>NW_010972676.1:2910312-2935616 GCF_000737465.1 Haliaeetus leucocephalus
GGGGCGGGGCGGGGGGGGGGGGGGGGGGGGGGCGACACGGGACACGACACGACACAGTTGAACAACTGAAATGCAGAGTAACAGTGGCTTAATATAAGGGGATCACCAAGGCAGTGACCACAACACCCCTTTCCAAACAAGTGTGCCTCACCCTGTTCAGGACCAGTCAGAGACCTCACACTGTGGCAATGCCTGTTTAGAACAGAGGGCAGTCAGAGACACTTGACTGTGTTCACCTTTTGTCCTAGAAACATGGACTTAATCATGAAATTCTGACACAACTGAAGTCAGCGGTTTTGATCTCATGGATTGTTTGTACACTTAATACAGAAAGGCTGTATCTGATTTTGTTGATTCCCACTAATAATCAGTGCAAAATGATGAGGTATTGATGCTATCTAAATTCTTTCCTCGTTACATCAAACTTAAAACATGCTGTGGCAATTTGCACTTGTGACATAATGAGCGTCAATTGCTACAAAGGAAGCACAGACAATCTGAGAACTAAGAGATATAATGATTAAAGTGATTCTCTCAGACACCCACTTTTATCTTAACTAGTAAGTCTTGCTATTAAATTCCACAAGCAAGCACAACTCTGAAAAACTTAGTTGGTAGCAGTGCCTGGTCGCCCATGTGTTTTCCAGTGCAAGGAAGCATTAAGAGGATCTGGTTCCCCTCAGGAAAGCCACAGGACTGTTGTGTCCCTTTTTGAACATTGACAGTGACCCCCCACATACAGCATCAAGGAAATCTTGAGTCACAGCTTCCCCACCTCACCAGTCTCCATCCTCAATTCATCTCAGTGCTCTTCCAGAGTTCCCACCCCACTTTTTGCACGCCTCAAACTTCCTAATTGTCTTTGCATAAGAAACACCCCCTTCACTATCTCAGAAGCACCTCTTTAGCCTCCCCAAACTCCCTTCACGCTAAGGTTGCTGCAGTGATAACCCAGCCCATCTGTGATGGGCCCAACTACTGCTGTACAAACAGCATCACTCCTTTGGGCTAGATTCTGGCCACAGTGCAGGAGGATAAAAGAGCAGTGCTTGTTTTGTCTATGCTGCATCTCACACAGCAGCACAAGGCTCAGGATGGGCAGAAACCCCACACATCTCCCCAGAAGCTGAAAGCCATCTGCAGCCTGCAGTGTGTCCTCACCTGCTTGCTAATGGACTCCAAAGGAGCTCATTTAAAGCTTGCTTGGTTAAGTATAAAATGTTTAGTCTTTGCAGCGTAGACATGCCTAATCCACAGCAGCATGAGATTAGATCAAACTCTTGTTATTGTTTTGCTACGGGAAGCAGAGTGTTTTTAAAGTTGGGCGAAGGTTGGAAACCTGTGTCATTTCCAAACAGATTGCAGTTACTGATCCTAACTAAATAAGAAAGTTTCCTTAATTTTTTTCTGTCACCTAATTTCTGTTTTGTTGCCTATTTTATTTTCTTGTTATGACTTGTCTTCAGACTAAAAGCTCTTTATGCAGAGATCATCACTTTCAATACCTTTATACAGCACCAAGCACAAGAGAACACTAAACAGGTGGGCCTTTAGCACTATCAAAAGATAAATGCATAATCATATGCTGCATCTCTAATCTACAGGGAGCACATCTGGTACAGCACACAAGAGTCCTGGGGCAGGACTCCTCTTTCATTCTGCTGCACACCAAGGCAGTGCAGTAAGCCACGGCCTAAATTTAAACTTCTAGGTTTTGGAATTATATACTTAAAAACTGTACATCTTCTGACTTTGAGGCATGGGCCAGGTTGGCTCCAACTTACTGAAATGCTGTAGCCACAGAATGCTGAACAGTAACTGAAACATATACTGGTCAAGACCAGATAGAGGCAGTAAAGTGGTTATTCATACACTTTTTTGGTCCCTGAAGTCTATTTCAGCTGGCTGCACTTCAAGTGTAATCACCTTGACACACAGACACAAGAGGAACTTCAAAGAACTCCTTTGTAATAAAACAGCAGGACTTAGCTCAAGCAAGAGCCCTCAGCTGCAAAGGTTAAGCAGATACAGTTGATGCCCCAATTGACTAGAGCTAAAAAATGAGATTATGTGAGTGCATTTGCTCTTGCCTTCATTCCTTCTGTCCCCCAAATGGGCTAAAGCTTTGCCCTGTCAAACTCTGTTTGAGAAACAAGGTGCTCCATCTGTTAATCTTGTCTTGCTGCTTTTCCTGTAGAAGTTAATACAGTGGATTTCCAAGCTAAAATCAAGGCCTCCAGATCCCTGATGCTGTATGTCTGGAGGAAGCATTATTACCCTGAGATTATAGGTGGGAAACAGTTTGCCTGTAGACTATTCAAAAGGCCATTAGCTGAGCCTAGTGCTGAACTCAAGTCCTGCCTCCCAGCCAGTCCTTCAGTCAGACTTTTCTTTCTTCTTTCAAATAGGATCTGTGATTTTTTCCACAGAAAAACTGTAGAAATCATCTGTTACCATTTCTGCACATAAATTTCCACGAGGTTGACAGAAGAAGAAAAATAAGACAGTGGGGAGCAAAGTCAGAGGAGGTAGCACATGATAGCTGTCAAAACTATTCAGAGCTGAGATTCCCAGGTTTACCCATCCAAGGAATTGAGTCAGCTTCCTCCCAATAAATATTTATTGAGACCACTGACCACTTCCAAGGTCAGCATGTGCCAGATACTGACCTTAATTACAACAGCACAAACAGCTTTTAGCAATCATGAAATTCATCATTCTCCAGGTGCTGATAAGCCTGTTCCCAGCCCTACTCCAACTTTGTTATTTTTAATAACTTACTCTAGAAGGATTTGGAATGTGAATTTCCTTTTCCATTCATTCCTTTCTGTTATTACAGTCAGGGATTCCAGCAGTTAGTTTCAAGTGATATTTACTGCTAAAAGTCTGTCAGACATGCTGACTGGTAAATACTCATTACGCTGAAAAAAAAAACCCCTCTTTCTGTTGATGGACTGGATTTCTGCACTCCAGGCAGTCAGCTTCACACCACCCAGACAAATTCATACCAAGGAACAATTTAGTTTTGAATTCCATAACTTCAAATATTAGTAGCAGGAAAGAAAACAAGCGCAAAAAAATGGTGTTTTCAGTAACCTATCTAACTTCCCTCAAGCAGCCAGCAATATTCTTAGCCAATAAATGCTAAAGTCTGTAACCCTCAGCTCTAGTCTGCTATATCACATATTCCTGCTAGGCTTTAAAAAAATCCTCACCCACCCCACCCCCCCCCCAGTTCAGTCTTGCTGGGGAGATACTGCACTGGGACCTCAGGAGGGAACACTGAGCTCTCAGGGACTTGTGCTGGTTTGTCACCTCTGCACCCTTCCAGCCCCTACCTGTCACAAAACCCCATGGGTGGCCAAGGTAACCCTGATGGCCACAGCAGCCTCACTTATCCATTTAATGAAGAAGGATATGATCAGCAGGTCTACTTCCTCTGTAACCCCAGTGTTTCCAAGGGGAACCTCAGATTAGGGGTCCCTATGCAGAGCTTCAGCTGGAAGAAACCTCTGGATCAACTGCAAGGCTCCAGGAAGCTCTTTTCAGCCTTTTCATCCTGGAAAAGGAACCAGTGGGGTAAGGGTTCCCCAATTCTTCTCCCATTATGCCAAGTTTCACAGTTGGTTGACAGAAGAGGAAAACCCAGCCTCGTGAGATTTTGGGGGCATGTCTGGAGCACACCACACTTAGGTTTTCAAATGGAGGTCTGAAAGACTTTCAAATGTGCCAAACTGACATCAAAATCTAGTTGGTGGCAGTAACAGATGCAAAACAGAGTCTAGATTACAAAACAATCTCACAGTTTTCAGTAGTTCACATGCAGCTCATCTGCAGCACATACTGTGCAGAGCTATTACAAAAACATTCCTCCAAAAGCTCTTCCCAACATCTGCATTTTTTAGAGTCACAATTAAGGGCTGCTGAATGTTCTGTTCCTGCAGTTTTTCCTAAAAATCACGTCTTGGCAGAAAAAACAACGTTACATCTTTTCTGCTGCAATGTCCTTCCTATGCCAGCTACAATGCCAAGCGCTATTTCTAGCCACATAAAACCAGAATGCACTTATACAAGATTGTCTTGGTAAACCCAAGTTAAGAAGAAATTGCAAACAGATCAACTTCTTTGTCTAGTAAAACCATTATCATAAATCTAGGATCTAGAGAACTACAAGACTGCATAGCAACAGAAAAGTTCAACAGTTGAGTCCTGTTGTCCTCACTCAGGTAGAATCATAGAATCGTTTAGGTTGTAAGAGACCTTTAAGATCATTGAGTCCAACCATTAACGTAGCACCACCAAGTTCACCACTAAACCATGTCCCTAAGTACCACATCTGCACATCTTTTAAATACCTCCAGGGATGCTGACTCCACCACTTCCCTGGGCAGCCTGTTCCAATGCGTGACAACCCTTTCAGTGAAGAAATTTTTCCTAATGTCCAAACTAAACCTCCTCATGCACAACTTGAGGCTATTTCCTCTTGTCCTGTTGCTTGTTAGTTGGGAGAAGAGACCAACACCCACCTCGCTACAACCTCTTTTCAGGTAGTTGTAGAAAGCGATAAGGTCTCCCCTCAGCCTCCTTTTCTCCAGACTAAACAACCCCAGTTCCTTCAGCTGCTCCTCATAAGACTTGTGCTCTAGACCCTTCACCAGCTTCACTGCCCTTCTCTGGAAATGCTCCAGCACTTCAATGTCTTTCTTATAACGAGGGCCCCAAAACAGAACACAGTATTCACCAGTGCCGAGTACAGGGGGGACAATCACTTCCCTAGTCCTGCTGGCCACACTATTTCTGATACAAGCCAGGATGCTATTGGCCTTCTTGGCCACCTGGGCACACTGCTGGCTCATATTCAGCCAGCTGTTGACCAACACCCCCAGGTCCTTTTCCTTCAGGTAAGGCCAAAGTACCTGCACCTAGACCTACAGTCCTCCAAGAGATCAGCAAAACTCCAGGATCTGTTCAGGGCTGGACCAGTGCTGTTGCCCAAGAGGGCGCAAAAATACAGTCCATGGAAGAGGATAATTGTTTCTTAACTATATCAGCTCCTTTGCAGACCTTTCCAGTGGTGCCAGACACATTTTGTTAATGCTCACTGCTGTTATCAAAAAACTGTCAAGGACATCAAGACCTTTTTCTCCAGTCCCCACTCTTGACACAAGTAACATCCTAATCTCCCAGTCTCCGTTAGATGTCCTTCCTCTCTTAGCAGATCATGCTAGAGCCTGGAGTCTCCCCTGTCCTCCACCTGACAGGAGGAGGGAGAAAAGCTGGGCTGGCAGCACACCTGCCCACTCTGCCCAGGACAGCTCTTGCAGGTGTAAGGCACTGTAAGAGTATGCAAGTACCACCACGCCTGTTTACTTGCCATAGCTTTGCATTCCAGCCTTCCACAAAATTAACCCTGACCTACACTATTGCAACCTCATTTACAATCAGACAATTATTTCAAGTTAACACAGCAGCAGTGCCTTGGAGAACATAGCAAACCAGAAACACAACCCTGAGGGATGGTGTCATTGAGCACTAAAGACTAGGTGATATGACTCATCCCATTACTGCATATTACAGGATGCTGATTATGGCTCAATAACAGCAGTGAGATATATAGGTATGGAAAGAGTGTGGAGTCTGAAAATGGTAGACACACTATAAGAATGAGACCTGCATTAGACCGTAACATGAGATATAATTTCAAATGGAGTAAGTGAAAACATTGAAAATAACAGGTTTCTTGCAATTATAACACTGTCAGCCTCTGGTGTTATTTCTTTGAAAAACTACAATCATTCCCTTGTAATGATCAGAAGGAGGGCATGTGCACACATATGTAAGCACCAAAGGCATTTTTAAAGCCTACTTTCAATATACTTTTAAAGTTAAAAAAAAAAAAACAAGGTGGAAGCTTCATATTGCAACATTCTTCCTTCAAGCATGCTTTAGGGTTTTCACAACCCCAAACCATAGTGATTATTCAAGCAAGGACAATGTGAATCAAACACATTTTCTTCCCTTAATGCTGTTGCTGGAGGGATGCAGTCCTCAACTAAATGGCTGTCCCTTCTTCCCCAGGAAAGGAACCCACTGTTATGTATTGTACATTAGACATTCCTGTAATCCTGTTTTCTCAACTCAGACCACCCCTTCCTTCTACTCCATCTCAGGAAGTTCCTACAGCATCCATAATTGGTACACAAGCAGAGTGCTCAACCACAAAACATCCATAAGCCCTCTTCTAATCAGCACAGCTGAACAGCACAGCCCATGCCGGGACACTCCACAGCTTTTTTCATGTCTGACCACAACACATTACATGAAAGAAGTTTCCAAACTTTTGTAGGAGTGTGGGCTTACATCAGGTTCTTAAATTATCGCAGTGTATGTTACTGCAATTAATTGCCCTATAATGTCAAAACTTCATGGCATTTTGCAAAGAAGAGACAAAGTATTTAGAGTAGGATTTTTCAGAAGAACTGAAGGATTGACAGTCCCCATCAAAAAGTCCTTAAAATCCTTCCGGAAATTGCTTCTTCACTCTATTTTAATCTTTCTATAGAAGTAATACATTTTACTGGTGCAGGGATGCTGAACAAGTAATGAAAAGGTCAAACCTAGCAACTAGAGCTGTTTCAGTATGAGGCATTATACCATGCCCATCTATATTAAAAGAACTTTAGCAAGGTTGCAAAGCCAGGTGTACAACAGTTCAGGGATTTGTTGAGCCTTTGTGTTGCTTCCTGAAAAGCCTGTATTATGATACAGCCTAATTACATGACCACATCCTATTTTTCTCCAGAAGTTCCCCATCTCATTCAAGACACAGAATAAATGACAATATTATGTTTCATCTTCTCTGACCGGTACTTACCCCTATGACCTTATTTACTGCACACTGCTCAAAGGATGCACTAAAGAAAAATATTTCTTTATGGCATCTTCCAGTGGTCAGCACTCTTGCATCCAAGCACTTCAAATGTCAATGAATATCTTTTCACAGTAAGGGAGATGAGGTGCTTTTATTAGGTGTATACGAAACAGACAATGCACCTAAGATAACACACTCCAGACCTTAATCTCAGCCAGCTAAGACCAATTTCCAAAATGCTTGACATTATATTCTGCTCTTGACATAGAACCATACATAGCTAAAAGTGGCTTAAGCAGCTCTTTAGGACTCTGGGCACTGAGCAAAATGGACTCCAAAATAACGAATATACAAATAGCAGATGCTGATCAAAGACTCCTTTCCACAGGACCCCATGGTGGGCACAGATAAATATGTTTTAAAGGCAAGGCTTGAACTCCCCTTCCATAAAGCTTGCCTGTTCTCCCTGCAGTTCTCAACTTCTCCTGTGACTCCCCTCACAGCATGCCCAAACAGAGGTTCAGGTGTGAAGCAGTTCTTGTAGCAGAAGGATCAGCCACTCCCTAAACACAACCAGGTGCAGGGAAGGGGTGAAGACTCAGTTGGAAACGGTATCCCCCAATCCTGCACTCAAAGGGTCAAAGGCTCTCTAGGCAGCTTTTGTCGCATCATGCCACACACCACCTTCTCCTTTGAGACCTCACCATTTGTTACCATACCTGTTTGCGTGCAGTTTCCTAGGCTTGCCTGTTTTAAAATTACTCTTCCATATCCAAGCCTTAAGACTCTTCACTCCTAGTTTTTTTTTCCCATCTGCCCATTTAGCTTTTAACCTTTCTGCAGGCCAGCAAGCCACACTCATCCCCCAGCTCCTAGGTGCTGCATGGCCACCAGAAAAGGATGTGGAAAGCATTCTGGAGTCTCTGCTCCCTCTATGTATTTACTTTTCCAGCAGATTTCTGGGGAAATGCTGATGCACCCCAGGAGCTAAGCTCAGGCATACCCAGGATGAACTGGGAAGCAGCTACCAAACCAAATCATTGCAGATTCTACAAGACTGGAGACCATGTAAATACCTCTCACTTGGTCAGGTTTGGATGGCTCTTCCCCGCAGGAGCAGAGGCCATCCCATCAAAAAAAACCAGTCTGTATTGGAAAGTTTAGTCCATAGCCCAGTAGTCTTAGACCTTTACAAAGGAAAGTTTATAAAAATAAACATAACAGTACCTTCATAAATACATGTGCCATTCTTGCTGAAGCTTTCCAAAAACATCCAGCTTGATGCAGATACACACACTGGTAAGTTTTAGTCCACAGTACTTGAATTCTGATGAAGTTTGGAAGAAAGGGGCAACAGACCACTTTGCCTGTTGCTCCAGCTCCACCCATAACTATGCAGATAATTAGTTTTAAGTAGCTTCTTTAAACCACTGGAGTATAAACAAGTGAAAGCAGTGCTTCCCAGGTAGGCCTGCTCCTGGCCAAGGGGTCAGCCCCAGGGTCCCACACTGCCAAGAGCTCCTCCCAACTGTCAGCTGGGTGCGGTTGGCCTGCACATACAGACCTGTCCTGGCTGCTATGGAAACAGTGGTGATGTCAGCACTATGATGAAAGAGGGGCTGAAAGGGAGACCAGTGAGCTCAAATTAACATCTACATATGGATTGTTAGCAACTGAAGTCAAGAGCACTGATTACCACCCAGGTTGCACCTAAAAATGCAATCTAAAAAAGCACTTGCAAACTTAAGTTTGAATTCAACACCTTTGATGTTTCCAACACCCCTTTAGCGTCCTGTGCTGAAGCATGGATATGGCTGTTCTGTAACAAAATAGGTAAAAAGTGACAAACATATAAAAGCACTTCTGCTTCCACTGCCACCTCCCTTCCCACATGCACATCAGAGTCAGCACAGCAAGATCTGTAACTTTCCCATGAACTAAAAGTAGCAACATCGGAGCATAAGTATTGAATGCCAGTGGTGATGATGAGAAAGTTTTGTCAGGAAAGAACAGATACCATCTGATACATGAAACAGCAGCAGTAATTTGGAAATTAGAGACCCAGGCATATGCTTTCTAAAATTATCCATGAAAATAAAACCAAGGGCAACATACTTAAAATACTCTTACAGCAAGCCTGCAGACAGCCTGCATGCATGCTGCAGGACTGCTGTCTGAACTGGACTCACAAAGCAGCCTCTGCTGTGTTGGACCTGGAGTCTGCCTTTGGATGAGCACAGACTCCAGCATTAGCCTGTCCTTCCCCACCTCAAATGCCAATACCTCCAGTGCTACATATTATTATAACATCACTAGTAAGACAGACATACTTTTAGTAGCTCTTGTTTCACGCCAGATTGGTCAAAGTATTCCACATTTATTTTATTGCTGCCTAATTGACTTTCCTCCCCCTAGGATAGCACTAAGCACAGCCAGAACATTTGTTTGATGCAACGTGATTTTCAACCAACTGCAGAAAAAGTTGGCTTCCCAGTCAGACTCTCAAGGACAAAAGTGACCCTGCAGACAAGATTTCTCTGAAAATAGCCCCAGTTACCCCTCACCACAGCCCTGCCTTTAGTCAGCTATCCCTGGATTCGCTGCTGCCCAGTAACTCACCATGCACTAGCAGAGGGGAGCACAGCCCCTCCTGGCACACAGCAGTGTTGGGCCAATGGCAATCACATGAAGACAAGGCAAAACCATGGATGCTGGTTAACCAGGACAGTGCTTGGAGGATGTTAATTTAACTCTTCAGTCACAGCTTCCCCTGGGGTGATCGTGGCCTTTCATGGAGGATACCTCATCCCCATACAAGCAGACAGGATCTCTAGATCTTTTTGAAGCAGAGAAGATAAAATTCTCAAGTGTCAGTGAAGCAACATAAGATATATCAGCCATCAGCTTCGCAAGTTTCTCTTTTTGCCAGCCATTCCTCACCTTCCCTTCACTTTACCAAAACCTCCAGTTTCAAACCATTTCCTGGTGTCAAAACAAGAGACTTTGACACCACATGGTGCAACAGAAGCACACTTGCTCTGCGGTTACCTTACACCACTTGCACTCCAGTGACACAACCCATTGAAATCAGTCACCCTATTTCTTCCTAGGGCTGTCGCTGTTCTGGGGAGCACAGGAGGAATGCCACAAGCCTCACATCAGACAGGGTCAAATACAGTTCTTGCTGTACATGAAACAGGCAAACAGAGAGGAGTTACAGGAGGAAGCTCATAGTAAGAATGCAGCACTAGGAACAGTCCTGCTGTGGACAGCCATGAGCAGGGGAGTCAGTTCTCATGCTTCTAAATGACACATGTGCCATCCCACAGGTACATGCATGGGGAAGTGGGACTCAGCATTACTGGCAAAAATCAACTGTTTGAGAAGGGCTTTTGATGGTGAAGGGAATGCTTTAACGGGGCATCTCACATGAAAAAAAGTGTGAGAATAGGAACAGTTAACACTTGTGGAGGAAAAAAAGGTTAACAGGGGCATTAAGGATGGCACCTTTAGCCTGGCAGAGGGAACAGTAATAAGCAAGCAGGCTGGGTAAAAGCATGTGGGAGTTCCATAGGTAGTCTAGATAATCAGACAACATATGGCCAGTTTGAAAATGAAGCTTTCATGAGGCCAATGAGGAATGAATTCTGCCACAAAGCCTGAAAGCACAGAAAGTTTATTTAAAGGGATAGACAAACCCCAATGAGTTATGCATCTTCTTCAAAAACTAAAACACAGAAGGCACATCTTTTCATGCTACGGCTGCAGTCAACTGCACTGGGACTAGACCCTTACTTAGCCTTCACAGGTCAGGTTGCATCTATTTTGATTTGGTGTTCATGAGCACAAGTACTACATTTGCCCTGTGTGCTCAGCCTGTTAACCTACAAAAAACTGCCATGCTCTTTACTAATAACTCCGCATTCTGCTGGCACAAGAAGGTTGAGAAGTGGGATAATGAACTTGTCCTGACCCTATACCCTCTGAAACAGCAATAGAGCCCAGTATGCATGGTGGGCTTAGACAATCTGGAAACACAAACAGGGAAGGCACTCCCTCTCTCCAGAGGGAGACCTAGTAATCCTGCAGATTACCTTCCTCCAAACTACTCAGCATAACCCTGTTACCACCCTGAAGTAGCAGTTTGCATAAGGTAATATACTTTTAATATTTCAGGTTAAAACCTGCCCAAAAGTCAAGACAAAACTTGCTCTACACAGCAGACCCAACCAAAGCTGTGCATCAGAGCTTCAGCAGCACATAGGCTGGGCAACAAAATCAACCCAGAGCCCTTGTACTTATGAGGGAGGCTGCTTGATTCAAGACATCCATCTCAGTGTGTCACTGTATAAGGGTGTCATCCCAGGGGTGACTGTCTCCTTTCCGGTAGGATGACCAGTTGTCATCCCTACCCTTAGTGGACAGACAGGGCTCTTGCCTGACATCTACAGTAAGGAAAACAGCCAGGTGAATGATTTTTAATTTTGGCATTCTGAGCAGGGAGTGCAAAGCCTTTGCTAAATGCAGACAGTATGTTTTTTCCCCTCTTGTGTCCATGAAGATAAGAAGTATTGAGTAAACACCACAGTTCTTTTCTGACTCTACTAGTTTTGGACTCCTGCAGTGCTTTAGCCCTGCAATAGCTGAAGACCAGGTCCAGAGTCAGGATTTGCATTTGATGCCTTTAAGATCTTGTGGCTAATAAAGGCCAGGAAAATGTTATGGAAGAAATCAGGAGCTATTTCAGAAAATTGAGACACAGGTGACAGGGAACAAAATTCCTTCTCAAGCTCTTCAGCAAAAGCTGAGGTTTGGTTTTGACAAGATCTCCAGTCTCATGGAGACATTCAAGACTTGGGCCAAGGTCAGGCACAACACAAATGAAAACAAGTAAATATTCATGCCCTGACTTTATTCCTCTTTATAAAAATTCTGTCCAGCTCCAGTCCTAATTTTCTTATAATTTCTTAGCATTTCTGTCACCTTGTATGAACTATGTGCTATTGATATATATGCCTAGTCTAAAGATTAATTGAAGGACCACAATTCAGGAGGGGTTAACTTAATTCCCTTCTGCAGGTGCTCTGCAGTATTTCATACAACTTGTGGCCAGGAATATTTTATTAGATCCATGCAACAGGACTCAGGGCAAGTGCTGTTGCTCAGCCTTGGTTAGCTGAAGCTGCTGCACAAATTCCAGATCACAGAAGAGGCTGGGGAGGGGACAGGACAGGTGAGGGAAGCTGGTGGGGGTTCCTCCCAGTTTAAGGACAGAAAGCAGAGACAGCTCTGATATATCAGGATGACAGTTAAGTGCACAGTCCTTTATTTCAGACTGAGAGGGATGTTCACAGCAAGGCTTGGGGCAATGGTGCCATTGCTTTTGGCTCCTAAGATAGGAAAAGCAGGGTTTGTGGGGTGGAATTTCCTTCTAGTTGCCTCAGTGTTTTCAAGAATAAGAGCTAAGTCTGATATTTACTCCTGGTTTTGGGAATAAATATCCAGCAGTATGAAACTCCTTCCTAATTTGGAAGAAAGGAAAGCAAAGGCTATCAGATTAATCCTGCTGATATAAAAAACATTAGAGAAATGCATTAACAGAATTTGTGCCACTACTTGAAGCAAAGATATCACAAAAGCTAGTCTTACTGTAAGAACTGGAGAGAAGAGCTCTGCAGCCACATAAAGCTGCAGCCTGGCCAGGGGCTGGTCTCAGCCCAGCTTCAGGTGCTGGAAGGGAGGTTTCTCCAGGCACCTATACTCACATTTACACACCTGCTCAAGAACAGAGAATAGAAGTATGTTTTCCAAGCCACTCTTCAGCCTCTGCTGGGCTGCTCCCTAGACCTGGTTTAATATTATGGATGTTTTGTTTAGGGAGCTGATGACTTTGTCCATCCATGAGGGGATGACTAACCACTTTCTGGAAGTTTAAGTACTCAGACCACTTTGAGACTCCTGGCTGGAAGGTGCTATCCAGGAAGCAAAACAAGCAGCTAAAACACAGGTTGCCCCCAAGGTCACAGAAAGGTCAGTATTGGTTAAAATAGAAATTAAAATAAAATATTCAGAAATAGAAAAACATGTATAGAAAAACATGACAATCACTTTTAGAGTCTGACATCTCTGAATAAGAGAGTCTACATAAATACATTTTTACACTTTTTTACATCACCTCTTAAAGTGAGACCTCATTCCTGCAGCTGACTCAGAACTCTGCTCATGATGCAGAAACTTTTACAGGTCTCACCAAGACTGCCTTTTTTATGATTTAATATAAATGCCAATTTCAGCATGCAAATTAACTGTGAGGCCAGTTCTTTGAAGAGATGGGTATCCTCAAGTCCCAGTGAAGTCAAGGAGAGTCAAAGCATCCATAAAGGCACAGGATCAGAGCATATTACAAAACAGACTATTACCACATTATGAAATCCTGAAACATTCAGCTAGTTAATGCTTGTGAGGCATAGAAGGGTAGCCAATAATAGGAGCTAATAGTTCATTCCAAACAGTTAGAGGAAACTAGATGCAGTCAAATTCTGTATTTCAGCCTAAATATTGTTAATGTGTTTCTAAATAGGTGGGGAAAAAATAATCAGACAGTTTTAAGTATTCTCTATATAGAATAATTAAGCCTCTGTTGTGACATGTCTCTGTAGGCATTTATTTTCCATTAATACAGGATCAGAATTATAGTTTAATTATCCATATACTTCTAAAGAGATACTCTATTTTATTCAAAAAGTCATTGACTGGATTACAGGAAAAGTCCACCAAGCTCCCATATACCTTAATAAGGCAAAGCAAGAGACATGAAGGGCAGGCTCAGGGCAGAGGAGGGAAAGGAAGGCAGGAAAGCACTGCTAGCGGCAGTGGACACCCTGCTCCTGGCAGAGACAGCTCCCCAGACCAGGCTCTGCAGGGATGCATCCTGGGTCACCTTTACCTGTCCTCTGGGGATTCCCTCACTTTCTGCCCATGTGTTGGCTCTATACATGGGTGAGGTTTCACATCAGCATCACCACACTAGTGTGACACTGCATCTCAGCCCGGGATTTCCACAGGGGCTTATGAGACACAGCTCTCCTCTGCAAGCAGGGTTTGGCTCCTATTTTCTTTGAAAGTCTCAGGCTTAAGTTCTCCAGCTTAACTTTTATCATCCCTTCATACACAAATACTGATTCCCAAAATCTACATAGAACAGACTATCCAGTCTCCAGAGACTGTAACTTAAACATAATGAATAAGCACAAACACTTTCTGATTACATGTAGAGTCACTCTCCACAAAAAGCTGCTGTAACAGGGAATGTTATTCTTTACCCTGCAGAGGTACCTAAGAGGGGATGCTGCCTCTGCACTGACAGAGCGTGGCACTGAGCACGGGTGTTGTCGCTGCTGTCTGGTGCCCTCTCCTGGCACTAACAGTGACACGACCTGGTAAATCCTGGCTAGATAATGACAATCAAGATATTTCAGACTAGAGTGTATCTTCAGGACTTCGTGGAAACTGGTTAAACCATACACTGGAAAATACAATTTTACATCAGATGAGCATAAGGTACTGAGAATAATTTTTTCCTCTTTTCTTGGTGCAGACTTCCTTAAATTAACATTTTGGGGAAAACAAAAGCTTCCTGCTCCCCAGAGGAACAGACAGTTTAATTTTGGTTACAAACTTTTTAGCCTCATAAAAAGGAAGCTGAAACTTTTCTGAAACACTTCTGATTAGAAACAAGTCTTTAAATTATTTTAGAACGTCTCCTCAAAGAAAGAGTCATGCAAATAAAGTCCCCAACGCCCAGAAAATTTTCTCTGAACCTACCTTGAGAGAAAAGTTTCAGATGGATAATCTTTCCCAGGAGTGGGAGTTAAACCCCTGAACCAGCTAAATATTATTAGGACAGGTAGCTGCAAGTCATAAGATTTAAAACCATAGAAAATGTACATGTTGCCCCACACAGAATCATTCTCCAGTTGAAAGCCTATACAGAAGATTATTATCTAGAGTATTGCAGTTTCACTGTATATTCATGCATGACCAGCTGATCAATACTGGCAAAATCCTGGTCTGGAAGACACAGAAGCTCACAGATACATGATACTAGTGTTTACACCAAAGTGTATTGTCTCCTGTCTATAAAGGAAAGCCAGCTTAAAACAGATATATGTATCTCTGATTCTTTATTTTTAAACTAACACAATTTTTGAACTGGTCTACTTATTAGCCCCTTCAGCATGAATTATATGGACATTAATTACACATTATGTCCCCAGTTGACTATTCTCTATCTTATATCCACAACTAACACAAACAATTAGAAGCAAGACTTCACTCCAAGTCAGAATTTTAAAAGATCTCTTGCATAGTTGCTGAAAAAAGGACTATTAATCTAGATCACTAGCACAAAATCTTCTTCAAATGTGTTCATGAACAAAAATGTCACTAAGTGAAACATACAAGATTCAAAATTAGCAAAACTGTATTTCAAGTTATCCATGATTAGCTGACCAAGCTTGCTGTCACAATCAAAAGCTTTGCTGAGCTGAGGCACTGATCTGATTAACAGCCACGTAGCCACTACAGGCCTAGGTTACGCAAATCTATTTGAAAGTTACGAGGCAAGTTTTGAAAGAAAAATTCTTGTTCCTCACCTAAATCAGCATCCAGGCATTGAGCTTATAAAGAAAGAATCATATGCCTAGTATTTACCTGTACCTCTTCCTCCAAAGCACTGTCTGAGCATACAGGACACAGGCCCAGATCCTCCATGCCCCAGCCCAGAGCTGGTACTTGCATTTCCCTCAGGCTTAACTGCAACTCCACGCCTCACCATCACCTCCAGGTGCTTAGCCTGGGCCCAAGAGCCCTCTGGGCAAGTGCTGTACAAACAGAAGATGTTAGACAGTGAAAACAGGAGCTTAAAACATATTACACCCTGGCCACCTCATCATATCCTTCCTAAATTGCTTTAGCAGCATTTCTCTTTCCAAACCCATCTTCTTCTCGGGCCCAGCCATTACAACTTTGGCCCCCCAGAAAGACTACCTTGCCCTGCCAGTATGCTTCAGGGAAAATAGCCCCTGCTCCCAAGTCTGCACCAGGGACAAGAGAAAGACTGATTCAATGGGGAACTGTACACATGACAAGGTTTGGTGTCTTGTTGTTTGTTTGGTTTTTTTTTTGGGGGGGGGGGGGGCTCCATTTGTAACTTGTTTTTTTATCATCCAGGCTCAGTCCTAGGTGCTTTTCATACTAACCAGTGCCTTGTTGGGTTTCTCCCCCCACCCCCACGCCTTCCTGAGACCAACACACCTTATCAGTTCTTCAGCTGAACAGGCTATTAATGAAATGGGGGTTAACACAGCTAGTCCCCAGCCATTGCTACCCCAGTCACACCTGCCACTCCTACACCTTCCCTTTGGCCTTGTGAAATGTGTTCATCTGATTCGTGTCGATATAAACAATGCTAGGGCCGCATAATAAAATGTGACCCTCACTGTATATGTAATCTTTAACCATTTTGTCGGTCCTCGTATAACCGCAGGCCGGGAGGAGACAGATGATATGTATATAGTTCTTTTTTGCCAGCCCAAAACCAGTTTTGTTGTTAACAGCACAGTGTTAAACAAGAGATCCTAGGGGAGAACTGAGGCATTCATCATAGTATTAAGCGAGGTTATGTATAAATAAAGGCTATGTATAAATAGAAGGTGTATTAAAATAACAGTGTATAAGCAATTTGTTATATGCATTTGCTAGGGGGGGAAGTGTCTGTTGTGAACTTGTTTGGGTTCTGGTGACCACAGCTGGTATTGTGCAGGGTGTCAGCTATTGCACAGGATGTCTGCTGTCATGCCTGAGCAGTGGGGAGCTTGGTCGGAGATACATTGTATGGAGGACCCGTCAGCCAACGAGGAGAGTTCGAGGAGAACTGCTGTACCTGCACAACCAGGAGGTGGAGAGTCTTTTGGAAGGACACGCCTAGTATGAATATGTAACTAATGTTATGCTCTAAAAGAAGCTGGGTTGTTTTTCACAGCGTGCATCTTGGTAGAGCAGAGGCTCCCAGCGCACCGAGCGCTGTTTGCTTGCCTTTATTCATTTAATAAATTGTAAACTTTGATTGGAATCCTGTTTGAGACTAAATTCATTTATCACAGCCTGAATAGCTGGCTTTCCTCATATCCCACAGCTCCTCTGAAAGAAAGGCCTGTTTGGAGATACAGCAGGCTACAAAGCAGCAGCATGACTGGGCTCCTCATATTTTGCACAGCTGAACTACCCTGGGGTGTGGGGGAACAGAGGCCTAACCCCCATGCTTGGACCTGCAGATTCCCCAAGCACAAAACTGAAATAAAGAGTTTAAAGAAGCATCTTCTTCTAAATCCCATCTCTCTAAGCCAGAATATATGTAACAATATGAAAAAATGGAGAAAGCCTCAGTACATTCAAATACTGAGTTCAGCCTGGGAAGATCTCACCAAGCCCTAGGCCTGAAAGTCAGGGGCCCTGCCCTGCTGACAGAAACACGGTGGCCCCTGCACTTCCACCAGGCCCAGGGGCAGCACAGCAGGGCCTCTTCTCAAGGAGGAATTGCTTTTACAAACTAGAACTTGAGAAAGCTTAAATATTTGAATTGTCTTCAAGTAACATACAGCTGAAGTCAGCCAGCCTTTAGTCCAGCCCTCCCTCCCCTCAGCACACCATACCACTCACCAAGGGAAATTAAGGAAAAAACATAAATGAAAGCCACACTTTGTAATAAGATGGCAAACAGATAGGCAAGGAACATTCTTGCTGAAGGGATGCAGTGTCAGCTGCCACCAGCTCCACCAAATGAAGCAGCTGTGCTGTGGCACTCCCCTGGCAGGAGGGTCTGCCATTTCAGAGACCCTGATGGAAGACATTTGCTCTTTCTCATCTTAGAAATTAGCCATCAACACATGCTTTAGGACCACCTTCCTTGATGAGTAGAGCTGGAGATATTAATTAAAGAATATTTAATAAACATGGGAAAGTTGCAGGAGGCTGCAGCTTGGTGAAGGGTTAAAATATTGGAATGAGAGTTACCGCCAAAATCTAGGAACACAAAATGCCAGACCTCCCATGTTTTTACTGCAGACTTCTGCAATAAGAGTCACTCCATTAGTCTCCACCAAAAAAATATTTCTGTCTGTATACTTAGGTCTTCAACTTAACAACATCTAAGGGAGCCCTCTCACACCCTGGAAATCAAGGCAGGCTGGAATGTGAGTAGGTGGTACATGAGATTCGTATTAACTCTCATATGTCTAAACAAAAAGGTGTCAAGCATGGAAAGTCATCAACTGAAAAAATTCTTACAAATACATTTTAATTGCAAACACATCCCTTGTCTTTTATTAGAGATATTTAAAACAATAGTGCATTTGCACAGACCCAGATGTAGTCCTTTTGAGAGGACCCAGAGTCACTGACCCTCACAGAGAGCAACCCTGACTTCATTCACATGGTGCTGCAAACACTTTACAATTGAGTTGTCCATTGGGTCAACAGGACTTAGTTCTGTGAGGAACAGTAAACATGTCTGTACTTGCTACCCTTAGACCTCTAAAATACACAGAAATAATTTTAGGACACAGTTCACAATGAACAGAACTTCTCCCCAAAAGTGTTTGTCTCCAAAAAGGTTTGTGCCTACTTAGAGTTTCTGCACTCTCATCTTCCCTTCTTCATCTACAAGTTTTCCTTCATACTTCTATTTTGCCACGGGTTGAAGGCAAATGATGTTAAAGGGACTACTTTGTCCACCTTTTAAAGGAAGTAGATTTCCACAGACAAAAGCTTAATTTAACCACAGAATTTTAATTTGGAAATGTCAGTCAATTAACTCTGGGAAACAGTCTGTTATGACCACCTGCCTAAAATACAGCGCTTCCCAAGGACTGCAAGCTTACATGTACATCTACATAAAGTGCCCACTTCAGTCTTTCCTTCCAACGTCCGTGGTTCCAGCTCCTCTTAGCCAGCTTGTTCTAGCAGGAACAGAAGCCAGCTGCCCTGAAAGTATTGAAGGTAACCACCTCTTCAGGATAATCATACTGAAGAGTGCTCTTCAAGGTCATATGAATAGTCTCACTGGTTTCTCAGTATAAACACACTTGCTTACAAAGCAAAGGCAGAAGTTACCACAAGTAGCAGCAATACTTACCTGGGGTTTGTTGCTTTGGTTGTTTCTGTTTTGTTTGTTTGGTTTTTTTTTGGGGGGGGGGGGAAGGGGGCAGGTTGAAAAATAACAAGGATTCAACAGAAAACTCAAAAATATCACATCTAGAAACCTTCCTTCCTTAAAACCATAAGACAGAAATAGTTAGAACTTTTGGCCCTTCAGGGTTCAAAGGCTCTCCCTTTCAGGAAAACCCTTCTTCAGTACTCACACAGCATAAATGAAGGCCTCAGAAGTAGAGAAGGGAAAAAAAAAAACCCAAACCTTTTTCCCTACTCTTGCTTTTAAGGGCTTGTGTTCCCAGCAGCCCTGGGGAGGCAATCAGTGTTCATAAGTGGTGAAATGGAGACACCTGAGGTAGCTGCACCTGAAGCAACACCTGCCCCTTAGCTAGTGTCCTAGTGAGGACTTAGTAAATGAAAAAGCAAAGAAATTTACAGTCCCAAAACAAGGACAAGGGTGGGGGGTTCATTGCTGTGAGCTGGCCAATGGCTCAGCATGATCTGCCTGACAGCCATGGTCAGCACACACCTCAGTTCTCAGTCTGCTACGGGGGAAGCAGGCAAGACAGGATCACTAAAATAACCTCAATGTTGTCAGCTGTACCATGCTATGGAGGGTCAAGGGGGGCATCCATGTCCTGGCACCCCACTAGCAGTGGAGCCAGACGGGGCAGCCCCAGGGCACAGACCACTGCAGCTCACACAGCTCTGTGCTTCCCACCTGCTCTGACAGTGCCCAGCCATGTGCCCTCCAAGTATCACCTCCAGCATCAGAGGCAGAGGCTGGAGGGAGGTGCCACAGGGTTCACTCTGCTCAGGGCAGCAAAGGGCTGCCCTCAGGGCTTCCCAAACCCCAGCCAGGAATGGCTGGGGGGGCGGGGAGCAGGAGCTTCCCCAGAGAGCAGCTCTGGGGGTCATGAGAAGAGGAGAACTGATACATATCCAGGGTCCTCCCAGACTGATTTCTTTCTCTTGCTCAAAATCAGCATCCCTCAATGGGGCTGTTCTTGTGACAGAGGGCTGTTTATTTTCATACTCACCACCTCATGGTTTCCCATCCCCCTCGCCCTTTAGCCCGAGCCTCAATTATCTCTGCCCTATTCTGACAATGCAGCTTGTGAAAACCATGACTGAGATATTTCCAGGTCAGCCGAATTCAGATTCTTGTACATCAGATTTATCCTGTGGGAGATTTGCTGTATTACGACATTTGTATACCAGCAGTCGGTTGTGATTAACATAGCAAAGGACAGAAATGCTGAGCCACTTTCTCGCAGAAACATGTATTCCTGAGATACCTGTATGTGAAAATGTGTCACTTCAAGATTATGAAAAATTAACAGGTTTCTGACAATCTGTAGGGCATCTTGATATTCTTGCTGTGTCAATGGAGACAAAATCATAGTTTAATTCTTTAACTGCATTCAACCAGCCTCTGAATTTGACTGGGGAGAATTATTACAACCAAGGCCTTGATCCTGTTGTGTCAACTACAGCCAGAAAGACTGTAAGACACAGGTCCTGCTTCAAAGGCTATTTGCTGTCCATACTGACAAACGGAGCACTTGTTATTCCCATTTCCCAGACTGGGAACTGGGTCACAGTGAGCCTTTTGCCTGAAAATGGAAGGGGAAAATATTTCACCCCCAGCTTCAACAGCAGCAAATGTTGGGCATGGTGAGCCCACTAAGGATGTTCTGAACACCCACTACATTCTGGAAAGGCAGGTGAACAGAAAGGCAAAGCTGTGACCCTTTAAAAGTGTCCTCGGAGCACAGCCTACCTGGCAGGCACAGGGGTACAAATGTCTCTGCAGGAACACGAGGGAAAATCAGCAGAAGGTGGAAATGCTGCTCCTTTCTGTGGCCGATGGTTGCAGGCAGTGGCTCACAAGGGGCTTTGCTGTGCATGACTCCTTCTTTGCCATTAGTGGAGCAGCAAGTTTAACCCCATCTGTCCCCATGTTTGCCTCCCTGAAGAGAAATGGAAGCCCCAAGTGTCTGCTCTGGCACCTGCTGTGCGCCTGCCTTGGCCGCCACGTACCGCTTTGGAAAATGGGCATTTTCTGAGGCTCAGGGGAAAAGCTGATTGCCTGACATGCATCTAGGAGAAAAGGGACTATGCTCATCTGGTGAATATAATAATTCTCTCATCTCATTCCTGCTGATCTAAACCAGTGTGAATTCGCATGGAAAATGATGAAGCAATGCTACCATGGAGCCAACGTATGTGAGAGGAAACTCAAGCTTTATGCCTCCAGATTGTATTTAAAACACCTTGCCTACGTGGATTGCTGTGTATGACATAATTAAGATAACACATCATATAGTGCTGAAGCAACATGAAACAGCACCTGCCCTACCTGACCTTTTGTGCATTATTGGAAGCTCATTCATACCCAAAGCACATACAGACTGAAACAACAAAAGCATGTGCACTGCTATTCTCCTGTATGGGCTTGATTTACTCCTGAATATTGTCATCTACAAAATATTCCTGAGCAGGAGAACAGCTTAGGTCGTAGACACTACCTGACCATTTTTTCAACATGGTTTGATAGTTACAGGCTCTAGTCACAGCTGTTCAGCATTATGCTGCCGTAGAGCTTCCACTTTTCTCCCCAGCTCATCCTATATGAGTTCAGTAGATCTGGAAGCTGGAGAGGACTGTAGCTATATATTTACGTGCTATCTGTCTTTTTCTTCAATTAACAGCCTTAAGCCATCTGGAAGAGTCTCTAAATTACTGCTCTGTATCATGCCAAAATCCTCAGCAGATCAGAAGAAATGCTCAGAAGTGCATCTCCCCAAATGGTCTCAATTCTGCAAAGACTTATTAATTGTGAATATTTCTAAGAATTAATTTTTGAAGTGTGTAAAAATATCTTTCTTTCTTTCTTTTTTTTTCTTTCCTCAGGATCAGAAGATCAAATCATAACTGATGATGGGAAATGCTTTCCCACAGATAAGACCGTAAGGTCTAGTGTCCCACATAGGCAGGGCACAAGTAGGATCGTCAGTGGAAAGCAAGGAAATGCAGCACATTTGGGCAACTCTCAAAAATGTGTCTCAAGATTGGGATCTATGATTGTGGCACATGCTACTTTGCTATGATGACAGGCCAGGCTAAAAATGTGCCTTTACCAAGAAGGGAAACATACAGAGCATGTCACTGCTACAGCCCAGACAAGTGTCCTTTCCAGGAGGGTCCTACCACATGGACACACGCTTCAAATTGGGTGAGGTCTGGGGCAAATGGCCAGTTGCTTATGAAACATATAACTTTCTGTTGCTCTCAATTTTTTTTGTTTAAGCAGAATGAAAGCTGCAAAAGATTTGATTTGTATTTAGGGGTATACATTTTTTTACACCCAAAAGCATAAAGATATAAAGAAAGAGAAGCCGAACGCAACAATTCAGGTGAAGCCAGGGAAACCAGTCAAAGTTCTGCATAAATACATTGGCAGGAATAAGCCCCATCCTAGATCCAGGGAGATGACTAAAGATACAAATGCCTATTTTATCTCTTAATATTACAGTTATTACTATTTAAATCAAAGCAGCATTTTGGTCTACAATTTCCCATGGTTAGAGAGGTGCTTTTTTATCCTGATGCATGCTTTGCAGAAGAGGCTTGTCTCTCTTCCACTTAGTAACAGGAAAATTACGTATATTAAAAAATATTTTTGAAGCCAAGTTGTCAAAGTTTCAAATCTCTCACTATGTAACCAAATCTTGCAAGATCCCACATCTTGGAAATAAGGGTCAGAGACTTTGAGATTTTCCCACCCTTAGTATTTACATTCACCAATGCTTTGCAGTGTAAGATTCTCAGAAGTGGTCAGAGTGATTTTCCCATGTTTGTTTATCCATGCTGACACTGTGACCAGCCAGCTCATGAAATAATAATGAGGCTGTTTCAGTGTAATACACAAGGAACTGCACTTTTCATATAGTTCCAAGTCAGATTGGGCTATCTGTCATTTTTGTAGCTGAGCTGAATCAAGTTGCTGCAACTTTCAATCTGTATTACCTTTCCCTCCTTGAATTGCATTATGGAGTTAATTTAAATTACTTCAGGAAACAGCAATGGCACTGGTCGTGCTTCTGTTGATAAAAGTGTACCTTGGAGTATTAGCCAGGTTGCACACATATGGAATTAAGCACTGGACCCATACAGAAGATGAAATCCTGGCCTCAACAAAGTTAATGGCAAATCTCCTTTTGACTGCTGTATGATCAGGCTTTCTGTCTGTCCTTCTGGAGAATGAGATAGGAGGTAGCAATAAAAATAATAGGGTGCTAAGTCCTGAGTGCACAGTCCCCAAATGTCATTGGTTACATGGTGGCAGCAAACTTGAGACCTTCACACAGCGACTTGTTTGGCATCAAAAGATTACCCTTTTTCTGCAGGTCTTATGCAGAGTTAAGGGCTGAAAAGGGTTTTTAATGAGGATAGCATAGCAATATGTTGAATCTTGAGAATAAATTGTACCAATTATTTCTGAAAGTACTCTGCCCATTACCAGTTTCACTCACATATGTGATGACAACATTCTTTTTGTTGGTCTATAGCCAGCACCCATGAAATCACAGACCTTAGAAAAACCCCTGTGATTTATGTCACTAATGCAGACAATGCAGGCAGCAAGCTACAAATGTTCCCTGCCCTGCACATGTGGGTTACTCAGGTGGCACAGCAAAAGGACTGCATAATTCACCAAGGGGATGAAGAGAGCAGGGATGACAGCATAGACAGGGGTATCTGCCCTGCACCCCTTGTTTGCCTCAAGTTCCTGTTTGTACTTCTCTGAACTTCCAGTGTACAACTTTTTAGGATGAAAAGCTACAGGTCCTAAAGCTGTCCAGAAGCTCAGACTGTTCCTTTCTGTCTTTGGCACTAGATGCACATTGAGACTGGTTTTCCATGTTTCCCAAATTCGGTCACATCAGCATGGGGAAGACACAAGCAATCACAGGGGTGTTTAATCTTCTCCAATGGCTGAACCAAATAATGAAAGGCATATGTATTCCTGTCGTGAAGGTTTTCCCAGCCTTCCCTAAGTAATTGATGTCAGCATCAATACACCAATTTTTGCTGCTATGGCTCAGCAGCGTTTATGGTAGGTTTGTTTCCTTTTTAACTGTGCTTTCATTTTTCCAATTTCCTGCTCTTAGAATCTTGTCCAGTAAATTCCTTGTTTTGGTTTTATGGACTTTTTGATCATATTTCTTAGAAGATAATTCTTTTGGGATGTCACAGACATGGAAGAGCTTGAAAGAATTACCATTGTTGACAAGATTTTTAACCATGGACAAGTGTTCCTCATTAAGAACAGGTTCTATTTTCTACTTATAAAAACAAACTTCCTGCACACTCCAGTTACAAGGAAAAGGCTTTATTTTTATAAGGACACATTTATGTTTGAAGCCAGCAAGGGGCTTTGTCCTTCTCTGGCCTTTTATCACGTTCATGGTTGCTTGCCCTTGCAGAACTTTAGAGAAATGCGTCTCAGTACATCATCAACCCCTGACCTAAAGCAACACAAAAATACCTTAAAAATTATCTTGTGTGGTTGCTACAGACTAGCACAGGCTGCTGAGTCAACCATACATCCACATCAGAATGAGGACTAGAGTCCTCCCACCCATCCTTGGTTCCTGCTGGCTCTGTCTTTGCCTTGCATTATTATTAATGATAATTCCTGGCTCTTCTGCCATGCTCATCATCTTGCAGCACTTACACCAATGCAGATCTAATGCCTAGAGCAATAGCATGAATTCCCTGTGGTTACCCAGGAATGCCATGATAGGGTTCTATTTAGAGCCTGGCTCTTCTGGGTCTCATTTGATTTTTATCTTTTTTTTCTTCTTAGTGCCATGTTTACCAGCCTCCCTAGCTGAAATTTGGCACAGCTGACTGCAAGGAGCTGGCATGCAACAGCATTCCAGCTGAAATGAATGGAGTTGTTGGAAGGCTTAAAACCAATCATCCAGATAAGTTACCTGATGTCACACAGGCTGAAGACAGTAGAAATCTAAAGACTTCAGTTGTTTCTGGCTTAAATCCTGACATAAGCCATGATTCAGTAGACATTAAAGCATGTACTTAATTAAAACATCCAACTTATCCCATCCCTGGCCAGTGTGGCAGGTTGACCCTGGCTGAATGCCAGGTGCCCACCAAAGCCATTCTATCACTCCCCCCTCCTCAGCTGGACAGG
>NW_010972676.1:2936560-2939941 GCF_000737465.1 Haliaeetus leucocephalus
CCAAAACCTTGCCACACAAAGCCAATACACCAGTAAGGCATGTGAATGTGTGTTTAACTTACTTTCCTTGCAGTGTTGTCAGAAGTAGCTGTTGGCTGCCCTGTTACCTAGAGCTCAGTACTCCACACACTTTCTGCCTGGATTTGGACCACTGTGATGTTGTTTCCAGAATAAATGAGGATTTATGGCCCCACTACAATGGGAAGGCTCCGAGTCCTGACCATGCTGGTTGCATTCTCTCCTGGTTCTGGCAGCTGTGCCTGCCTCACCCCTGCATCTGTAAGCCTGGGTATTTTCCCCTCACTGCCACTTGCCTTACACACTTGTGTGCTTTCAGAAAGGTCTCACCCGCTCCTAGCAAGGCCATTTATTTTCTCTTTATTTTCAATAAATCATCCTTTAAGATATAAACACAGGGCCTGAGAGGGATGATATGTTAACAAAATCTTAGTTTACCCTTACAGCTTCAAAACATTTAAGGATGGTCAAGGGATTTACATTATATGCAGTTTATTTCCATTGTAACAACCACCATTATTTCTTTTTAATCTTTTGTTAAGGACAAAGAGAAGAAGACAGGGAATGAGAAGCAGGGGAAACACATTTAAATAATTTCTATTTTAAGCTTTAAACAAGGCTTTTATTTTATTTAAAGCCTACATTCACACATTCACTTTGCCCTTAGCAAAAAAAATTTCAAATAACAGAATTTCCCACGGAATGGCATTTCCACATTTTGAGCAGCTCTCACAGCAATACATACCTCAAAGGGGCATTGTGAGCCTGAATTAATTACAGCTCCATCCTCACATGCACTGGCCTCTCTGGCCCAAATCCAGCAGAGCACTTAAAGCACGTGTTTCTTACCAGGCATGCGAGCCAGCCCATCAGTTTCGGCAAGTCCCTCTGCTTAGGTTTAAAGTTAAGCATGTGTATAAGTGGTGTGCTGGAGCAAGGTCAAAGGAAGCAGCATCTTGCAGGCTGAGCCATTTATATGTCTAGAGCATCTTGAGGTCTTCAGAAAAAAGGCAGTACTGTATCAGAGGCAAATGTTTACATACAGAGTTGTATGTAAACCTTAAAATGTAACCATGTGAAGCTCCATAGATTTGATGTACCCGCAGTTCCTTTTTTTTTTTTATAAGAAATACTTAAAATATTAGCTGCTTCAGAGCTGATGTAAAAATAACAGCTATGTCCTTTCCAAATGGGAAGAAAAAAACATGGAAACAAGCTCACAAAGATACACACACAGTGAAAAATACTTTATGTTGAAGGATTTAGTCTGTATTTCTGGGTCCTCCTGTTTCATGCAGATGAAAATGGGCATTTTATCATCAGTGTGATGATAAAAGCATTAAGAAGCATGTGAGAACAAGAAAAAGGGAGAGAGAGGTGGGCCTAACTCAAAGCAAAGGGAAAAAACCTGACAAGAGGGTACAAGAGTGGGAGTCATTTGCGGAGCAGTATTGCTGGTTCTAACTGAGTGGAGGGCTGGGGAAGGGAGTTGTGTGTGGTGGGGATAGTCAATCATGTTTGCAGTGTTTTGGCAAGGCCAGGAATGTGTTATGTGAGTCAGGCTCCGGCTTGCCCGGCAGCTTCAGAGGGATTAGGAAGTGTGCTGGCTGTGGCACTGGGGAGGTGATGGGACTCCGCTACCTCCTGAACATGCATTTTCAGTAATGAGGGGAGGAAGGACACTGGGGACTGGAGAGGAAAATGCAAGAACCTTGCCCCTAGGCTACGTGAAAGGAAAGCTGCGTAGTGAGCAGGGACGTTTTATATGAAAGGTGAGGGATATTCCAGCAGCTTGTTTAATGGGAGTCAGAAATTAACATAGTGGGTTGGCTAAGCTGAAAAAGAGAGGTTTGTGGTTTAGGGTAATTCTCCTTGCAATACCTGCTGGTGGTCAGCCTTCTCCCAGGCTGGAAGTGGTGAAAGGAGTGGGGACACTGACGGGGTTGTACAAACACTGGGAAGCACGCAGTTTACAGAGGAGCCTGTGCCTTGGGCTAGAAATTGGGAAACAAGCCTAACCAACAGCGACCTTAACAGGTGCCCCCTGTTTATTAAGAAGTACGGTGAGGAATGGGTTCCCCCTGTCCCTTTTTTTTCCTCGAAGACCCTCTCTCTGCTGGATCTTGAGCATGGCCAGCCTGCAAAAACAAGTAAGCACTACTTGTTACTGGTCCCCATTTTGGCGTGCTGCTGCGGGGAGCACAGGAGTGTCAGTACATGCCCACTCCCCCGTGTTGGGGTCAGGGCTGGGCTCAGGTGGGCTGTGGATGGGGACCACAGAACAGGCCACCGAGGAGCTGCTGGGAGGGCACAGTGACATGTGGAGGCAGCTGACAGCATAGTGCAGGTGAAACCCTGCTCAGAGGGAAGTTGTATCTGGACTGTGTGGGTCAGTGCTTTTACATATACTCATGTCTGAAGCGATAAATTGTCTAAGCTGTAAATTCTCAAAGCGCTGTGCTTTGCACGTGCTTATACAGGAGTCACCTTTATCAGGCCTCATCCTTTACTGAAGGAAAAGGAGAGCAGAGCACTTGGGCACCAGCTGCCTTGTGCAAACTGGGAGAAAATGGTGCCCCAAGGAAGGGAGGTTTAGGATTCACTGCCATGCCATGTGTCACCCAGACCAAGGAAATCAAAGGTCTGGAAAGAATTCAGCAAGAGAGGGAAAACTCCTGCCCTTTTCTCCCAACAGTGTCCGACAGTGTCCGCCCAGCTTCTGGTGACTGTCCCTAAATGCTGCACAGCTCTCAAGCTGGGTGAGACAAGCCGCCACGTCCCTGCAGCTGTGAGACCTGGTCCAGTGCTGCTGATGGCCCCACAAAAGCTGACGCTGAACGTGAAAGGCACAGACCAGGTGGACAGCACTGCCCGTCAGTATTTTGTACTGTTTGCCTTCTAATGTGGTTCACAGGCATTTGCCTTGGAAAGCTTACAGCAGGGAATACAGGCACAGAAAGCTTGAGCCACAAAGAGAAATCGCCTTGATTCAGCCCAAGACCCCAGGCAGCGTGTTCAGTCTTTGTTCAGTCTTTGTTCCTGTCCTGAGCTCCCACCAACACTATATGAGCCACAGTTTGGGGTGGGCGGGGGTGGAGGTTTAAAATTCAGCATGTTTTAAAGGGGTTAAAGACAGATATGAGCATGATTTTCAGTTAAACATATTGATAGATATGTAAGCACCCTCATGATTTTCCAAGATCACATGGGAAGACATCAGCAATACCAGGAGCTGAATCTGCATTTGCCGAGCGATGCTTTGCGGCTTTGCCAGTGACATCACCTTCACCCTTCCTCTCCCAACTTGCCTATTGCCTCCTTCGGAGAAATGTCAGTAGTTTATTTCTTTTCCCTTTGACAGAC
>NW_010972676.1:2940217-2940581 GCF_000737465.1 Haliaeetus leucocephalus
TGGTCGAAGGCTGCCCGCCTCCAAGACTTACCACGCCTCGGACGCTGACCCCGCGCCTGCGTGATAGCCTCGCTCGAGAAGGGCGGAGATATGATAATTGTATTCTGAGAAGGGTGGAGACTCCTGAGGCAGAGGTGGAGCCAGGTGTGTTACTAGCATAAAAGATGACTTCTGAACAATGGAAGTTTGAAGCTTCCCCAACCAAGGACCACGACGGTCGACGACGCAGCAGCATCAGCTGGACCCGGGACCGTTAGGACGTCGTGAGATCAGCGGTGGTAGCTATAACCTCTCTTCCTCCTCTCTCTAAACTTAACTTTACTTTTCTCCTTTCTTTCACCCATCTCTAACTATCCCGTGCCTC
>NW_010972676.1:2940709-2950411 GCF_000737465.1 Haliaeetus leucocephalus
ACAGACAGACATGTTGTCAGGGTCCTGAGGGCACTAATAGATGCTAAAGGCCCTGAGCAGCTTCACCTGAAGCCTCCACCCACACCCCTGCCCATGGGCCCAGAAGCCCATTTAAGCTCAGCCCAGAGCTGTAAGTTCTGCTCTAAGCTCTATTGTAGGATTGTTGTCTTCAGCTTAGCTAGAGTTATGACTGTTCCTGCTCTGTGGATCCTGCCTGTGTATTTGGGACTCTGACACACAGCAGGCTGGGGTGAGTCACTGCTCAGTACTACCTTCCTATAAAGGTTGATGGAGCACAACTGGGGGGAACAGGGGGTCTGGGAAAGTAGTAGTGGGGTTTTTTGCCTTCTTGTTGCCATAAAGGTGAATAGTGTCTCCTTAGAACGTGTAAGGCGCTCCTGGTTTCTTTTTGGGTAGGAAGAAACTGTGATATCTCCTTCAATCATAAAAGCAGTCTGCTGAAATACTTGGTAAAATATGTCTCAGGAAACTGGCTTGGTTAGGCAGAGCAGAGAGCTCATGGCTGAGTTTGACTGTGAAAAGGTGGTATGCAGGAAGAGGCTGCAGGGAAAACCAGAGGATTATAGACTAGGGAAACCCTGCCTGGGTGTGTTGGGATGGTGTTAGGAAAGCCAAAGCTCATCTAGTCTGCAAACTGGCAAGGGGTTTCAAGGGCGACAAGAGGCTCTCCCACAACTGCATGAACAGCAGAAGACCCCCACAAGGAAGATGTGGGGCCAACCCTGAAATGAAGGGGGTGTTTTAGTGATGGTGGATATAGTAAGATGGGGATGCTTGGACTTTCTCTGTCTTGGTCCTTGCTGCTGAGGTCTCCTTGGCCTTTACCCTACACACAGGACCTGGGGCAGAGAGGTCCTAGAGGCAATGGAAGGAGGATGCAGATAGGGAGCCCTAACCAGGCAGAAGGGAGAGCGTAGGTGGAGCTGAAATGGTGATGGTGGAGTACCTGCTCCAAACCTGCTGGGACCTGAGCTCCATTGATTACTTTTGCCTTGGTTTTTGTCCTGTCCCTGGCACTTTAACCTCAGCTTTCCACGCATTCCCAGTGACACCCTTGCCCAAGTAGGCACCTCAGTACTGAGAAGGTGTGCTGTGGACACAATTCTTGGTGTTTGTGTGATTTCTCTACTTGCCAGGCTGTGTGTATGCAGTGTGGTGATGACTGCCCTGCTCCTGTGCAGCACTGTGGTGCTGGTGCCCAGCAAAGAGGGAGATGGGGTACAGGTCCCTCCTATCCACATGGCATCCCACAGCTGCCTCCCTAAGTGTGTGCCCTGGATCCTGTGATATGGGCTAGGTGCATGTGCCTGCAAATAGTGTCAAACCTGTGATGCTTTTCTGGTGGTATTTCTGCTCCCTGGGCCAAAAAGGAGGCGTGAGTGTGCAGTGGAACAGCCCCTGGGAAGGGGGCTGTCCTGGGTTCAGCTGGGATAGAGTTAATTTTTACAGGAACATGGGAGGTGGGGGGCATAGCCGGGGCAGCTGACCTGAACTGGCCAAGGAGCTATTCCATACCATGTGACATCATGCTCAGTATATAAAGGGGGAGCGGGCCGGGGGGTGGGCTCTTCTTTTCGGTGGGGGAAGTGGCAGAGCGTCGGGTCCCGGGTGGTGAGCAGTTGCACTGTGCATCACTCTTTTTGTATACTTTTTCATTAGTACCATTGTTGTTGTTGCAATTTCTTTGTGTTGTTCCAGTAAACTGCCTTTATCTCAACCCTCGAGGTTCCAGGTTTGGGTTTTTTTTTCCTCTCCTCCGTCTTCCCCCCATCCCACCGGAGGTGGGCGGGAGGAGTGAGCGAGCGGCCGCGTGGTCCTTTGTTACCGGCTGGGCTGAAACCACGACAGGGGCTCTCACCCCTGGCTGTAGTACTGGGCTGCTGGAGCCTGGGAGGGAGAGGAGAAAGGTGTCAGTGTTCTTTCTGTTGGATGAAACTTGTAATTGAGCGTTTCCTTCATGCTGTTGCAGATTATTTTAATATATATGGTCTGTTTTAGCATTCAGAATAGCTCATGGAGTTTCTACTGAGCTAAATACTGCTTTCAGTTAATACTGGGCTGGATTCTGCCAGCCTTACTCATGCTGACTGGTCCTGCACTTGGTGCTTACCTGTCTGAAGTATTCCACCCAAGGTGTGGGTCCTTCTGTAGTATTTTTACCTTGTTTGATGGAAATAGGAGCTTTTGCCTGTTGAAGCAATAGAAATTAATTTGTAGTAACTTATTCAAACCTGTAGAAAGGAACTGCCTAAATCCATGTTTTGAATCTGTAGTGCATCCCATCCTTGACAGTATGACTGAGCATCTTAATGGCAATGGTCATACTGAACTGTACTGGACAGACTAGAAATAGGGACTGGCTTTTATTGTTTAACTAGAGCTTTAAATAGAGCATTGACCCAATACTCCCACACATCACCAAAAAAAATATTTGAGGACTCCCCTTCTGCTGACCAAACAATGTCAATGCTATAAAACAAAGTCTGTTGAGGTAACATCTTTCCCCCTTCTGGGGTGGGGTTATCACCACTGTGATTTTGGTCCTGCTTTTTGTTTATCTCCTGATGTGACTTAAGCTTTGCACTGGCTCTAGTCAAATGAAGCGTGTGACCAACAAAATGCCAAATCCAAGAGAAGTCTGAATACCTGGAAGTGTGGGTGAATGCTGTGCTGCTGGGTTGGCCGTGGGGCTCCCTGGGCCAAGGAGAGCAGAGGGAGCTGGAGCCCCGTGGCCCTGAGCGGGGCTGGGCCCTGTTCTGCTCGGGTGTCCCCTGTGGAACCGAAAAGTCCCTGGCAAAAAACACATTGCCTGTAAATGCAACTGTTCCGACTTCATGTGGATCGTGTTGCTCTGCATGAATGAAACGAACTTCTGTACCAGGGCTCTGGTAAAGCTGCTTTGCAGATGCATATGGCTTAACTTCAGTCAATACTGACAAAAAGTGGCATTAAACTGAATACTGAGTCATATAATAGTCTGAGCTGTCAGTCGAGTTCAGATGCAAACTGACTGCAAAGTAATGTGTCAAACATGGGCTACAGGGCATGATCATCAAGTGATGAACTACACAGCAACAAATGCTGCAGGCAAGAACTGCTTTCCCTGTGTTTAACTGTGAGCATCAAGGAATTTCAGAGTGTTGAGGCCATCAAAGCTGTTTTAAACATTAATTTATTCTATTTGGTCACCTTTTGTACTAGGTTCAGTCTTGTTCAACCTTGCTAGAGTTTAGCACATCAGTCCAAACTAGAACCTTAAACCTCTAGTAACTCCTATCTGCAAAGTAGCTTGTACAACTTGGTAAGACTACTAACTTGAAAGGCTAAATGCCTGATCAGAATAAATAATGCCTTAAAATAGGGTAGCTGTAAGGCTAAGATCTGCTTCCAGTGTATAAGGTAGTAGCTACCTGGGTCACTACATCTTATAAGCTCCTAGAGCTGTGCAGGGTTTGTTCTTTCCTTCCAACCACAGTATTAGCACTGATCACTGTTACCCAGAAAAACTGGGGCAGAAGATAACTGCTGTTTCATGTTGGGATGGTGACTGATAGTCCTCACCCTTTCAGTCTTTAAAACAGACAACCTTTGTAAGATGGAGAAACAAAATGATTCTTTCCTGACAGGCATGTGACCCTCCTTGGCTGCTTTGCTAACCTTGAGGGAACATGGGACACAGGAGACAAGAGTGTTCCCAAATCCTCCCTGCTCCTCAGCTGGGGATGCTGAGCCATGTGCCATCCTTTCCATGGGACTGGCATAGATGGGCTGTGGTGAGCCATGGGTGTGCAAAGAGAAATTATGGCCCCAGCTCTGTCATATTCCTGACTGCAGATGTGACACTTCCTCTGTGCCTTTCAGGTTTACTTCTCAAAGCCCAGCAGAGTACAAGTCAGCTATAATGGCACTTGCAGGTGAGTTACAGCCTAGCTCTCCCCATGGCAGGGTTGGGTACAAAGCTACAGCAAGGGCAGCATGGCATTTGTGGTACCCACAGTGCTGGCTGGCCCATGAGATGAATCTACATGCAGCTGAGCCAAGCTGGAACTCTTGCAGTTCTTGATGTTTTCTTCCCACTGACCAGGCAGGGTGACTGTTCAAAGCAGTGGTAACATCCTGGCCCTACATGCAGACTTCTTTCCCCCTCTTGCAGGACCAAGAGCACAAAGATGACAAATGTCTGAGCCTTGCCCTGGAGCAGCATGAGGGGCACTGTCTCCCCTGGTGCAACTGCTTCCTATGCTAGCAGGCAGTTCCTCCCTGATGCATTAATGCACTTGTTAAACCTTCACAAATTGAGTTTGTTTCGCCAAATGCTGGAAGGCTGAGGGGAGGTAAGATGTGGGTGCTGCTTGTACTGCTGAGCAGCATCTCCAGCAGTGAGCACACAGGGTGACTGCATTCTTCAGTCATACCATCCAGATCAATACATTGAACTTGTTAGAAACTGCTTCCTTGGTAGAAGTCTCTTTCAAATGTAGACACACCCATCTGCAGCTGAAACAATCTCTTGATATCTGGGTGATCTCCCCAGGCTAATGCCCTGCTTCTGCGTAGCCAGGTCACTGCCAGCATGGCAGGGCACTGTGCAGCACTTGCTCCCTTCACATGTGGCTTTTGGTCTGGCAACTGCTACAATGATACAGCCCCTAATACAGTCTCATTGATTGCTAGTATCAAATATAGTAGTGACTTGCTTGGATTTCCTTGATGGATTTTTTTGTAATCAAGCCTATCTCTTCATCAATCTTGTTGAATCAGCTTTATTGTTCATAGGGCAGAGCTGCTTGTGGGCAGGTATAGCTCTAGTGATACTGAAGTAGCCTTGGAGCATGAATCAAAGGGAAGAGACCCCAGGTGTAAAGAAGCTTCTCTTCATCCTACTAAAATCTTAACATTGTTTGGTAACAAAATATTTAATGCGCTTTTAGTTAAAGAAACATGTCTGTGAAATGAAAACAATAAACAGCTGTTGATGGCTTAATAGCTTTAGTGTAGCTGGGGCATTCAATCAATCTGAAAAGCAATTTATTGTGAGTATATTTCAAAATGGTGGAGGTTATTGCTGTGATACATCTAACCATAATGGCAATAGGAAAAATATAACCTGTCTTGAGAGCTGTGAAAGGGCTCAGTGACTGGTTTGTTAGATTCTGTGATGAGTTCAGTCACCTGTGGCTGTGCTGAATAGCTGAGTATGGCTAAAGCAAAGAACTGACCGATTTATCAAAAAAGGTGCCTTGGAAACAAACTTAGGCCTCATGTGGGTGCAGGAAGGGAGAGGACAAGTCCTGGATGCTCAGCTACCAGAATCTGGGTGCTGCTGCCCCTCACTCTCCCTGCAGCAGAACTGCTTGGAAGCAGACTCCTTGCTGCAGTGCACCTTCTGTGGTGCTAACAGGCATTGCCAGCCTTGTCTCCTGAGGAAACAAGATGCAGGCAACCAAGTGGACTTGTTAGATCTAATATTCCATTTTGCCTATAGCAAAAATAGTTTGAAACTATTAGCAAGTTCTAACCCACTTTGGTGGCAGCTGGCGTGTGAGATTCCTGTAATTCATGTGAACATTTGCAGATGGACAGTCCAGAAAATTTATTGGTGTCAGTGGTGATAGAAGGGGAGAAGTCAGCCTGCAGCTGTTCTTAGCTTGCCCAGGAGCAGCTGCTTGACTGGTGAGCAGGTAGACCAGCCTCCAGTGCTGTGCAAGCATGGACCCTTGAGAAAGCCAAATCTGGTGCTTGGAGCTGGCAGTGCTGCCCTGGGAGGGAAAGGGACAGTGGGGGAGAGCTGAGAGCCCCCTTGCAGGAGCTGAGGATACTGGGGTGTTCCTGGGGAGAGGCACTGGGATACCTGGCAGGAGCATCTCATTGGGAGCAAAGCTGTACTAGTCCTGCTGCCACTGGAACTGCTCCCTTGCTTTGGTTTCACTACCCATTGCTGCGTAGAGCACTGCCTGCTATCTGTGAACATCTGGAAACCCATTTGCATCTACAAATATAACCTTTCTTCAGATAGAGGTTAAAATGATAATTTGAAAAAAGTGGATGGATAAACTTTCTTGTTTGCTCTCAAGCCTGATTTATTTAAGTGTAGAGCTACTCCTTAACTTTATGGTTTGTAAATCTGACCTTCATCTTGACAGTTAGCTCTAATACATGTGAAAGCAGTTCACTTTAACTTGGCTATCTGTAATTGCACTACAGTTATTCTGTTAGATTTGGATAGTTACAAAACAATTATCTGCTGTGTCTCTTCAGTTGCTTCCAGGGGCTACTATAATCAGGATGATCAAGCCAGTTGCTGGCAGGAAAAAATGTCTGTTCACAAGAACTGGAAAGATGCAATATTTCAGTCAGACTGTAAGAACAACCACAGAGTCAGCCTGGGAGCTCACCTGGCCCAGCAGCAGAGGATGTCTGAGGAAAATAAGAAACAGAGCAAAAGTGCAGTGCTGCTTGGTCATGTTCTGCATCCAGGCCGGGCTCAGACACCCGCAGCCAGGATACTGTGTAGTTGATAATACATTATGATAAGAAATGCCACAGCTTAACTGTATCAAAACCCACTACCTTTTGTTTTGAACAAGCCATTGCCAGGCTAATTTGGTGTTTCTTTGTAGAAATAAAGGTCTCTTCATCCCTTTGCTGGCCTGAAGAGTCCCAGCCTGCTTTAGCTGGTCCTTGACTGTGAACATTCCTCATCCCCTTCTTTGTATCTTTTCTTGTTCTATCATGTCCTTCTGTGATGGTGAAACAAAAAATGCATGCAATATCCAAAATGGGAGCCACAATGGCATAGTGTTGCCTTGCAGGTTTTTTTTCTTCCTCTATTTGATTTGATTTTCTGTCTGTGACTGAGCATTGAACAATGTTTTACCAGAACTATCTATTGTAGCTCCAAATCTAGTTTCTAAGTGGGAATGGTCAGATACCACAGGCTTTTAAAGTTGGAGATATTTACCCAGGTACCTCATTTACTTTTATTGGCCATTTTGTTATTCAGCTGCTTGGTACTGTGAGGTCCTCGCCTGATTCTTCCTTCTCTGCCCTGGGCTTTACTATCCTGGGTAACCCAGCATCATCAGAAAATTTTGGCACTTCTGTATTCACAATGAGTGAAGCAGAGCTCAAAGGAAAGAAAATGAAGCTGTGAATGCCTGAAAGATCTAGGGCAACTCACACCTGTGGGAGCAAAGCATATTCTAGTCACATGAATCTCCTTTTGACCTGTACTATTTGGACCAAATTGCTGAAGGAAATAATCAAACATTTGTGTTTCCCAGGGATGGTCTATATATCACTGCCGTTGGTTGTTTCTCATGTGCAAAAGTGTTACAGCCCTACAGAGAACATTTTGTCTGCTCAACCTGAGGGCAAAGCACTTCAGATGCAGCTGTAAGTGCCATTCAGTTTTTAATTAAGTTCTTACAGAGCTCTGTATGCATGTGCTTTTGCCTACTGATTAAATAGGAAATATTCTGTTTCTTTAAAACAATGTACAGTGGGTTTTTTTCAGTGCCTGAAGGATTATAGAATTTTTTTGTGCATGTAATACCAGTCTAATGTAGCTATTGAGAAAACAAAGGCATCCATAAACTTGCTTTTTTGTATTCCTTTATCTTTGTTTCTAGTTAATCAACAGGGAGACCTGAATTGCTCCGCGGGGGCTGGCTCTGTGTAAAAACAGCCCATTAGCAATGGGCCCACCCAAAGGCAGGCTCACAGGGCTGGCAGCTCCAGGACTGTTCCCCATCAGGGAGCAAGTCACACAAACAACTGCGCTGCCCAAACTGCATTCCCCAATGCCCAAGGGAACGTCCTCTATGCTCCAATTGATTTCTGTCTCTGACAGAGCTGACTGATATATGTGGGATTTTCTGGCTTTGAGAGCCATCTACAAAAAGTACATATTGATTGGATCCTCCTGGGACAGGTGGGTGGGATAAGCTCATTACCATCAGCCCCTTCTATAATGTAGCAAAGCTTTTATGAGTCAATGGCCCTATCTAAAAAACTTCATGCAAACTTTAGAATAAGGTACCTGAAGAACTTGCTGCTGGCAAAAGTAAAAAATTTTTTGAACTAATGAGACTTTCCGAAAAAGAGAAAATGAGAAATGACTGTTTCAAAAATGAGCAGAAATTAAAAAACTAGACTCTTTCAGCAGGTGCCCTGTGAAGTGCTATAGTACCTGCTGAAATGTGGTTGCTGCTGAGCCAGATTTGCATTTGTGGGCACCATGGCATCTCCAATTACTGCACAGCAGTGAAGAAGCCTGCAGGGTGGCAACTATTAGTGGAGGGCTCTGCTAACTGATCCATACCAGCACTTGTACTGGGCATCGAGTGCTGTTATTTCAGTTGCCCTCTGCATGGAGTCTGAAAAAAGGAAAGGGGTCCTAGAGCAAAAAGAAAGGAGGAGATGGAATGAACATGCTTGCAGCGTATCACAAATGCTGCATGTCAGTGCACAGGGTGCTTTCTGGTTGGCCCTAGAAGATGTGGTGCTCTGTTTGGCACACTGAACCCACTGTGCACAGTCCATTGAGCAACTGATGAGAACTCATCAGTTCTTCTCTAGTCCAATGTTGTGTTTCAAATGGACAGACCCAGTGGGGGGAAGTAGTCATGTACAGCAACAGAATCCTTGATAGAAAAGGGATTAAAATTAACATCTAAAACAACTGTATCTCTTGGCTGTATCCCCTGATGCAACTGTTTTAAATGCTAATTCTCGTCCTCTTTTTATAATTTCTTAGACCTCCTTTAGGATGGAAACCCTGAGAATTTATTTCCATCTCCAATCTGTGCACTAGCAAATGGAAAACTTTGATATGAGTTAAATTGAAAGCCTGTAGTTGTTAGAAGACTGTGACACAATGTCAGATCTGTGATCTTCCTAGCTCTGGAGGGGGGTAACTCCAAGCTTCAAAAGACAAAATAAGAAACAGTAAAGGAGGTAGGTGTAAAGGTGTATGTCAGAGTGAGCCTTAGTTACACGAATCCTCCTAAGATCATCCAGTGTTGTAGCAGACCGCGTTGTGACCTGAGCGACCCTGAGCCTGATAACCTCTGTGACTTTGTCATCCTCCTACAACACCGTTGATTCCTCGAGAGGAGAGCTGCACGATGTGGCTGTATCAGGAACATCATTATTCTCTTCTGTCATAATCCAAAACACGTACCTCACCTCCCAGTTGGAACTACACCTCTCCTATTGACTGCCAAAACAAAAAACTACTGATGGGTGTACAGAGAAGTTCCTTTTTGCTAATTATTTAATTACAGCTAATGACTGTTTTGTGTGTGAATTAGCATATGTCAGTGCTTCTCATAGTTTATTTGAATAGGATATACAGATTAGTGAGTGAAAGGGGAAGTGCTATTTGGCTTTGCAGGCAGTGCTGGCAGGTAGACCTGAGTGCATGGCTGTACCATAGGACTCCACCAAGCAAGAGAAGTACCTTCTACCACTGACAGCTGCTGTAACCCCAGGAGAGTGGGGCAGAGGTACTGGCGGTACATAGCTGATGTGGGGACCCCTTCTGCAGTTTTAGGAAATATTAAACAGGAGGATTAAAACCTTTCAAAGATTGAATAGGTTCTGCTTTCATAATATTTTTCTTTTTAGCCTCCACAAGAGTTGGCACAGCTTGGTGTGCTATAAAGCACTCTTTTTTTT
>NW_010972676.1:2950421-2999948 GCF_000737465.1 Haliaeetus leucocephalus
AAAACACTTTTTTTTTTTTTTTTTTTTTTTTTTTTTTTTTTCCCCCCCCTCTCCCTTGCTCAGAACATCTTTAATTAATTCTTGGCAAGACTACCTAACTCTGCATGTAGATAGGAATAAACTCCAGCAAAGCTGGGGCCTCCTGCAAGGCCACTCAGCTGGATCTCTCCACTCCAGGACTTTACATGAACATGCAGAATTTCTGGGCGTGATACTCCTGTGGCAGACAAGTGGATGTGGTAGAGCAAAGGCACCAATATTAGGACACACACACACAGTTGGGAAATGCAGGTGTCTAGACTCGAGATAGATAAATTATTTTGTAGACCATAAAGGCAACTGAAAACTCCCAGCTGAGAGAGCAGATCCAATCAGCAACCGTACAATCAGATCATTGCAGCATGAATGTCAGCAGCGAGCTCTGCACTGGCATTTCAGTGGCTCCTTTCTAGAGTAGAGCCATCTGAAAACAGCTGCCAGGTTTGGCAACATGACCTGAATAGCCACGTCTTCTAGGAGCACAGAAATCCCCACATCTCCCCATGAGTTGCAGAGCACTTTGTGCTACACCTTAGTCCCTGACCACACCTGCTACCATCAGGAGTTTTGTGCTAAAAGAAAATAAAGATGTACACATCAACTGAATATTCTCCAAACTGTGTCTTCCCTCCAGGCTTCTCAAAGTGCTGGATCCTTTCAGCAGCCTGCACAGATTGGAGCCCAAAGGACCTGCTTGGCATTGGGAGCGGAATCTTTCCAGGAAAGCAGTATAATGTGAAAATGCATTTCAATGCACCTTATCGACTCCCTTCGAAGGCTGCAGTACCTGCACCATCAGCATGGCTGAGGTCATTTGGGACCTACTTTGCATAATGTAAGCCAATTGATTTCCGTGGGCGCTTGGTGCCTATGTACACTTTAAGATCTAGATTTTAAGGGTGCCAAGTAAGAACATAAACCAATGTCAAGTGTTTGTGGTTTTTGTGACTCAGTTGGACGCGGAACTCAGTATCCTGTTAGCAATTTGCTTGAATAACATTTAAAATCTATTTTTCTAAAGCAGCAGAAAGACAGACAATCAGGAGGGCAGTAAAGGTAATAATCACTGAATTTGTTTCTGGATTTTCTCCCTCCGTCTTCAAAATACAAAAGTATTATTGCTGAAGTTGATTCTGATTTCCTCTCAGAAACTGTCTACTGTTTCTTCCATGGACAGTGCTGAAATATAATGCAAATGTGAGCAGTTAAAATATCGCTACTTGAAGGTGACAAAATCAGATTGGTGTATTAACTTGGTGACGTTTCTCTCCTTTTCCCCCGACCCTTCCTTAAACAGCACTGCTATTTTACAGCAACAGAAATCCTTTTGGAGTTCTGTAGCTGACTCGGAGCTACAGACCTTTACTACTGTGAGAAGAAGAAAAGGAGAGAGAGAGAGAGGTAATTTCTAAAGTGAAATTAAATTAACCACAAAATAAAACATTTCCAAAGACACTTAATTTCATGTCAGTTCAGAGAAGCCTTTTAGATTTATGCCACTTATAAATAAAATATCAGTACACACTTCAGGACTGTGGTACTTTTAATACTCTGTGTTGCAGTTCAGAAACTGTAAGAAAATGTAATTGGATCTTGTTATGCCTAAATTAATAATTAGAATCTGTTTTGGAACATATTCTTCTAATAAAAGAAGAAATAATAGACTTTGCATAATTATTAATCTTGTAATAATCCTCAGCTGTACAGATTGTTTTTCAGAAACACAAGCAGTGTCTTGCAGAAAAGATGACATTTATTGTCTTGTTTTTCTTCTGTATGCTGATGAACATGCTAACAGGTAAGGTTACTGATGAATTTATTCTCATTTATTTTTTCAAGCTGCCAGAAATATTTTGTTACTAATACAGTATCTTCTATTTAGTATCAGATATTGCTTGTGTATTATTGCAACTGCTCTGGCTGTTGAGAGTATTTGGTTTGTAGCACTGAGGGACTGCAAATGGGGAATTCCTTATTCAGCTGTTCAAGAAACAAAAAATGTTTGGCTATACAGAGGGTCTACATATGCATTAAAGAACTTGTCAGCTTCTGGCTACACAGCAAACCTTTTATTAACAGAAAGTCCTTCTGTGTGGGAGCTGGTACCGATGAGTTTCCTCTTTATTTACAGATGCCCGATCAATCCAGGATGGAGATGGTAATTCTTAATGTCTTTTTCTTTTCCTTGTATCACTAACAATTAAAAGAGTCATTTGTAACTCCCAGACCTGATCCCCAGCAGCGATTTTGGCAGGACGCTTACTAACTGCAGTGGGCTGTGGAAGGGCTTTCCTCTAGTTCTGGTGGAGAAAGAAGAGTGACTTTTTTGAAATTTAAAAAAATTTATTAAAAGCTGACATATTAATGTCTAATAATAGAGCTAATATACTTGCAGTCTTAAAAAAAAGGGGGGGGGTTATGGTCAAATCACTAATTCTGTTGTACAAAACTGTAATTGGAAAGCACCAGACTTAAAAGCATATTAGATGTCTGAGAATTTTGTCTGTCCTGAACACTAATACTATATGTCTGTCTGGTTATGGGCAAGAAATACTGACGTGCACGACAAAATGCTTAAAATTTACAAATTGCCACAAATCCAATTAAAGAAATGTTGGAATAAATCCCTTAGCACAGCTACCCTGTGGTTCGTGTCACGTTGCATGATTAGCCCATTGGATTAGTGTTTGCCTTTGATTAAAAAACTCCTTAACATCCTAATGATGTTTACACTGGCTTACTGATGATTGTATTAGTTAACCTCTCTTTGGTGTTTTCAGACAGAATTCTTTCTGAAAACAAAGTTGCTTAGAAGTATCTGCAATAACAAAGTACTTGCTGGTGTACATCCCCCTGTAACCAGCAGGATAGCCAGCAGCATCCTGAGTGCACAGATACAAATATGCAGGGAGAGTATTATAATAGATATGGAAAATAGAAATACATATACAAAATAAGGGCTAATATGATTACCTTTAATTCAAAACATTTTTCCCTATGCTCCATTATATTTCCTTATGGTTCTAAAATCTTTTGAATGTATCATCTCTGTTTTCACAAGTTTAAGGGTGCTATTGTATTTGTGCACAGCAAATATTTCTGCAGCAACCTCTTGGACAGTCAGGAGAGTGTGTGTCAATCTAAAAATAAAACGTTGTTCAGGCAGTAACATGTTGCTCTCATTACCAACAATTATGGTTTTCTTTCACACTGGGCCAAACAGCAGACTGCAAAGTGAATTTAAGGTCAGCTGGTATAAACAGTGAATTCTCCTCTGCAGACAGCATTTGGCTGGTTCATTTGATTTGGTATATGCCGCCTGTGCGCTGCAAACTTTACTCTGTAAAATTAAGGTCTGACAATAGGATTGTTGAAGGCTCTTAATTCCCACTAAAGATCCTGGTCCAAAGCTGAGCCTGGTGAGTGGAATGGCTCCCATCTATTTAAATGGGCTTTAAATCAAAATACTGGGTTTAGTTTTGCTGCAAAGACAGACATTTGTAACTGTGTGGTCTCAGCTAGTGTTTACATTTTATATATGCTTCTCTGTTTGCCCAGATTTGGGCCCAAGGGTGGTCGAGCTCCTGCATTTTCAGAATTGATTTTGTTTTCATTTTCCTGCTGAATTTGAAATCTTGTTTCAATGAGCATTTCCTATTTTCTCAGGTATTCCTAGAGCAGGCTGTCTTCCAAGTGGCAATGCCTTTCCTCTCCATTTCCTTAGCCTGTTTCCTATGGCCTGCTGAGATGAGGCACAACTCTGTGGTCCCAAGCAATGTCGGGGTAGCACAGACCCAGTCCCCGGGACCCTGGGGTGGATCCTGCACCTCTGGTTTCTGCTGTACTCAGCTGAGCTGCCTTGATGCTGGGATGGCAAGGGAGCAACTGCATGGCCCTTTCCCCTGGCTCTCCTGTGGGCAGAGCGGGCAGCTGCATGGGCACAGCATAGATGATGGCACCTTATTCTTTATATTTTTATATTGGGCAGAGGAAATGGTGTGGAATGAGGAAAAATAGCATTCAATTGCTATTGATCCTTGCTTTTAAATAACCAGCAGCCTCCTAGAAGTTAAAGCAGCCCAATGAATTCTTGAATTTCCCCAAATGCTGATGGTGTCCCTTAATTCCTGCTTTCCATCTTGTCCCACTCTGTCATTCCTGGTGCAACTGGAGCAGAGAATACTGGCTTCCTCTTCTGCAGAGCAGGGGCACGGAGAGGGGGAAATGGCTCTGCCTGTCTCTCTGCTGCTGGGGGAGCCCCACAACCCGAAACCATGTTGGCTCCCAGGCCCAAGATTTCAACAAAAATGCTTTGTATTGTAGTAATCTGCAATATTTTTTAATTATTTTTTTTTAGATCTCTACCAGGAATCTGTAGCCTTGCCATACTGGCCCTTCTCATCCAATGATTTCTGGTCCTATGTGGAATATTTCCGGACCCTGGGAGCCTATGACAGGATCGATGAAATGGCCAGAGCCTTCTTTGCCCAGTTTCCTTTTGGGAGTCACCTTGGCTATCACGTGCCCAACCACGAGCACTAACTGCTTTGCTCGTTTTTTGCTGAAACTGGTGCCAAGATGTGTAAGTGAATACATGGCTGCCAGCAACCGCACCTGAACGGCCCCTCAGCCACTTATTAATACTCATAGCAGTCATGCATGGAGTTTCATGCTTTATATAGTCTTGTCTTTTTTACAATTTATGCTTTTGTGCGAAATCAATAAACTCCTTGATTCTGTTGTGTGGTTTTGAGAAGTTTTTTTTACACAAAAAAAATGCTCGCAGCATTGACTCAGGAAACCACTCTCTGTGTGTATAGTAGTTAAATGCCAGCTCACCCCGTCTGGTAGCTGGAAGGACCACCAGTAGAATTCACAGCCTCATCCTTTGCAGCCCCTTGGCTAGCTCGACGCCATCTTCCTCACGTCAGGCCTGGGGCCTGCGCCCGGCCCCGCCGTTGCCATGGCGAGGAAGGCGGGGTGAGTAAAATGGCGGAGCCACCCCGCCCTCCTCGCCATGGCAGCGGCGGGGCCCGCCCCGCACAGGGCAACCAGAGAGAGGCGATACCGCCAAGCGCACAGAGCGGCAGGCCGCTGGCTGGCCTCGTAACGGAAGTAGGCGCTGTGCGTCCGGAAGCGGTGGCGCGACGGGGGCCGAGCGGGGTTGCCGCCATGAAGCCGGCGGTGGACGAGATGTTTCCTGAGGGAGCCGGTCCTTACGTGGATCTTGATGAGGTGAGGTGGGGAGGTGTTGGGGGAGCTGCCTGCGAGGTTGGGGATGGCAGGGCCGTGCTGCCCGGCCGCGGCCCGGCCGCTCTTAGCGCCTGCTTTCCCAGGCAGGGGGAAGCACGGGGCTGCTGATGGACCTGGCCGCCAACGAGAAAGCGGTGCACGCCGACTTCTTTAACGGTAAGGGCCGCCGCGCTCCGGGGGTCGGGAGGGGTAGGGGGTTACCGCGGTGCCTACCCGCCCGGCGGGGATGGTAACGCCTGGGGCCTGCCAAGTAACAGCTGCAGAAACTGGAGATTATCAAAACAAACCTCGCTTGGTTTCTCTCTGATCTCATGTCTGGTGCCTGGTAGTCGCTACAGTTCTCCCTGACCACGCTTCTAGTGAGTGGTGCGGTAAGAGCGCTTCAGTGTTTAAGTGATGCAGGTGGGGGTGATATAATGCTTGTTTCTCCTCTCCTGGAGGTTTTAGGCGATTTAGCATGTAAATCACTACAAGGAAAAATGCCTTGATCTGTTTGCGTAACACATAGCTTATATTAAACAGTGCAAATACATATAAAAATGTGGACAGAACTTTACAAAATTGTCTCTGGGTGTTACTACTTTATAGAGAATTCTTTAATCTCTTAAGGCATGCATGCATATGTACCCAAAGCAAAATAAAACTTTGGGTTTTATATGCTTTCTCTGTTTGAAAGTCAAGTGTATGCATATAAGGTATATACAGCTGCTTCTAGAGGAGAACAGCTATGTATCTGGCCACTTAGGGGTAGAATATATGCCACATTAGATTTGGTTACTAAGGTGGGGGGTTTTATGCTTCTTAAGAAGTATATTTAGACATTTCAACAGTGAATTTCAGATATATTATTAAATCTACTTGCTGTGGAGGTGTTGATGTCACAAACTGGTATTAATTATGAAATAAAGTAGGTTTCACACATTGCTCAAGACTTAGAATACAGCAGAAAAAGGAAGTTCAGCTTTGATATACTCTGAACAGTTGGGAGGGACCTAGCTCTTTGCTGGAGCCAGTATATTCAGGAACAGGTATTTCCATAAAGTTCTACCATCAAGTTCATAGAGTCATAGAATGGTTTGGGTTGGAAAGGACCTTAAAGATCATCTAGGTGCACCCCCCTGCCATGGGCAGGGACACCTTCCATTAGACCAGGTTGCTCAAAGCCCCGCTTGTGGTATTGTATTCCATTGGTAGTTTAGGGCTCTTATAAATGAGGATTAATCCTCATTTTATCGTATGGCACTTGTACATTGCCTTCTGTAAGAATAAAGACTTGTTTTCAGTTATTTTGTTAGTTTATGCTCAATATATGAAGAAGGTGCAAAGCCAAGTGGTTAAGAGTAATTCCCAAAGATGCATAGAATAGCTGTGATTAGCTGGCCACATTTGACTAGTCTGAGTGAGATGAGTTTTCTGAGAGAGAAGTATTATGAGCACCTTCACAGCATTGAAACATTTTTTAAGGAAGGCAACAGCAAATCACAAATGTGAATGTCAATCTGCAAAATTTATAAGCGTGTGCCTGGATACTATGACCTAAAGCCAGAATTCTGCAGAAGTGTCTACGTCCGAGACTTGCTGCATGCGTAAAGCTAGTAGTACTTGTTTAGTTCTGGAGTCTGGGAATCATGGTTGATCCACTCTGAATGTGATGGCTATTTAACACATTTATAAAAGCTCCTCCTTTGAAGCTTTACTTTGCATTCATGAATTTAATTGCAAAGCTTGTATTGTACAAGTGAAGCAGTTTAGTTGGTGTATGATAGAGAATATATACACAGATCTGCCTACCTTTGCCTTTTCCTACACTGATATTACGTTTCTAGTAACTGATGGTGCAGTAACTCTTATTCACTTAATTTACCTTTACTTCTGTCTTTAATCCAAATAATGAAGAACCATACTTGAGTATGTACATATGTAACAGTTGAAACTTTTAAGGTTAATTTTACCTTATCTTATTTTTCTGACTAGATTTTGAAGATCTCTTTGATGATGATGACATCCAGTGAACTTAGTTGTCCAGCTATGCAATGCTGAGATGTGGATTTTTCTCTAGGATCGCCTGTGGTGCCCATTATTTATTAAAATAATCAAGACAGGAAAATCATGGGGGGGGGGACGGATGGACCTGTGTAAGCTGCCTGGGGAATATGAAAACCAGATGGTTAAAGATAACTAAGGAGGGAATTGTGGACTGTTATTTCTAGGAAGCTGTGTGTGGATTTTTCTTTAAATTTTACTTGCTGATGTGTTCATTCAATAAAATACTAAAAAAAACCCCTTCTCTCTCTGGGATATACTTTGAAAGTAGATATTGCTGTGTTCTGAGCTCCCTTAGAGAATGTTTTTTTTTTATTAAATCATTTACTATTTTGGATATTATATAAAGATACATGGCAGGGCATATTGCTGCCTAGAAAAGATCTGTTCATCCCACAATATAGGATTATCTAGGGCTAAGACAGTTGCTTGTTCTGAATAGTCTGACTCATTTGCCAGTTGCACTGAGAAGAGTATGTGTTGTCTTCTGTTTCAAGATAGATACTCAACTACCATCAGTACTTTTAGAAAGTACAGGAATAAAAAGTAGTAATTTTATCTTGATATTTTAAGCAGAGAAATGTTCTGGCCCTCGGCCATGGGATTGCTTGGATTTAAAAATATAATTTAATTCTTGAAATTGTACTCTACAGAAAGAAAATAATTTTAGGATTCTTTTCTCCTACAGCAGGTAATGTAATTATTCATACTCATAGGTATAGTGTATATGAATCAGTCTGTTAGATATTAGTTCAGATTTTGCCACAAGTTTTCAGAACATCTTAGAAATGTTTGATTTTGCACCCTTCAGTGACCAAAGCGAATCTCAGAATGGAAGGAACAGGTGAGTTTTTAGTATATTATTTCAGAATCAAGAGTTTAATCCTGTCTAATCTTAAGTGCAGTCTGTATTAATTGATCACAAAAATAATACTGTGACTGATCTTTCTTTAAAGACTTCACTCTACCTAAATTTCACGTGGAGTGAAACACTTGCCTCTCATACTTTTTCACGTTTTTTCTTGGGTTTGCCTTAAAAAAGGAAGTCTTAAATGTAACAGTAAGTATGCTGGCCCCTGATCTTAACAATGTAAGGACAATAAAAACAGTAGGATGTAGGTGTCTTCTTATGGTATTTCTCTGGATTTCTCAACATCCTCTGTTTCATCATTCAATGTACGTTAAATCAGCATTCTGACATTTACTCTGCTTAGTGTCTGACGTTACAATGTGTCCCTAAAGGAAGGGTGTTGCTGAGGCAGTCTCCTTTTTCTTTTTAGTGTTTGCTTTGCTTAAAGAGGCAGGGATTTCAAGCTTTCCTCATTTGAAACCAATGTAAAGATTTTGACTTGAGTGGTAGCAACTGCGTTTGGACTGTTTCTAGCTTTGGTGCTGTTTTTTCTCCAAACTAGATTTTGAGAAATGAGCTGCTGCCAGAAAATGGAGGTTGCATTCTGGGCAGGTGCAAAAGATGAAATAGATTTTAGAAGCAACTCTCCTCCTCTGCTCTTTTAGCTACTTTCTTCTGCTGATGCCCAGATTCCTCAAGATGGTCACCTTGGTATTGGAATACTTCCTTGTCAGTGTTTTGTACAGGCTTTTCCTTTGTTTTTCATTTGCCTGCCTTAAGTTTTAAGAAAGTTGAGCTTTAAGTTTGATCACAGCAGCAGGAGTATATTCTGTGATACAAATCCATCTTGAACAGTTGCTTGTCGGTATGAATGGTGTTCTCTTTTTAGAGATGCCTAAAACCTCAGTGGAGTGTTGGTTTGAAGGTGCTGATGGTGAGTAGTTCTAGTTAGTCTTCGGGCAGTCAGCCTGTTGACAGGAAATAATCACAAGATCTTAAAATCTCTGTTAAAATTGATTTAAAGGTCATTTGTCTGCCTTGGCTATTTCATTTACTGAGCTTTGATTCCTATACCTTTTGTGGAGATTGACACTACTCATAATAGGTGTTTCTGAGCGAAAGAATGAGGCTGTTCTATCAGCATTTTGCACACACACTGGTGTGCAGCACTTCATAAGCTGCTGGGTACTGCTCAGTATTTCAATGTCCAAATAAAGGCTATAGTCTGAATAGATCTATGGAGGCACTGAGGTTAGTGTCATGAATTGTCCCACTGACTTCATTGGGACAGCTGGCAATGTATAAAGCTGACCTTCTGCCTGAGTTTTGCCAGGATGAGGTCCCAAGTGCTAAAATGCTTTAGAAAGGGCGTAGCCAGTTGTGCAGCACAGATGAAAAGGAGTAGCTTCAAAACACTTGAATGTCAGCTCGTTCCCTTTGATACTCTCACAAGGCCAATTCTCTATTTGCAGGAAACTGCTAGCTGTCACAGTATATTCTTAGGAATAAGAGTGCAATCTATTTTGAGATGAAAATAAGTCATTGTGAGAGAGAAAGTTGACCATGCTAAAGGAAGCTGACTGTCATCTGCATAATATTTCTGCCGTGCCTCTTCTCAGCTGGCTAGCTGGTTAGCAGGAGAATCCAGTGTACCACTGCTCTTCATGTGAGCAAGAACAGGCAAGCTCAGACCTAGTGTGGTAGTAGTGGGTTTTCCTTGGTGGTATTTTTTTTTTCTTAGTTAACTTCCAGGGAATTAAAATAAAAGGTTTTCTTCTTAATATTTTACTTCAATAATTGAAGTGGAAGGTATTTTTCCTCAATAAAGAAGGAATTGATTTTAGATTAATAAATCAAGTACTTCCTGCTTCCCCAGGGTGTTGGGAAGCTGGCAGGCATCTTCCTGCTCTCAATGTGCAGTTGTTCAGCACATGAAAACCTGCTGGGCAGATGACAGTGCAGCCCTGTTCTCTGTGAGTCCCCCTGTCAGTCATGGGGTTGGAATGTGAGTGTCACATCAGGGCTCTTTTGGAAAAGCACTAGCACAATGCAAGTCAGTCCTTGGCAGCAGGGGTGGCTTTGAGGACAAGGATTTGCTTCTATGTTTTTGCTTCCAGATTTATTTTTTTTTCAGTTTGCCTTTTATATTTGTTCCAGTTGGTCTTTACCAAGCAGCAGGGTCAGAATCCTAACCCAAATGATAACTTTTTCTCAAGATACTACAGGGAGTTCAGAGCAGTGTCTTTAAGTTTTTAAAATTGGCAAATAGGGCATTTTTTGCTGAATACTTCTGTGTTGTTTATGGAAAAGACCATTTGCATGTAGCAGATTTCTAGTCAGCTCTAATTTTAGCTGTGTTCATACTACCTGGTCTGTGGCTGTGACATGTATGTACAAGCCTTATACAATTGTGTATGAACTCATGTAAACTTAAAACCTCTTCAGAGAAAAGACTCCATTTTGTATGTTGTTGTGAATAAACAGACGTACAGCTGAGAATGTCACGTATGAGGTGGGTGACTGAGCAAGGGAATACGTATCGAGGGAATGTGACAAAGCATCCCTGGTACAGTCAGGAGCTGCTGCCACCAGGGGGTCTCAGAGTCCCCCAGTCCAGCTGAGGATGCTTCGGTGAGGACACTTGCAGAGGGGACTCCTGTCACTGGACAGTGACTGTCCTGTTGGAGAGCTTCAAAGTGTGCTCCCACTCCTAGCTCCCAATAAAACTTGCTGAGCAACGTGCTGCTGTGGTCTTTTGGTCTCCTACTGTTTTGAAGTTGCCTCTGCCTCGCTGTGATACAGGTACTGTGGTGTGGGAATCTCCTTTCTCTGTGTTATACCTCGTCTGGGATGACAAATCCACCTTGGCCTTAAAAGACTAACCAAAACATGTTACAGAACTAGAATAGCTTCTCTAGAAACCCCTGTCTAGGCAGCGAAGAAGCTGTGCTGTCCTGACTCCTTTGGGCAGAGCACTGTGTTTTCACAGATGCCCAGAGGATTGGAGGGAGCTGGGTGAGTTGCTTCATATCCCTGTCCTTCCCTGCCTGACTCTAAGGGATTTAGAGAAGGGCTTCAAGTGGGATCTCCTCCTCTGCCTCCCTCCCTGAAGCCTCTCCATAAAGCTGTGCTGCTTTATGGGAGGGATCCCAGAGATTGCCCTGTGGGTAGGAATCCTCTGATATGCCACACAGGAAGAAATGGATATTGACATTTAATGCTTCTATTTCATTGGGAATAAACCTTTCCTTCCCTGTGGATTGGCTGGAGCGTAACAAACTGCACCTACATGTAAGGAGGTCACACAGCTGTCCTCAAAGAGCAATGGTGTTATGCTGGGCTGGTCTTCTGGGATGAGTCTAAGGATGAGCTGAGTGTGGGTTTGCTGATTTTCAATCCCACGGCAGACTGAGTCTTTCCATCGGGTACCTATGTCTAGTAAAAACATCATAAAAACATGTGGCAGCCTTGCTCCCAGCCTGGGTATGTTCAGGATTGGTTTCCTCCAGAGTATTTCAAAGGGTAAACTTAAAATCTGATATTTCCTGCATGGAAGTACAACGGCTGATTAGCTAAACATAGGACTTTATCCTAATCCCTTTGCCTTCTTCCATGCCGAAAAGCCTCTAGCGAGTTTATACTTCACAAATAAATATGATACAAATCTTGCAAGCAATTTATCTCTTTCTCGTAGCTCTTTATGGTTTAGTGCAGCTGCTGTTTGTATTCCAATTAATTACTAGCACAAGTGATTACCTATAATTGTGTTTAAAAGGGCCATGGATGCTTTCACAGGTGGTTTCCCTGCTGGATGAGACTGGCCAGCCTCTCTAGCTGTAGCCACGTTATTTCTCCCTAATTGTTAGTGCAGTGACTTAAATCTTTCATTGGGGAGTGTTGTTGCTTTCTGCCTTCAAGAGAGCATGCTGCCTTCCTGCTGTCTTTCTTGGAGCAGCAGTACAGGGAGGGAAGATTCAAACACAGCTGTCAAGATCAAAGGAGCTGAGTGCTCTCTTTGTAACCTGCCCTAATTACGAAGTGGCAAAGGAGACCTCATTCTTGGTGTCTTCATCATATTTGTTGCTATCTAATAGGAGCTGCTGGCAATGTTTATGCCCAGAGGCATCCCATTTGTGTACCTGCAGCAATACATTAGTTTCTAAAGGGAAAGCCATCCATTTAAATCTGCAACAGCTAGAGAGGCGGTAAATAGCGAGACCTAACTTTGTGCTAGGCATCTGTTGTCAGGATTGATTAAAAAAACCCAAAGTAAAACATTTACATTTGTTGGAGAGCAGGTGATTCTGTGCCCTTTCAGCATGTCAGTGTCATTCTTGGCTCTTTTGTTACAAGATAATTGTATGTTCAAAGCATTGTGCAATCCTTAGGTGCCATCCCAGGCCTTGGATATGTGCCTATTTTGGCCAGGTTTTCCCATCCCACAGGTTTATGAAGCGTGGAAGGAGAGTAAAACCACAGCAACTCAGTAATGGAAAAAGGCTGGATTCATTAGGAACTCCCCTGACCTTGTCCCCCAGGACCTCACTACCCTCCCAAACCCTATTTGCAGCTCTCCCCTAAAAGCAGCACAAGGCCAGCATGGTGCCCTGCAGCTCCCTGCCCTTGGGCTACTGCCACCACCCTGGCTATGTGCCCCAGCAAGGCAAAGCCAGGGAGGTGGAGGTCTGACATCCATACCACGTGCAGGGATTCAGGTGCTTCCTGGGCTAAAAGAACTCCCCAGGGGCTTGTAGCCTGGCAGGGTAATTGCTGGTCATGCTCATTTGCTGCTCCTGAAGCTTGTCGGGACATTTTTGGCACCTTGAGACTTCACATGCAGACACCTGCAGGGGCTGGGCAGCCTCGGGAGGCAGTAACAGAGGTGCTAAGGGCAGCTTCAGGGCTTGACCCTGGCTGCAGTGGGGCAGAGGTGTGCTTGCTGAAACCGGGGGGTTTCTCTGCCTGCCCTGTGTCTGTGCTTGCTTTGCAGACGGGTGAGCCTCTGTTGGGAGCATTTGCCTTTGGGGAGAGCTGGGAGGGGGCTGATTGCTGCTCCTGGGGGTGCAAAATGACTTTCTGGGTGGGTAGTGGCTTAAACTGGGATTTGGTGCCTGCTAAGGAGGTAAGTGTGTATGTCTCTGGCTGAGCACTGTAGAGCAAGAATCTTAGAGACTTGAGGTAAAGACTTCATAAAACAGTGCAAATCCCTAAAGGGAGGGCTTTGACTCCCTATTTCCTTGCAGCAGGGCCTCGCCTCATTCACAGCCTGCTGAGTGGGCTGCACTAACTGGGGGACTAGTCTGTTGTTTGCTGTTTTTTCAGGTGCCTGGCTGGGACATGCATGAGTGATGCAGGTACCCTGTGTGAAGCATCCTTGTCCGAGTGGGGAGCTGGGAGGAAGATGGTCTCAGCACTCACAGCCTGGAGGGTGAGTCTCGTGGTGAAGCCACATTTCAGTATTTATGGCTGTGAGAAGGGGAAAAAGCCAATGCACAGAACAGTGGTGCCTTAATGGCTTCCTTCAAAACTTTTCCCAAGTGCTTTGTTTTACTGTGTTTACAGGGGTTTCTTTCTTGATAAAACAGACAGCCTAGAAAGGGTGTGCTATTCTCAAGCAGGAACTCTCTGCTTGACCAGGTTTTCAGCCTGGGATTCAAACCCTGAGGTTTAACCCTTTCAAGTGTGTTTGAAAATGTCCTATAAAGACAGAAGTCCCTACTGTGCTTTGGGAAGAGAGGAGGCTTGCACCAGAGCTGCTTTGCTGCCCTCCTGCCGTGTCGCAGCCCTGCCCTGCATTGCTGCATGTGCAAATGCTCTTAAAGGCAGATCCTGCATGAACTGGGCAGCCCCCTCCGTTATGCATCCTTGCTGCTTACAGGGGCAACAGTACTTGTGCTCATCATCGCATGTATTTTACATATTACTTGCCAGGGTTGTGTTTGGAGTGTTGGGCAGGGTTTGGGAGAGGTTGCATGCTCATCATATTTAGATGAGAGACCTGGTGCAAGCTGAGGACAGCGTGCTGTGTTGTGCACTGGTGGGAGCATGTGGGAAGGAACAGAAATGAGGTCCCCATGCCAGCCCTCTCAGGGAGAGAGCATGGGGTGGCTCATCAACCCAGCGACTGAGGAACAACTAGGGTGCTTTTGAGGGAAGCCATGTTCCTGTTTTTCTGTATCTATTTTTGGTGAAACAAATACCCCCCTCAGCAAGCAGCCTGACTCCTGCCCTGACAGCAAGGTGTCAGCCCTGCAGCTCCCCGGGCTAGAGCCAGAGTCCACAAACACCTCCGGTGCTGAACCCCTGCTCGCTGCTCCAGGGGAGTGGAGTGCTGCAACCCCCCGTGACCCTGGTTTCCATGTTCCCATGCAGCGTGCGAGGAGGCAGGTGTCTGCGCGTGAGGTTGCTGCTCACAGGGGAGTTTGGAAAAGCCATTTACAGGGTGATAAAGAGGCTATATGTTTAATGATTAAATAAGATAGAAGACCTTATGTACTAATATGCAGCATTCTTGTGGAGTTTTGTTACCTCGTGGTCTGTAATAATGTGCATGTGTGTACATATAAGACATATTCTTCTCATATATGAATATAGCAGTGACTACAGTTTTAGGTGACACAGCCCTGAGCACCCCCACCCTGGCAGCTGGGGCAGGGGAAGACCCAGGACCAAAACCAGAGCCAGGCTTCGAAACAAGGACTTCCAGGCTGGGTCTCTGTTGTGGGGCTTGTTTTGGTCCTTCATGTAGCCCTCTGCCATCCTGCTGCCATGGCAGCCAGGAGGCCGACCAGGAGTCAGTGGTGACCCTGGGCCTCTCCTGGGTGGCTGGTCATCTGCCGCAAGGTCTGATGGCACCTGTGAGCATCCTGAGTGGGGTGTGGGATGATGTGGAGGGCAAGCAAGCATCTGGGGTTCAACAAGGCTTTCCCATAAGGGCCAGCATGGCCCCAGTCTCTGAGTTTCTAACACACAGTGTTTCTTGCACTACAGCCGTGGTGACTTGAGGTGGGAGATGCTGTTGGCCTGGTTGGACGTCACATTGATATGGATCACGCTGGTGATGGGGCAGTTGCAAGGGGTGCTAAGAAATCGGGGGTTTTGCCCTGGCCTAAAGCACACAGCATCAGACGTGTGTGGCAGTTTGAAAAGCCATGGTGTACAGGATAAAACTGTAAGCATGTTTGCTCCTGCTGCGTGGCAGCAAGGAAATGAATAATTTGTTTTGGCTGCCTCTTAGGAACTAGTCTTTAAATTAGTATTTTCTACTAGTGTTTATCCCAAATGGCTCTTAGCACTTTGGTTGTTTCAATTTTCCCTGCCTTCAGAAAATCCATCTGAAAATATTTGAAAAAAACACTGCAAAAGCTCTAACTTGCTCCTTTCAATTTAAGCCTCTTATGCCATTTGATCCAGCAACTGCTGCATTTTTAAATCTCCTTCTGTTTCTGGATTAGGTTTTTGGTTTGGTGTTTTTTTTTTTTTTCTTTTCCCTTTTTTCTTTCCTTTCCCATTAATTTACACAATAGGAGCAGGGTTTTTCCCAGCTCTCTGAATTCAGCATGATCAGATTGAGCATCAGTTTGGTCCTTGCTAAATCTAGTCTGCTCAAAGTCTCCTGGGCCAGTGGAGGCCCAATCTCTGGCTGGCCGGTCAGGGTGGATTCAGGCACAGTGGTTTTGGGGAAACAATCTGGAAACCAGAGCTCTTGTTATCCAAAACGGTGGCAATACAGTGTGAGGTGGTGAGATGCTGAAGCCTTGATGAAAGCGAGACAGTGGGCAGTTTCTTGGGAAAGCAAAAGAGGGGTGTCCCTGTGTGTGCCAGCCCAGGGTGCCCCCACCTTGCTGGAAAAAATGTATCTATATTTTCCTGGACTGCCTGGTGAGGCTAGGAGAATGTCCCTTTCTTCAAATCCTTCCCAATGACGCATACAAAATGTGGGAGCATTCTCATTAAGAGTTTTTTATTGTTGTTATTATTTGTAATGTGGTAATTCACTGGAGTGTAGAAAATGCTGCTGTTGGAAGTAATTTCAGTTGAAGCTCTTAATGCTGTTTTGTGCTTGTAATAACGCATTAGCTCTGATCTGTGTTAGCTTGTTCTGAAGCTTAATGGGAGTCTTCTTTGAATGTATCTGAGAAACCATCAAATCCTCTTTTAGCTGAAAGTCAAGCAAGCTCCTTGGAGAGCAGTTTGATGGGATTGCTACTAATCCCAGCCTTAATACTCTTCCCCCATTAAGGTAACCTTGCCAAGAGCTGGGGCAGGTCCTGGAGATGTTCATCCCAGGAGCCCACTCAACATGGGAGGTTGCTGCACCACCACCTGAAGCTCTGCCCAGCTGGTGTGCAAACCATTGCTTATGGCACACTTATGGTGTGGAAAAGTAGAAACACGGTTGCTAGATCTCAACTTCTGACTGCACTTGGAAGCTATTCAGAGGGGAGATGGAACAGGATCCTGCCAGCTTGCAGATGGAAGATGCTGCTCGTGTGCCGCATGCTGGCGGCCTCTCGACTGAACAAGTACTCGTGCCATCACTGCCATTGCCAGGTGAGTGATTTGGGAAGGGACACCTCCACCCTAAGGTCCCCGCTGCCCAGGAGCCTTGAGGGACCTTCTGCTCCCCAGTCAGACACGGTGTTTGCTGGGGAGCTGCTGTCATTGCTGAGCATCACAACTGTGCAGCCAACACATCTGTGATCACCTTGGGACCCCCAAAGCCACAAGGTCAATGGGCTGCTTTTGTTGTGTGGCCTCACTGGTGTTCATATGGCTTTTCAGATAAACCAAAAGAGAAGATCCCTGCCCTAAACAGGCATGCTGTCTACATTAGAGATAATGATAGGGGATAAACATAAAAGGAAAATCAAAGGATTAAAATAAGTGAAAGTTAATAATCTGAATATATTCAAAGATCTGGGCTAAAGAAGGGAGACAACAAAGCATGGGTGGAAGTCAAAGGCCCTAATAAGACAGGGAGTTATGATGGAAAAAATGGAGCCATCTGCTCCAGCTGAAAACAAGAGCAGAGATGGCTTTCGTGAATAGTCTTCTCCCTCTTCGACTCAAATTTTAAAATGCTGGCTAAAGTGTGTACCATTGATTTAAATTAATTTAGGTGGTTAAAAAGGGAAATTTAGAATGTGATATTTAAACGTAACCAATTTTTCTCTTACCTCTTTTAAATTTAAAAGCAGGTTAGGCCATCTTGAGAGTTACTCTTTCATGATGTGGCAGGAGTGGTGTTTGGCTTTGGGCCCAGGTTTCCATGAGGAGAGCAAGAGCAGAGGTAGGAGTGAACTCTTGGTCCCATGGAAGTTGCTCCTGTATAACGTCACTGATTTCACAGGAGACAGGGTCCACCCTTGGCAATCGTTGCCTCCACAAAAGGCAATTTTCTGGTAAATACAGTATAGCTATAGCGCCAGTGCCCCAGGTTGCTGTCTGGGGTTAAGCCACCTCATCCTTTCCCATGCAGCACCCCCTGCTTTAATGGACATCCAGGTCTGGGTACAGGAGGAAGCCCATGAAAGTGGAATCATTGATGTTGTCGGCGTAGACGCCGTTGTTGTCCCCCTCCCCGTACACCTGAAGCCAGACCTCATCCCCAGTGCTGAGGTGCAGTAAGACAGAGCCGCTTGCTTGGTCAACGTTGTTCTTCTGGAACTGGTCATAGGTGAAGATCACTGCCTTGTCCTTCTTGTAGAGGCTGACCTTGACATCCGTCAGGTAGACCGTCAGGTGGTAGGCAAAGTAGTACATGCCGGGGATGCTGCAGAGGAACTTGCCGGTGCTGGCGTCATAGTGTCTCTGCTCGTTGTAGAAGATCTTGCTGAAGCGGATGGGGACGTTGGGGTGGGGGGCTCGTTCTGTCAGCCCCACGCTGAAGGCAGAACGGTAGACGAAGGCACCTTCACCCTTCTCCCCCTTCTGGCCTAGGTATCCAGGAAATCCTCTTGGCCCTTCCTGCCCTGGGACTCCTATTTCACCTCGGTCGCCTTTGGGACCTTGCATACCTGGGGGACAGAGTAGGGATGGGTGTTGGTTTTGCACTGTGCCGGCAGCCACTACCCACCGGCCCAAAACACAGAGGGGGCTGTGGTATGAGGATCTGCTCGGCAGCATGGAGCTGAGGAAAGGCTAGATGGCCTCAACACCCCCCATAAGCTGAGTCAGCAAGTAGAAAGCCCATTCACCCTCCTGGCTGTATGCAGAGCTGCCAACAGCAGCATGTCAGAAAAAACATCATTAATTGGAAAAACAACTACCAGACCAAACTCTTTGACTTGGGTTGTGGAATCTCTATCCCTGGAGATATTCAAAAGTCATCTGGAAAAAGGTCGGGCATGGACCCACCATACATGAGACCTACCAGGGCTGGGCCTGGGGGCTGGGGCTGCCCACAGGCTGCAGCACTGACATACCCCCTGTTCCTCACCAACCTTCCTCTCCTTTCTCTCCCTTTAGTCCATCTTTTCCGTCTTTTCCGTCCCGGCCGGGGAGCCCGTTGTGGCCGGGATAGCCAGGCGCTCCTCCCATCCAGTTGGCACATGGTGTTTTGGGGTCGGGCTGGAGGTCCTGGGCAGCCACCTCTGTGCAATGGGGAGCCACCAGCAGCAACGAGCAAAGGAGAAAGCCTGTTGGGCCCCTCATCATCGGTTCCTGGTGTGGACAATCACTTTGTTAACTTTAAAGGTTAAGGTGGGGGAGGAGAGCGGGGGTGGGAAATTGAACAAAACCCCCACCCCTGAGTAACGGAGAGTCACAGAAGACTAAAATTTGAATCAACATATCTGAAGGAAAGCAATTCCGCTTGCCCCAAGAGCCCCTCTGCATCCAGCGTGGTGCTGGCGTGAGCTCCATGAGCCAAGCCGGGATGGGGCCCCCGGGAGCAGCGTGGACCTCATATCCAGTGCGGAGAGGAGCAAATGCCAGAGTTACTCCCCTGGCACTCGCAGGCTCTTTGCACGGGCACAGATATAGCTCGGGACCGAGCATGGCAGATGCCAGAGTGTCTGTGGCCGATTTCTTCGCAAAGATCTGCTCAATTAGCCATGATACACTCTGACTTCTGCCTGGCTGAGTGAGCAGCTGATTGAAAGTATGGGTCTGACAGAGCCTGTCTCAAAACCTCAAAAGCCTTTAAGCTGAGCAGGTGGCTTATCACTGCATGTACAGCGTGCTAACCTGGGTGTATCTAATGTGAATAAAAACTACAGCCAGCCTTTCCATCTCTTCCAAGTGACCACATGAAATTATGATACCAGTTTTTTTCTACCCAAATTCTGTTTTTTGATTATGGGAAGACAAGTTGCACAGTGTTTAGGCATTGTAGGGTCATATTTTTCTTTAACCTAGTTGCTTTGCTAGTCAGAGCAATTAGTGCTACTCCCCAGAACCAGGTCAGTGGTGACACCCTATGGCCAGCCTGAGGGTTTGTTCTGATGCTCCCAGAAATCAGTGGGACCTTGGTGGGCTTTGGGTCAGGCTTTTAGGAAACAGATATTTTAAAACTACTATTGTTGTGTGATTTTGCTCACGGGGCAGAGATTATACCCTGGAACAATAAAGGTATCCTGTTATGAAGATTGTAAGTGGCATAATAGGCAATAAAACATGAATAGCAGCATGGCCATTAGAGTCCCTTAGCTCTGTAATTTCCAAGAAAAATAATATTTCAGAGCAATTCCTTTGCAGGGTTGATTTTCCTAGGCAAGCTATTTAAATGTAATTTTAAATAATGTCTTATTAGCTCTCACGTAATTGCTTCAAAGGAAGCTAAATAAATGTGCTGGTTTTGGCTGGGATAGAGTTAATTTTCTTCACAGTAGCTAGTATGAGGCTATGTTTTGGATTTGGGCTGGAAACTGTTGATAATTCAGGGATGTTTTCGGTACTGCTAAGCAGTGCTTACACAGAGCCAAGGCCTTTTCTGCTTCTCATCCCACCTCACCAGTGAGCAGGCTGGGGGGGTACAAACAGTTGGGAGGGGACACAGCCGGGACAGCCGATCCCAACTGACCCAAGGGATATTCCAGACCACATGACGTCATGCTCAACAATAAAACTAGGGGAAAGGTTGGCTGGGGGGGCCGCTGCTCAGGGACCGGCTGGGCATCAGTCAGTTGGTGGTGGGCAATTGTTTTCATTTGCATTACTTGTCTTTCTTGGATTTTTTTATTTTTCTCTCTTTGCTATTTTCCTTTTCATTATAATTATTATTATTATTATTATTTTATTTTATTTCAATTATTAAACTGTTCTTATCTCAACCCACGAGTTTCCTTACTTTTACCCTTCCCATTCTCTTCCCCCATCCCACTGCAGGGGGAGCGAGAGAGCAGCTGTGTGGTGCTTATTTCCTAGCTGGGGTTAAACCACGACAATAACAAAGAGGTTACCATGATTTCAGTTTTTGTAGGATATTCGGGGGGCTTTGAAGAAAACTTCAAAGCTCTGCTTAATGACTTAGGTGGGCAGTACCTAACTCATAAAATCAGGCAAGTCCTAAAACCATGCCCGCCCTGCCGGGCTCCAGCAATCCAGCAGCCGTGTGACACACTGCGATGGGGCTGGGGCGCGGGCTCTGAGGCAGTTTTGGGGCTGAGGGTGTCATGGGGTCCAGCAACCACAGCCTGAACCTCAGGCAGCGTTTCTGCATCTCTGTGCTTTGGGAAGCGAAATGCCCCTTTGCAACAAGGGATGTAGTGATTGTCCATGAACTAGGGTGGTCAAGTGAAATGGATGTCTATAAATCCTAATAGTGGCTTGGTCTGGCAAGCGAGGGTGTGCATATTTGTGTCACGCTGTGACACAGCCACTTTGCCATGCCCCAGTGGACGACACTAAGTGGAGGGACCCCTGTCCCCCTGCCTGGGTCCCCTTTGGCTTGGCTACATGCATGCATCCCTTCAAAATCAGCACAGGCTCTCTGGGGACATCTAACTGCATGAAAACATGCTAGTGTTCAATAAAAATCTGCCTCAAAATTGCATTTCTTGAGCTGTGTTTTGGTGATCTTGTTGCAGTTCCACTTTCTCATATGGCGCCTAGAACTCAAATATCATTAAAATTTTAGTGATGTGTGCCCCAGAGCCAGGTCTTCTGCTGGTGCAAAATAAAACCCTCCTTTACGGTCAAAAGCGGTGCAAATTTGAGGCAGCCCAAGGCAGGGAGCTTTCCTGGCAGATGACTGTCCAGCTTGCTCTGATGGGCTCGAAGCGATGTCTGTCCCACAGCATCCCTGGGCGGCTCTTCACTGCAGGTACGTAACACAATCTAGTTTTCTCCTTTCTCATAAGAAAAGTGTTGTGATATGCCAATAGAAGACGATTTTTATTGCTACAGTTTGACTCAAGCACAGGTGGTGTGCTTGTTTGAGAAACAAATTTCTCTGGCACAAGTATGTCTTACAAAGGGGAAGTTTTAAGCTATGTCTGCTAGCTCTGAGTTTAAACTCTGGTTTAGGTATGATATCCCTTTTCTATATTTTTCCCATTTCTTTTTGTCTTTCCATCTGATTCTCAGCAGTGTAACATGAAATAATCTGCTACTTTGAATGTCAGTTGTACCTTTTGGACAAGTAATAGATGAACTAAGTACTACTCTTGGTGGCTTTGAGTTATTTCCTTGGCAGCTACTCTATTAAAAGCTCATGTGCATTATATGAAGCTTATTCATTTATCAGCAGAAATCAGCACATCATCCATAAGAACAATGCCATTCATAAGTGCCACACAGTGATTCAAACCACAATTCCAAATTTTAAATTACACATAACACTATATAAATATTAGTGTGTATATATATTTGGGGTATTTTTAATATATATTATTATATATATATTTGGGGTATTTTTAATATATATAGTGTATATATATATTTATATATTTTTTTAAAAAACCCACACCTTTTTGCACAAAACAGAACAAAAAATCCATCTGTTTTCCAACTCTAGTATTTTCTTCAAAGGTTATTAACCAGGGGTTTGGCTTATGTTGATCTTTTTTTCTTTCTGTAATTACTTGTAGCATATTTTTTGCTGACATTCCAGCAGTGGCTTGTTCCAGGGCACTCGCACCTTAAATCTGGGTGGTGCAGGTTTCTGGCAAGGAGCTGATATGACTCAGGGAGATTTGGGGCAAACCCAATCTTCCCAGGAGTCTTCGAGGAAAGAGGTGAATCAAAAGGTGCCAGTACGGTACCCACTGTTAGAGCCATGTAGTTTTTTACTGTTGTTCCTGACTACTTTTGATTTAGGAGTTTTGATCTCTAAATAGTGTTTCCAAAAACGGGAGTATGAATCTAAGGGACATCGGTTATTCTTGGTTTAAAACACTCGCTGGCTATTCTGAGAATAACTCTAAGAAAGGAAAATCCTTGCAAACAGAAAAGTCTGTCTGCCTGATTCAGCCCAAAAGAAGAGAAAATCCTGAACTTAGTAAGAGGGGAAAAAAAAAATCATGCTTACCAGCTGCTTTGAGTCCTAGTTGGCTTGCTGCAGTCTCTTTAGAAATGAAGTCCAGCTACCACATCTCTATCCCTAAGGGCATGGGGAGCTGTCAGCTCAGACACTACATTTTCCATTTGCTATTGCGCATGCTGACCTAAAAGTTGGGTTTTCCCATTAATTTTCTCTGGCCATCACTGAAGTTTTGGACCGCTTATATAATCCAGTCACACTGGGATAGCTTTAGCCTTAACAGGGAAAAGATGGGTTTGGGAATTTGACAGGAACTGAAGGAGCAATGGTTTGCTGGAGAAGTCCATGTGAAAGCCTGCTCATCCAGGGCAGGGCTTGTACAGCACAAGCTGCTGCTCTGTGTAAATTGGGAAATGTTGTTGGCAGCTGATGGAGAAAGTGTGTCTACAGCCTTGCAGTAACACACTCAAATGGGTTTTTTTCAACGTGTTAGTAAATGAATTACTGCGTGAGAAGTTTGGTCTTCTTTTAAAGCAAGAGCCGTTCCTGCCTGCAGGCTGCTGCTGCACCAAAGAAGGGCAAAGCTGCCCAAGGGGAAGGGCAGTGCTGGGGGAAGAGTTTTGTCTTAAGCCAGCCAAGAACATGACAGCGCTATCATAAACCATCAGAGTAATTTCAGCCCTACGGGTGGTTTTCAACCTATTGCACATTTTCACTTTAGGTCAAAACAAAGTCTTTTTTTCCCCTGTGTCTCTCTCCTTCCAAAACAGAGGTTGAACCTCAGAGAGCAGAGGCTTTCCTCTCCACCTGCTCTGGGGCAGTTCAAGGTTAGCTAAGTGGGACCTTGGCAAACCTGGGCTCACAAAATCGAACCAGGAAAAAATAGTGTGATGTGTGTTGTTGCAACTGGGTGTGGGGAGCTGGTGCCCTTGGCAGAGGGGAAACTCATCCAAGGGAATGTCAGCAGGACAGTATCCTGAACTACTGAGTTGTAAAGACCTGGCTATCTGGAAGGACTAAAAGGATGAACACATAAATAATGTCTTATGTGTAGAGCTGGGAGTCAGCAAGGGTGAATTTTGAAGTCCTGAGGAGAAGGGTGCAGAAGGGAGGAGCCACAGAACAGCTGCTCGTTGTCTGCCTTATTTTGGTCAAGCCCTTTTTCCAGCACTTGAAGAATTTGATTTTTTTTTTTTTAACGATGGTTTTTCCATGTGATGTTGAGACTTAAAACAATCCCTCGTGCAACCCCAGTAAAATATGACAGAGGTCTAGTTGGATCTGTTGTTTTCTCATAAATGTGATTTGCTAGAACAATGTGTGTCATTGTGTGTGTGTGATGCCAATGTTTCTGTCAAAGTCTCATCTCCTGAGCAATGAATAGAGGAACAGGATATTGGAACCGAAATAGGAACTTTTTCTGCAGTGGAGATGAGAGGTTTTCAGCTGCCTCTGCCTGGGCTGTGAGCAAGACAAGGCTGGTTTCCCTGCCAACTCTCGGCTTGAGCCCTGAAATGCTTGATTGGGGTATTTATTAGGCTGCTAGGATTTGAAAATTGGACCGAACGTGTTTAACAGATAGTGCTGCAGTTACCTCATGGCCTTTCAATTCAGTCGTTAGGAAAATACCACGGTGAAAAATCTTTCAGTGGTTCACCAAACAGCCTCCCAAACATTATCCCTGGCTCCCAGAAGAGAGGTGGAAGTTTATCTGTGGGAGTACAACCAGCTGATACAATCCCTGATGCACTTGCTTGTGGTTATGTCATCTTACACACTTGGTTTATGGGACAGTGCTGGATCCTGTTCCTGCTGCAGAAGGAGATATTGTACAAGCCAGTGAGCTACTTCTGGCTGTGTGGCAGGAAAACATTTAAAAGGCCCTTTGCTCCGCCTGGTGACAAGCAAAACCTGCCACCAAATGCAGACTGGACCCGCAATGCAGACTGGACCAGCAGTGCTCACAGCTGTTGTGCTCAGAGGCAGCAGCTCTGGTTGGGGCTGGGGGGTCTTTTTGGCACAGAGAAAGCCACTGTCCACGAGTCCTGTGATACCTTGTCCACTTTGCACCGTGGTCACCAGAACTCCAGTGCGGGACACGCTGCCCGTACCTAACTCGGCCACAAACCTTGTGCTGAGCCTGACCTTGTTTTCTCTCTTGGTTCTGATGCAAGCCCGCAAATACAAAAAATACAAAACTGACTTGATGGATTTTGGATTGCAGCTTCCACTAAGAATCAAAAATAAGCAGAAAGTTATATTTAGCCATCTATAAACAGGAATAAAATAGCGCAGGAGGCTCGTTATCAGCCGTGCTCCATCAGCGCAGTCACAATCCCCGCTGGTGTGATTTGAGGGGTGAAAAGTCGCTTTGGCCATGGGGAGGTTGGGATGGCTGCCTCAGGAAGAGCTTGGTGGCCACCCAGGCCAGCCTGACCCCGTGGGCAGGCAGGATCCGTGCCACAGGGGCTGGGAAAGGAGCCCCCAGATGCCCACCGCTGTCCTCCCCCAGCGGGGTCGAGCCAGTACCGCTGTGGAGCCCAGGCCGTGGGAACCCTTGTCCCCCTGGTCGTTCCTTCCTGAGGCTGCCGTGCCCCCCCCCAGCCCCAGGGCCCTCTGCTGGGAGCTGTCCCCTGCCCTGCCCTGGCTCGCCGTCCCTCCGGGACGCCTGGCCCTTCCCTTGTCTTTCCACTGGCCCTGGATACCGCACGTCCCAGAAACAACACACATTCCCCACTTTGCTAAAAACAGCAAAAGCTGTTGATGCCATTTAGCGGGCTGGCTGACAGGCTGTTACGTGCTATTTTGGTGCTGCCCAAGGTTGCGTACAGCGGAGGGACCACAGCCTCCGTGCCAGGGGTGCTGCTGGCTCTGTCCCCGGGCACCTCTGGCAGCCCCAGCCGAGCCAGCTCACCCCTCCGCTGCAATCCGGCCAACCGCGCTCACCTGGCCAGACAGACCCCATGCCTGTCCCCGCCATTGCTCCACAGGCATCTGCATCGGGTGCAAGACGGCGGCGAGTGCTGAGAGGCCAACTCCAAAGAACAAGCAGCAAAATGGCCTTTACCGGTGCCGCCCTCAGCAAGCACCTTGGCCGCAAACTGCACATCTCCCTGATCCCACGCCTTGTTGTGTGCCCAAACCCTTCCCCGTACAGCATTGTACTTCCCTCTAGTGGCTAATTAAGTACTGGGCAAGAGGAGCGCTCTCCCTGCGGGCAGGCTGGAGGGTGGCAGCCTGGTCCTGCATGCGCTTGAGGGCTGCTCAGCCCCTTCTCTGGCAGCCTGGCTCCCGCGGGTTCTGCCGTGCCGATGGGTGCACCTTGTGCAGCGTGGCATTGGGCTGCTGCGGCCATTCGCGTCCCCCGCGGTGCTGGTGGGGAGGCACAAGGGCCATCAGCACGGCACACGGTGTAGCCGTGCCTGTCACAAGTTCGTGGACCCTGATCTTCCCGCTGGATTTTCCTACACGAGTGCAGGGAAGCGGCTTAGGTCCAGGGACAGGCAGACCTGGCAGCAGTGGCCAAGGAGGGCTGTGCGGGTGCAGTGCAGGGTCGGGCCAGTGCGCAGGAGGGGACGAGGGCTTTATGGGGCCATGTGGAAGCCCAGCTGGGCTGTGCATGGTGGGTTGCTTGCCCAAGGCACCAGTAGCGCCAGTCAGGTGGTGGAGGGGATGGGAGTCCCAGGGCCACCAGAAGCCAGCAGCGAGGAGGGGACGTGCCCTGCTCGGCCGGGTGGGGGGAGCCCTGGCCCTCCCCCAGCTGCAGGACCATGGGACCTGCCTAACGCACTTTGCCTTTGCTTGAAGAATCCGGTCCGCTTCTCGGCAGCGGGGTTACCAATTTCTTAGCCTGTTTCACGCAGACAAATGGGCTCTTTTCTTCCCTGCAATGGGCACCTTGGGCAGACCAGCTCCTTGCTAGGCTTGAGCAACATGTTTCTCTTCTCCATGATCACAAATAAACTTCCCTGGCCTCAGGGGATCCCCACTTGGCTCCCAGAGAGGGATCTTGGCGCAGCAGGGTTTCTCATGGTGAAAGGGACATTGAGATGCGTTTGTTCAGGAAACAGGACCCTGTAAATACTGCTCAAAGCTCCTTTTATTAATGTTATAGCTGTTCCCAAGGCGCTTGTTTCTGTGCTGCAAGTTCGGGTTGCTGCTTTGGCCTCTCCAGCTGCGCCAGGAAAATGCAGCCAAGGGCCTGTGTAGGGAGTTAGGCACAACTCTGTCCAGCTCCCCTCCACTCTCACACCAACTTGCAACTGAGCCAGGTACTGACTTCTTTTAGCACAGGCTGGTCTTGTTTTGGGGCTCATTCTGGGCTGGGAAGAGGCCAGGCAGGAAGCAGAGTAACAACCTCAGTGATGTGGTATGCGGAGCACTCCTCTGCAACATCCTCCCCAGGTTTTGCTCCCAGCAGTGATCGCATCTTTCTGAGGAGGCACCTGAGAGCGTACCTCTGCCCGGCTCTCCCCTTCAGCTTTGCTCCACAGGCTGAGCTACTAATGAGGTATTTAATGAGATTTCTACTTGCCCAATAAAATGAACACCTCAATGCAGGCGAGGAAGGAGAGATTGCAGCTGATAATCATGCAGCCCCCTGAAGCCTACTTGTGTTCATCGAAAAAGCATTTTTACAAAGTAGATAAATTATTTATTAGGAGAGCATTTCTAAATAATTCAGGCACAGAGAAGAGCAGTTTCCTTTGCACACGTGAATTTCCTCATTATCCAAGTCATCCAGGCCCCTCGGCTGTGAAGTTTGGACAATAGATGGTGCTAACTGCAAGCCTGGCCAAGTACTGCCGAGTCCTCAGGGACTGAGGGCTGCTTTGCACTCATCCCCTCAAAAAGCCATTGCTCTGGTGGAGAGCAGCAGGAGGGTGCATGGGGGTTTCCTCCGGGTACCTTGAACAGCCAGTGCGGCGCCTGCTCCTGGTGGCACTGTCGGCAGAGGTGCTCCTGCAATTCCCATCTGCTTGGTCCAGGCAGGCCTGTTCCTCTGCTGGTTTGTGGGCTTTAGGGTGGAAGGGAGCCACGACCCCAGCCAGCCGAAAACAGAACAGAAAAGAAAAACTTTGGGGTTTGTCTGGGGCTTTGCGACACACCTGCAACGTGGTGGAGGTAATCCCAGCTCAACTACCATGGGCTAGCCAGTCTATGTCACTCTTCCAGCCTTTTTAAAGGGGTGTTTGCCCCCCCCCCCAGTTCCCTATTTTTCATCACTTTTGGTTGCCGAGGGACAAAAATGGCATCATCCCCCTCAGTCACCACTCCCCATCACTGGAAATGTCTTTTCTGTCAGACCCTGTACCCGCTGCTCTCGATTTGAGGTAAAAGTGTCACTGGGGTGTCCGGAGGAGCTGTACAAACCAGAAGAGTGTATTTGCTCTGGGTCTGATAGGAAAGGGGAGGGGGCATGTGGAGCTCCGTAACTCTGAGCAGTTTGGCAGAGGCTGTGTGGGGGCAAGTGCAGGCAGCGAGGGGCCACGGGATGCTGGGGCTCCTGCTGCTGGGGTTTCAGGGTGACCCCCCAGCTCTCCCCACAGCAGCCAGTTGGGATTCAGGACTCCTCGCAAGGCGATTTTCTTTCCCTCTCTCACTCCCTTCCCTCCTTTTATCCCCCATTGCAAACAGGACAGTTGCTCTCACTGCAGGTAAGCGCATGGGTGCTGGCACGTTTGGCTCCTCCGAACAGGGCTCCAGGCAGGTGGGGTGCAGGCAGGGTGCAGGCAGGGCTCCTTGTGGCTCCGTAAACCACAGCCCTCATCTGCTGTGTTTGAAAGTACTGCCTGGTGACAGCCCGGTGCCATCGACATCCGCGTCCACGCCGCCACTGGGATGAAAGTCAGGAGCCCATGAGTGAGATAATACCCTCCCATCATGCTTTTCTTTGCATTATGCAAATGCACAAGAATAACTTTTGGCCATAATGGTTTTTCCATTCACTGCGGTATCGATGCAGAGACACCAGCTCCGGTAACCTCTGCCGTGCATTAGCTGACTCCCTGCTTTTTGCAGCATCATGGAGGTGATGGCAGGGCAGCAGGGCGGGCGGGTTGGGCACTGGCCTGCTGGATTTTGGAGCTGTTTTCTCAGTGCAAGACTCTCCTGGACTGTCATTCAATTGCCAATGAGACTGAGTCACTGTATTCTCAGGCCAGGCGACCAGTCCCTGCCTGCCTTGCAGAGGGTCTGTGCTCAAATTCAGTAATCTTTGCTTGAAAACACCAGTGTGGTGCTAAGAGATAACAGTTTGCTTGTTTCTCCCATCATCTATAACATCTAATCACTGAGAAGTGAGGACATGATTAATTAAAGGCATTATGAATCTTACACTGTCTATAAAATGAAATATTGTGGAATCTGAGTGATGCATATTTCACCAAGAAACTGTAAATCTGATAAAAAATGATTACTATATGTTTTTTCTTTGGGCATTTCATGGTATAAATCATCATAAAGTGCTCTTCGGGAAGTTGCAAAGAATGATACATCCATGACATTTTCTATAGGGCATTTCTTTGTGCTTAGCAGAAGGCATTTATGGTTGCTGTAGGGCTTACGATGTCTTCAATTATTAATTTTTATAAGTGCTTGTTCTCCTGACTTGAACAGCCAAAACCACACTGTGACTGGTTTTAGCAATAAATTGTGGTTTTTTTCTGGAGTCAAATGACTTTGCCTCCGCTATGGACTTTGCCTCTCTTCCATATGAAAAACAATGCTGGTTTGCTGTCAGCTATCACGTTTTATATGTTTCTCGCTTTGGAAAGCACTTTTCTGTCAGGCAGCCAGCTGACCCAGTAGCCTTCGTTCACACTTGGGCTGCAGCACCTTGCCTTGTGTCTGCTGGGATGTTTACGTGTGAGCCGGAGAAGCGGATCTGGCAGCCAAGGGCGGACTGGAGGCCTCAACACACTGTCGCTGCAGACATGCCAAGGAACTCTGTAGGACTGGATGTGATGTATTCAAAGCATTGTGTTTGCTGTGGTGGGCTGGGGTCAGCATCCCTGGTTAGAGCTTCCTCCCTCATGCTTGCAACTCAGCCTGGGCAGAGGAAATGCATCCTTCTGCTGCAGACCTGATGTTTTAAAAAAAACTTTACAAATGCATGTGCAAAACATCCAGTGGTTTGTGTCGGTGCCCCTGAGCTGGTGCTCAGTCGTGGCTGGATGCCAGGGGCTCTACGCACCCATGAGACCCTTAGTGCTGCTCATCTGGGCTTGAGACAGCTGAGTACCCTTGCCCACATGGAAATCCTGTGGGATTGGCCCCCCGGACACCAAACCCACAGGCAACCCAGATGTCCTGAACCCTCCTGCTATCACAGACCACCAACTGCTCCTGCTGTGCTCCCACAGCTGCCTCCCCTGGCAGGATGGGCACCCCGACCGTGAGCCTCGGGGTGCCCCAGTTGCTGGGTTGAGATCCCGCCGCCTTGGCATCTCTAGAGTCTCCTCCAGCAAAAGCCATGGAGGTAGACAGGCGGATGGGAGTGAAAGCACTTCTATATTAAACCACATTTTTAACGTGATTCTTATGTCCCTGCCTGGCCCATCACCCACAGCCAGGCACTCCCCTTCCTCCTGCTCCTCGCTGCAGTGTTTTCTGTGGATTGGGTTCAGCTGGATAAATTCATCTCCTTTTGTATTTATAATCCCTACGAGGGTGGTGTCTTTAACAGAGACTATTCCTTCTCATTGCTTTGACAAAGCAAGCAGCAGCTCCCCGCTGTGGCTCCTCTCAGATGACACAGAGGTTCTCTGAATAGCAAAGAGAGAAAACAAAAGGGATCTAAGCTGTTTCTTTTTTCTTCCAGGCAGTTACACGGACCCACCTCACAGAAAATTCCCCCCAATACTTTAGTTTTTCACTTTTCATATGCTTGCATCCTTGAGGCTTTGCCTGCGAAGCACACTGCTGGCTTACTGATTGAGATGGAGACATCAAGAGAGAGTCTCTTTGATGGGAGAAGAGGAGTGAGAAAAGAGGGTCTTTTCCTCACAGCCAAAGAGGAAAGATTGAGAAAATTCAAAGAATCAAAATGAGGTATGATATAGGCATTCAACATGGGAAACACCCCGATACCTGCCATCTAGGACTGCAATGGGCCTACACCGACCTTACAAGTGGTCCAGCTAAAAAGTGTAATTTAATTCCTATCATGGCAAAAGCCATCCCTGTGCCTGACCAAGACTGCTGACTTGAGGCAGGAGTGAGTAGTCGTGGCATTGCCTCATTTTCCCAAGGCAGGGCGGAGCACAGGTACCTGCTGACCTCAGGCTCTTTCCCAGCCCGCCGACTTTCTTGGCAGGGAAACCCTTGAGCAAACTTCCTGTCAGTAGCTTCGGAGGGGACCGCTGGTGGCACATGGGTGCTGAGACATCACCCGCGCCATGTGGCTGTGCAGCATTCACCTGCCTCCAAAACCGAAGGTTTCACTCGCCCAAGCAGGCACCAGCACGGGCAGGTGACACCAGCGTCATCACTGTCCCCGTTGGGTTTCTGCTGGTGTGCGCAGCGGAATCGGGCAGAATCCGGCCCCCAAGCCCCACAGCTGGTTTTCTTGTTGTCTCTTGGCTTGCCCTGTGCAAATATTTTTATCTGGCTGAACCACAAATAATTGCTTACAGCTTTGCCATTTGGGTGTGTGATGAGCCTGAAAATGCCAGCATGTGTTTGCCAGAGATAATCAGGCTGCTTTTGTGCTCAGCAGCTTAGTCATCTCTCATTCTTTTGCTTTTGTTTCTGGGCTTCGTTCATCTCACACCTTCCCCTCGGTGCGTGGTGCCTTTTCTGATACCTCCGAAAACAATTGACTTCATATCTTGGTCATTTTTTTTATATTTGTTTCTGAAATATAGGAAAGCAGCATCTCTGCATGTGTCCCTCAGTGATTGCTGCTTATGCAGTGTGTGTCTTGATTCAATTAAAAATATGATGACGTTTCCCCACCAGACCCTGTCACCATCCCTGCAAAGCATTTTCTACCTTGATAGTGTTTTCCAGTTCATAAGTGCAAAGTATTATAACAGCCTTTCCCTTTGGGACAGCACACTCTGGCTGCATTGTAACTCCAAAATGTTTCTGCCGCTCTGAAATGGAGAGAAAGAGTAGCCCCAAGGCCATTACTCGGGCCAAGCATTTCTCCAAGACAGAGATTACCTGCTTTTTGAAGTGGAATAAATACAATTAAATTAACCATAGTGGCTCTCTTCTCTCTTCCCTCAGCAGACCCCTACCACCTCACACAGGACACATGGGTCTCCTTGGCTGTATGGGTCCATAGGCCCTGGCTCTCCTGCTTCCCATAGCAGCTCTGTCATCTGCAGGGAGTTTTTGTACATGCTTATCAACAAGGAGCATTGATCATGTTGTATCACCCTAAAGAAATAGCCTTCTTTCTCTGTCCTGATTGTTTTACCCAGCTTCTCTGAATTTGTTCATTACTCATTTTGCTGTTTCCTATACACTGTTCAGCCAGTGTTAGATTTTTCCCCCACCTTCTGCATATTCAGTTTGTTATTTGCAGTCGGTCCTGAGCAGAACATAAACCTGGCAACATCTGAATCATATTTTCCACTGCTAGTGTTGGAAAGCAGCACAAATTAGCCCTTATTGCTAATGGCAGGGCTATGGTAGAGACCTTATGCATGATGAGATTTTAATAACAGGTGGGTAAGGAAACACTGGTGACAAGAGGTGGTAAAGAGCATGGGTAGGAACTTGTCTCAGCTGCAGCTCCTCTACATCACTACATGCTGAGGCTGCTGCATGGTGGCCCAGCCTTGGGTACAGCAACCCTCCTGCTTTTTTCCCTTACAGAGGCAGGCTGTAAAACCCGGCAGTTCAGCGACCTTCAGAGCCAGCCGGTGAGTCAGCTGCAGAGTACGGAAGCCTTTGGTGAATTTTAGTTTCAGTATTGCTCAGCTCTGTCCTCTCCATTTGGGCTGACCCGTTGGCTCTTCTGCAGCCTCTCTTGCTCCTGAACTGGGAACGTGCTTTCCCAAGAGTGTCCCCTGTAACCTTCCCTCCTCTTTACTGGAGGAAACCAGAGAGTTAGTTGCAGCAGAGAGGCTGGTGATGTTGTATTTCATAGCAAAACTTTATGTTCCCAGTGAATCTGGTTTTGAAGGTGGAGGCCTATTGCTAACTCCTTGGAATAGATGGGAATTTACCTGCAGTCACTGCTCAGTTACTCTGTTCTCTAAGAAGATTTTTAAGATGCTGCTGTTGGGTTTTAAACTAGAAGCAGTCTTGCATAAACCTCATGAAGTCTTGGTTGTGTCCTTCTATTGTTTATCAGCACTTCAGTATATTATTGATATGAACATTAAGGCTTTTGGTGTCCATTTTAGCCACCTGTGAACTGGCTCAGGCCCAGGGTGCAATCCAAATGGCTGTTTCCTAAAGCTATGCCTTCCTAAGAGTGTGGAGAGCTCAACTGGGGTGAGGTTGCTTGTTTTTATCCCTGGAGGAAGTCAGCTGAAGCCTCCATCATGGAAAATGGCCTGGCACCTGTCCCACCACCAAATATACCTCTTGTTCTAAGCATGGGGAAATGTGTCTGGTCTGCTTACTTGCTTAGCTCTGAACATAGGCAAAGGACGCCATCCTTTTATTTTCCATAGAAAAGGAACCTACTCTGTTGTCTCTCTCACTTTCCTTTCAGCTGATTACTTTAACCATTCCCTCAGGCTATGTCTAGGCACCGGAGAGATGTTTCCTGGGGGGTCTGCATATCGGGCAGGCTGCTTCGGGTCTCGCAACCTCCTCCTGTCACTAAGGCAACCCAAGAAATGTCACCTGCGCCAACTGCCTTGGACAGCCCGCACCGAGTGAGGGGATGTCAGCAGGGCGACAGCATCTCCTCAGCATCAGAATCCCTGTTGGGGAGCTCCCTTCGACTCCAGGTGTCAGCAGGAGCTATCACCCCTCTGTGTAGTCAAAGGATGGCTGAGTGGTATCCAGCGTACCTTGGCGTTGTCTCCCCTCCCCTTGCCATATTTGTGCTGTGCATTGCTCAGGGCAGAGACCTAGTCAGAGGAGGCAACTGTCCCTTGAGCAAATCTCATAAGGAAATCTCCTTTGCTGTTGGCGAAACCCTCCTACCCATTCATCCCTCCCCATATAGAGTGATACCAGACTTTTCTTCCCTGTGCACTGTGTGATTTATTTCTCCACAGCAAAATTCTTTATTTTGTTTCATGTTTCTGCAAATCAGCCTTGCCACTTGTACATGTGGCAGGTCTGTTCATAGGTAGGCTCTGCCCTGGCCTGTCTTTATTCCCACCATCTGCATGCTCCTTCTGACCGTTGCCTGCCTTTTCGCTTGGTGTGGGTTTTGCAAGAAGCATTTCCTCAGACCTCCTATTTCTGCCCTCTCTTGGCACGTTCCTTTGGTTTCCATGCTGGTCTGCTGTGATATCACCCTGCTTTCCTACCCAGCCTTGTAGCCCCTCTCATTTACATGCTGTGGATGCTTCCCCATTCCAGCTGTGGTTTTCTGTATTTAAGGAGGAATATTCTGGCACTTTCTTCTTCTCTTCTAAATTTCTGAGCCCATTATAACCTGAGTGAAGGATTCTCCTGTCCTCCCAAAGAACACATTTAATTTGGCTGTCTCTGCGCTGTGTAGAAAAGCTTCTTCACAAGTTTCCTGCCCCTTTTGTTTCTCTTAAATGCAACATTTTTAAAGTTTAATTTAAACTATGAATGCAATATCTTTAAAATCCATGTAGCACAGTACAATAACCTGCTTACTGTTCTCCACTTAACTTTTGAACAGACCTGCTGCCTCTGATTTAGAAGTATTAAATAAAAAATGTGGCTTTTATTTATCCTCCCTTTCAGGCTCCATCTGCCTCCTTGAAAAGCTGAAGTTTTTGCTTGAATCTTTTCCAGCTGTGACAAGTATTTTGGGGAGGCTGAGGTAGATTAGATTTTATAGCTACTCTCTTCCACATTATCTACCTGCCACCTCTGCTTTTCCTGCCTGTTTCCATCTTCTGTGTTTAGACCCACATCTTTGGTACTGTGCAGCGTCACGGTCACCAGGAAGGACTTTGTAATGGGATTAGGATGAGTCATTACTATAATATAGGGAAGATTTGTATGTTTCTCTCAGGCTGCTGCCACTAAAATAACAGCTGCTCTATAACCAGAACCACGTTTCAGCTGGAGCCTTCCAGCATTTGCAATCCAAACCCCTCGCAGATGGGGCTGCAAGCAACAGCCCCCTTCTATAAGACCGAACATCTCCACTAACCCTGGCCCTTTCACTGGGCTCCTCTGAGTAAATACGCATGCATGAGGGAATAAGGCCAATGACTGCAGGTGGCCTTTTGCCAACACATTCAAAGAAGAGTTGAGAAAACCTTGACTTTTCTTTCGAGGAAGGTGCTGTCAAGGCCAGCTCCCTCTTGCCAAACGGACATGCGGAGGGGACTCTAGTGTTCATCCCGCTGCTGTGTGGCAAAGGCTGCTGACCAGACATCTTGCCCTTGGTGACATTTGGCTTCACCACCCGCTGTGGTAAACCAGGGGCTGAACCTTCTGCCGGAGAACAGTGGGCATGCACCCTGCCACCGTGAAAACAGGAAGCAGTAAAAGGGTAAATCTTTTTTTACAGCTCAGTCGGCTATTGAGAAAATGAACAGTTATCTGCTGTTCTTATCTAAGAGTGACTCTTTTGCTTCCTGTGTTATCGTAGGTAATGCAGAAATTGTCTTCCCTTGTGAACCTCGTTTCCTTGAGATCTTTTCTGAATTCACAGCTTCCCCTTTGCACACTGTTATGTAAGCAGCTCTCGGGTCACATCCTATTTTGACATAGCGTCTTGGAAAAGAAGAGATGCAGGAGATGTGGGCTGAGGGGGACCAGGCATAACTCCTGTTTAGAGCTGTGGTGTCTGTGGATTTGCAGTTGGTGTCTGTACAGCAGCAGAGGGAAAGATAAAGCTCCAGGACAGGTGGAGAGGACAGTTACCGTGAACAAAGCATCATCTGCATCAACTAATATGTTGAGGGGCAGAGCCTGGGCTGGGGCTGGCCCACCTCAGTGTGCCGGCCATCAAGGGAGTGGGTGTTGCTCACCCAGAAGGACAGACCGCTCCTGCGGCAGGTCCGCAGACTTTGCAGGTGGAAGGACACTTTTAAGGATACCATTGCAGACTGGAGTAGCCGGACTTGGTCTAAGCTTTACTCTTGTTAAGTGTTCGGAAGCATCTATTTTTTCTTCTCTGGCCCAGGGGATTTCTAAGCAGATAAAGGTAATGGAGGATGCAGGACAAGGGAGGGCTGCATTTCCTGCGTTCTGAGCCAGGCAGGCTGTAAGGGCAGATCTTCTTCCCCTCTCTTTTAATTAGAAAGTTAGTCACAGCACTACCTTTTGAGGGGAAACCTTGTCCCTGGGGGTCTTGTGCTCGTGCAGATGTTCCAGGAGAGTTGGTGAGGAGCATCTGCTTGGTGCTGGGAGCGCTGCCCAGTCTGACATCTCCTGCAGCACTTGGATCCACATCACTGTTCTCCTCCCTCCTCCTTTTGGACTTGCAAGCTGTCTCCCTGGCAGGACATCTTCCTTCGAATGGCAGCCCCCAACTCAGGATGAACTGCTGTGCAGATCTTAAAGGGATCACAAGCATGGGTGGTGATGGCTGGCATAGGATCAGCACAATCTCTTTCCTTGCCTTGGTGCTGTCTCCACGCAAGCCCCTCGGGAAGGGTGTGCTGCCTTTGCTGCCCTCACAAGCAGGAGAGAACTTGGCCTGAAGCATGCATACCTGTGCATCAGCTGCACCACTGTGGGAAATGGGAGGAGAGGATGAGCTCAGAGGATGCCGAGCTTCTGAGCTGGCTGTGACAGTGCTCGTGCCTGCGCCTGCTGAGCCTGGAGAGTCACTGCCTCACACTGGAGAGGGATTTGGCCTATGTCATTGACAGAAATTTTGTGTCAGTGATTCTGCCCATGCCTGGATGGAAACGGGGCCATTCTGAGGTCGAAATGGGCCAAGAGCAAGCAGTGAAGCCAGCCTGGCAGGGAGAGCGTGGGCGAGAGGCACCGTGCTGCATGGGGCAGGGGAGGCATCGCTGAAGAGCCTGCAGCTTAAGAAATGCTTCAGAAAGCAATGTTCACAGCTGAAGGGCATGGTGAGAAGGCACACATAAAAACAACATGTGGAAATATTACGTGGCATGGAGACAGGATCAAGCCACAAGCGGTTGAGAAGCTAATGGTGAGCAAGTAAAGGAAGAAAGCAAGTGTCAGAGATACAAGAGGCACCTTGCCAGACAGCGTGGGCATGGGGGCTGAAGTGTCCCTTGTTAGAGGAAGTGGGAAATATGATGAGAGAGCAGAAGGCTGCTGTAATGCCTACAGGGACAATTGAGGTGTTAAATGCGTGAAAGACAAACATTGACATGGCATTAAAAGTAAAATATATCAAGAAAGCATGGGCCAAGCAGGTAGTACCAAAAAACTGGTGAAAGAATACAGGTACAGCAACTGTGAAGAAATATGATCCTACACATCGCAATGATGGTAGAGGAGTAGGATTATTGTTAGCACTATGAAAAATTAAGGTGAAAGTAATTGGGGCCCGTCTTGCAGAAAGCAGTGGGTGAGACAGAGACTGGTTTAAGAACAGGCTGAAGTTCCTCTGATGTACCATTCATGCTTCAGTGGCTGGAGGGTGAAGTGGGGTAGGAGACGAGCAGGGAGCGGAAGATGTTTGCCATTTTCCTCAACTTTAGAAAGATCCCTCTTTCAGTTTCCAAGGAGGGGTTACAGTGAAAGCAGCAGCAATCACCCGGTGCCTCTAGTGTGATAATTGCAACCAGAGATGTGCAGGGTGGGAGGCTCCTGCCATGCTCAGCGAGTTGGAAAGGAGGTGATAGTTTTAAGTCAACACCGAGACGAGCTGGTGTCTTTGTTTGATTTTTCCATGTTGTGTTTCAACCTTCTGCATCAGGTGGTCCCTCCTCTGTATGAGGAGGTGCATCCTCTCTGTATAACAGCTGCCAAAGAGGATGCAAGGCCCATCCTTGCCCTGCCCTGCCGTGGGTCCAGCAGAGCTGAGCTGGCAGCTACAAATGAGGGGACATAGAGCAAAGCGTTGTTCTTCAAACCAAGGTGTGCAACTGCTTTGCAGGCATGGCCTTCTGCAAACAGGTAGTCGTGCTGTACAGCTAAGGTCAGGTGGGTGGCAACCAGGTTGTGCAATCGTCCATACCAAAGGAGAGTCATGGCTGCGGGCTGGAGACCTCTTTGTATCAAGGCAGTTTGAAGATGTAACCGCACCAGCCATAAATAAGGTAGCTTAGAAAAGCCTCACTGTAGGCAAAGGCAGCTTTGCACCTGAACTGGTCACATCAGTGCTCTGCCCTCCTGCCTTTGCTACCACACTAGCAGACTAACTGGGGGTTTGTTTCTTCTGCACCTCAGTATTAATTGGAAAGTTGTACTTGAGTTTCCTGAGCATTGTGCACAAAAGTAGCGAGGCATTAAGGGCCACCTGCTAAGAAGATGCTGTGTGAATGCTTGGGAAGCATCTGCAGATCCTCACTTAAACACTTCTAAAGCAAACTAGAGCAAATTGCATGGGCGAGGTGTGTTTAGGAGGAAGGAGGGCCGCATTCCAAATGCTTTGCTTGTTACTGTATTTTCACACCGGTAAATAAACCAGAGTGAGTATAAATCATTGTCTGGAAATTCCTGTGCATATATTATCAACCGGTGACATCTTTATTTGCCCTGACTCCTTATTTATCTGGGAACCCAAGGCCAGAGAAGAATCCCGTATATGTTTTCCTTCAGCAGTATAAACACCACTTATCTCTTGCCTCAGCTGCATGCTTTCCAGCAGGCTGCGGTCCTCAGAGTCATTCCGGTGCTTTTAGGGATACTGTGCTTTACTGTAAGTGCTCTGGTTCTAGTGCTCATCCTGCAGAGCAGGGTTTGCCATCAACAGCGTTCAGCAGTGCTCCCCTACAGCCAGTTGCTAGAGCTCGCCTCTGCACCTTGAATCCTCCTGTACCAGCATGGGGAATGGTCCCTCCTGGTGCCAGCACAACCTGGCTGCAGCCAATTCCTCCTCATCCTCCCCTGCAGCATTCCCTCACCCCCCTTCGGGAAGAAGGGAAGTGCAGGGGGATGCGGGAGGGCGGAGCCACAGGTAGCCCAGCCGTCAGAGCCTGTGTTTTGCAGGGCAATGGGAAGAGGGAAGGTTTTCTTTGGATCCTGGCCCCTGGGTGTAACCAGTATAACCTAGATTTCAAATATTTTATTTCAGTTACTTTGATTAGTTAACCTGCTGGTGTTTCAAAAGGGAAGCGCTGGGTATCTGCTGGGTCTGTGCTGTACCAGTTGCATGGCATTAGTGGAGCCACGCTTCTGACAGGGGGTAAAAATCTGTCTGCATGTGCTGCTCTTTTTTTTCTTTTCTGTTTTTGTCACCTTCTCTTTCCCAATTTTTTTTTGAGAAACCAGTATTCATACAGTAACTAGTGCTATTGGGTGAGTCCATTGTAAGCATGGTGAAGGACAGCTAGCTCTCTAAAAAAGGACGCAAGCTGTGAATTTTAAAGAGCGAAAACTTTCATTATCCTTGTCATATAAGTGGCAACACTGGTGAATTTTCTGGGAGCAGTGGGCAGGAGGGGCAGCCCCTTGCAGCAGAGGAGCCTGTTCTTGCTGGTGTAAGAGAACGGCAGGGCCTGGCTGCTCCCATGGCACCGGCCAGGGAGGTGCGAGACCCAAAGTGGCTGGTGATGCCACGATGTTGAGATGGTATCGAGGCAAATGCTATATTCCCTCTGCTGCTGGCAGAGGCTGAAAAGGAACAGCCATTGGCTTGGGGGATATTACTGCCTTGTGTAAATCTGCTGCCATTTATTTTGCACTCTTAATTGGTACCATACAGGCAGCAAACCCTGCAGGATTGGTGGGTACCGGCAGCTAGGAAGGTGTTCGTGTGCTTAGGTTTCTTTCCTACAACCAGGCTAGGGCAGCAAGCACAACTGTAGCCATGTGGTGTTTCTTGTCAGAGATGCTGGAGTTGTGTGGTTGCCAGTCACTGGAGCAACAACAGACTTCTCCCCTTGGAGTATTTTGGAAATCAGCCCCCCAAAAGTGCATTTTTTTAAAGTTAAATTAGAGTAATGGACTGGCAAGCTGTCCCAACAACCTCCATGCTATGCTTCTAGTAGAAGAAATTCTAGGTATTTTTTTAAAACACAAGGCTGTGGGGCTCAGGGTGAGCATGGTCTCAGTCCCAGTCCCCAGTTTTTCACATCAGGGCTTGTTTGGAGTAAATTCTGCTGTGATGCTACAAGTGCAGTGAAGTGTCAGGAGCATCGGTGCTCCTGGAAAGTGCCTTTCCAGGCACTGCTGAAGTAGGCACTGTGTGAGCTCTTTTAGTCCTATTTTGGACGTAGATGAAAAAGTCAGTGTGCTGGATAGTTGAGTCCTGTTGGATACCTTGCCTTTCCTACTGTACTTTCTCAACAGAGGATTCAAAGTCCCTCTTGTCTTATGCATAGAATGGGTGCAGGACATGCTGTAATGAGCATTTCCAACACCCTTCCAACAACCCCTTCTTGCACTTCTTCAGGAAACCACCAACAAGACTGAATATGAAAGAATTTTATTTGTTGATCTTAAAATCCCCTGAATAGCAGGCTCCAGAATCAGAATGGAGTAAACCTGAGTTTCCAATGAACCATCACAAAATGAGATACCAAAGACCTCTCACTACCCCATCAGTTCTCTGGAAATCTTAAAAATGCAGAACCTGTGGCATGTTGCTGTGTTGAGCAATACCTCACTGGGACTGCAGCTGAACTTCACACACGAGCGTGGATCAACATGTGTAAGGGCTGTAAAATCTGTCCCTGAACTTTTATGTTTGCAAGTAAAAATGCAATTATTTAGTCTGCAGATTGGTTTGGGATCTCAAGGTGTAAAGTGTGTTAAGGATGCAGGTACATGTACAATAATTAAACTATACCCAGGAGAACCAAGGGGAAATTGCTAACTTTTAATGTGAGCTACCCATGGCAAAAATGTCCTGCTTCCTCCCTGCTAGGGATGGTGGAAGAGCCATACCCTCTCCAGCGCAGCATTGCACAACATCAAGTAGCTGATTGCTTCAGAAAGAAATGTTACAATTTCATACGTTCAAAGCAGCGTTCTGGATTTAGGAAGAACGGTTCATAGGGTAACACAGAGTTTGTAGAAGCAGGCAGGAACGGCATACATTTGGACCTTTTAAAGTCAGTTGCCTTTGCATGAGTTCACTAAAAAGGAAGGTAAGCAATGATTTCTTTTCTTAATTTCTTTTCTCACCTAATACATCCTTTAATTTCAGCCCTGCTGTAGCAAGTCAGACAACTCGATCAATCAGCACAAGAACACCCTGCAGAAGTATGCAAGCCTTTGCAAGGCACCTCACTGCTGACTCTTTGCTATAGACAAGGAACTGGGAGAGGTGATGCCCTCTGGTAAGCAGAACCAAAATCTCTGGTCCAACCCAAAGCACTGCTCCCATACACTATGATTGATCGTGTGGTGGGTACAAAAACACTTTATGGTCCAGATGAACCTGGAAACGGCGGTTTCTGCTGAGGTCGCCTTTTTCTATTCAATGTGTGCTGAGTTTTGTTGTATCTTTAAAGGTTTCTTAGACTTACTGGGTTGAGTTCAGCTCAGATAAGCTCCTAATTCTTCAGCTCTGCACATACATACACGAGGCAGAGCATGAAGTAGCTACACTGGATCCACTGTTTCTTAATTCTGGGCTGGGCTGGAACATCTCCTCTATTGGAGGAGGCTCGTAGAGCCTCCTTGCATTTGTCTGGGACTCTGAGGAGTGGTGGGGGGTTGTATGTCCTGATGAGAACTACCTGGAAATGTTTTATTGAACTTATTTTCCAGTTATCTAAATTTTCTGCTGGGTGTTTTGGGGTTTTTTTTTCCTAACAAACTTAAGAAAAATATTTTTATTAAAGTCCATCAAGAAAAACACTTTAAATTGAGCGGTTTCCATGTTGGAGTTCTTGGTTTTCATTAAAACATTATGTTATCACTAATGGTAGGTGCTGACAGGATTAGCTGAAGTGTCTGATCTTTTTTTTCAGGGGTCTGAGTCTGGAGTGCCTTGTAATGAAACAGTTTAGTGCATACAGTCTAGTTACTATAGACCGACAATCAAACAGGATGACTCAGCCAGCCCCAGACCAAGCTCATTTAATTTTTGAGCCATGCGGTTTGTTTGCATTTCATGGTGGGGGACAAGAGAACAAAATTAAAACTCGCCTGTAAAAGCAGCTTCCGGCTTGGAATATTCCTCTGGAAAAGAAAAAAACTTCTGACATGGTCACAGTGCCCTGATGTGCTTTTATCTTTGACCCAAGGGGTTTGGTGTGTTACTACAGGGCTCTACAATTCACCTTCTTGGGGAAGACTGTTGCCTCCCCCCCACCAAAAAAAAAGCCCCCACAAAACCAAACACTAAGAAACCCCATGCAGTGGTAGACAAAGCTTGTGAAAGCTCTTCACTTACTTCAATGCAAAGTCAGGCAGATTTGAGCTGATTTTGCACAGAAGCAAACTAAGGGCTGCCCTCCAGGCTGGGCCAGGGAGGCAGGCAGTGGTGGGCGCAGGCAGGCTGCAGGCAGCTCCTTCTGCAGCAATTGCCCGATTGTGGCTAGCTGGAGCAGGGAGCAGCACGAGTGACTGCAAAAATCAGTACTTGTCAAAGTCCAGATTACCGTAACGAAAGTGAAGTTTGGGGGCTAGCTTCAACCAGAGTATGACTGGGGACCACTGACCGTCATGTCTCAGGTGCAACAGCTGCCCTCCCATCTCTGCAGCTCTTCTACAGGCAGGAAATCTTTAAAGGATGGCCACCGACCTCTGTTGACCCAAAGGAATGAATACTGACCATGCAGTGGCTACAGGGCACTGCAGTCTTCCTGCTAGCCTGAAAAAACAAGCATCCACGAGAAATAAAACAGAACTCTGGAAGGAGTTGTCTCTTGTCCATGAGCCTGGGCTGGGGAACACGGCTCTTGTCCAAAGAAATTCCTCTTGCTCATCCTTGACCTCCCAGGCTGTTGGCTGCCACGCAAGGAAGACGTCCTCCTCCTCCAGGACACTGATGGGGCTGCGGTACGCCTTGCCTCTGGGAAATGCCCTTTCTCCTTGTAACAGCTACCTGTGGGAAAACCTGATTACCTCCTGCTGGTAGGTCTATGGCCTGCAGGGTAGGTGGGACTGGACTTTCTTCCAGAATTATGATATTCCTTTAGATGTTTAAGAGGTAATTTAAAGATATTTCAGTTGCATTTTGAACTTAACCAGTCTACAGATTGGTTTTTGGAGAACAGCTGGTTCTGTAGCAATAGCAAGGAAGTTGTGTAACATGCATGATCCTTTTCTGCAGAAAAGGAGTTCCCTGTTTCCTTAGCTAGGAAGGCTAACTTACCCTTTTTTCTTTTTTTTTTACCATGATCAAGATAATAAGGGGGGGGGGGGGGTGTCATTCATGTAATCTGGTTCTGCTAAGCTTTAAAGTACATGAATTGCTTTCTTACCTAAATAACGCTCAATGCCATTTTCTTTGCCATTTTATACTTGCAAGGAGCTGAAGACATGAGCAGCATATGTAATCGTGTTAGGATGCAGATTGCAGAAATCCTTCTAGATGTTAATTGTTCAGACTTGAACCTTCTCTCTCATGTGAAGAAAACAAAGCAAATGCTACCTGCAGTTGGATAGTCACTATTTTTAGCTTGGCTGGAACATAACACCAAAGGGCGTGGTGTGATTTTTCTCATCTGTGCGTTGCTGTGCCTCATGAGCTGGCTTTTGAGCACCCTCCTCCTGTGCTGGTCTGGGAAGAGGTTGGAAGTGAGCAGGGCTGGGTTACCTGTGTCTGTGCATAGTCTGCTCCACCCCACTGCTGGGCCTACAGGATTGCTGGAAAATAATAATCACAGCCCAGTGAGATTATAAAACAGTATACATGGGATTGTGCTGTGCTCTTGGCATGGCATGGGGCCCCGGAGGCAGAGGACCGATGTGGTCAGTCACCCGCACCAAAACCACATCTGGGAAAACCCCAGCTCCCATGACCTGCCACACTGGGTTTTGCTCATACCATTTATTAGGGGCTGGATCTTGCAATAAATCCAGCACCCTGCCAGACCCTGGTAAAAGTCGGTGTCTGGACAGAGCGAAGAGTGAGTGTTGCCTTTAATACATTCCAGGTATTTAAATTGATACCTTTCCCCCACGCTTTGACTTTTCCTGCCGTGTACAGAGGCAAACCTGGACCGTGCCCTGCGGCAGGGTCAGCAGCAGGCAGCAGAGCAGAGGTGCATCCTCAATGAGCTACGTACCAGCTCAGGATCCAGCCCCCTCTCCCACCTCGGATGGATGAAAGGAAGATGCAAGTTCACAAGCTGCTGTACCAGCCTAACCTCTCTGCTTGGGCAGATAGAAATTGGAGAAGAAAATGTGGCCCATAGGCTGCTGGGCTTCACGCTAACCCATTCCTGGGCAGAATCCTGGCTCCAAGTGAGATTTTGCTTTCTTCCATGTGTGGCAACTCAGTGACACAGAATTCTCCAGAAAAAAAAACAGATCTGCCTTTTTTAGCTCAGGCTGTGTGTGGACTTGCATTTGTAATGTTGTCTGCAACTGCAATCTGAGACAACTGAACCTGCCTAATTGTTGCTGTGTGTATATGCTGCACGCGTGCCAGCGGGGATTATACATCCTCCCTTCTCGTTGCTGTTGCTGCCTGGGGTCTCCCATTTCTCTACCAGTTAAATGTGTCATATTTTCATTGAATAGCAACGTCCCGACACTAAGAAGAGATAAACACGATGCTGGCATAATGAATCATGGGCTCTGGTAGACTTGCTTAGCCCCAGGAGACCATCTGGAGCTGGCCAAGGGATGAAACACCGTGGCCTAACTCTTGTTTTTTTTAACTTTTGCCTGGAAAGTGCACCCACGGGAATTCAGAAAACAAGACTCATCCTGCCTGTGCAAGAATCCAGGACCCTGAACAGGCCAGGAGGAGGAACGCGCCCAGGAGGGCAAGGTGGCTGAGTGGCATCGCCCTCTGCCCTGCCCAGCACCCCTCTCTGAGGAGGGAGCTGGCTGCTGCCGCTGCCTGGGGAGCTCTGGCGAGGGACTGGCCAGGCACTGGTTCTCTGGAAAAAGCCTTGATCACTGCAGCGCATGGCAGGCTGAGCACGGGGCAGTACCAACACCCTCTGGTGAGAAGAACAAATGAAAGGGAGAATGCGGACAGAAGTGCACATGTACAATACCATGCAACCCTCTCCCTCTGCTCAGAGCAGGGTAGGCTTCAGGACAGACATCAGAGATAAAGCCTGACTGGAGAGGAACCAGATGTGAACAGCAAGAAGGACCAAGGAACTTGGAAAGATGACCTATGAGGGCAGACTGAGCAAACTGGCACTGCTAATCCAGAGAAAGGAAGACTGCGGGGACTAGTTAAGCCTTTAAGTATATAAACGACTATCAGAGAGTAAGGCAGTAAATTGTTGTCCCACTGGAGATAGGGGAAAAATTACAATAATAGAGATTTTTGAAAAGACATCAAGAGAAACTTTCCAACTGCAGGATAAATAAGCCCTTGAAGATACAGGTTGGGACATCTCCATCAATAGATACTTTTAAGACCAGGTTAGCCAAACCTTTGTCAGGAATGCAGCTTTGGGCAGCAAGGATGGACAACATGGATTTTTGGGGTCGTCTTAATTTCAATTTTTTTTTAGTTGGTTTCACTGTGCTGAAGCCAGAGGCTTCAGAAGAAATTTTCTGCCATTGCATGGGGTGAAGGCATTCACGCACATCCCAAGTGTGGTGGTCCTTCTGTGCAACTGGTCTGCCCAGCACGTGTGATTTGCCTGTGATGCCAGGAAAGCCAGGTTAGGCAATTGAGGAGGTGGCAACTTTTGTCACAAAGTTATTAAAGCTTTAATCAAAGAGTTAAGGAATTGAAGCTGTGAAAAAATATTTTTTTCATGTAAAAGCCACTCAAACCCACTTTATAGGCCTCTCAGGGAGTCTTTGAGGAAGATTCCTTTAAACAGCCCCGTAAAAGCATTATGTATTGTTCCTGTACTTCTAATATTAGCAGGCACAGAGCATAAATATTAATCATTTCATTGAGTAGCTGTGTGCTCGTCTGTAACATTTCCAGCAATGCACAGGTAAGTGAGCCCCCTCCCTGCTGAGACAGTCATGACTAGAAGTCCCATAAATATAGCCGTGGGGGCAAAGCTGTCAGCCAGCAACCTACCGACCTGCCTGCTTCTTTCCACTAAAGCCACCAAGGGCACTGGAAGCGGAACTCGATGGAGAATCAGTAACGCCGGGACACGCAGCAGCAGCTGCTGGTGCTGGAGGTGGTAGAAGAATCCCTGAGCTGGCCTGGGAGGTGGCTGGGACAGGAGCATGCTAGGGTGAAAGCCTTCTTTTTAAGTTGTTCCTCTTTTGAGGCTGCCCATCTCTTTAGAGTGACAAATGGAGAGGAGTAACCGTGACTCCCAGCGCATACCCTGTAACTGCTTGTTCTTCTGCAGTGCAGGAAAAAATGACTTGGACGAAGATGCTGACACCGGCTCTGTGCCCCAGAAAGAAGCACCGCCAGAAGGTAGGAGTCATGAGCCTGAAAAAGCCAGTACAGCTCAGCACATCCCTCTGGAATTTGGATGCTCTCCCTCACTCCCCCTGTGGTCTCCTCTGCTGCCTGCCCAGGGGCATGGCAAGGCAAGAGGGTGAGGTTCACCCCGCGGAGGCTCCTGGGCTCCAGCAAAGATTGCTTTCAGTTATCTGCAGATTTTGTAAGAGTTTCCAAAGGTAGGGGAAGGTTTCCCTCCACCATGGGTGGTCCCTCTTCAGACACCGTCATGGTCTGAAACCTCGGTATAGCGAGAAGGGAGGGATGTGCTTACAGTGCTTTGGGGATATCTGTACCATCTGGGCAGGCAAACTTGTTCAGTTATTGCTTGCACCTTCCTGCAAGCAGCGCAGCATAAGGGGAACCTGAGATGGAGCCGAGGACCTGTGAGAAGGGCACTTCTGCAAGAGGGGAGTGGGTCGAGGGAGAGGCAGAAAGTGAGCCCGTGTGTTACTGACCTGGGGGCCCCAAGGGAGAAGAGGGCAGGAGGCTTTTGTCCAGCTCCTTAACACTGACAGCAGGTAGCTACCTCCACGCAGTCCAAGTGCAAAAGGACTGGGAAGATGCTCAGTGAAGGATCTCAGCCTAGGCTAAGACCTTTCTGAGCAAGCGTGCACATAAACATAACACAATTAGTGGTAAATGTGAGCTGGCCAGCTGCCCATCTCACTTATGTCCCTACTGGAAAGAGCCGCGGGAACTCATCTGCCTTCAGGTTCAGCGTATATGTAAGGTTTAACCAGCTTTTAAATGCTGGGAGGTGCCCTAAACCATTTTGCCTATGCAGGAAAGTGTCTGCCTGCTGTGAAACCCTAGCTCCAGTGCTCATGCTCCAACAACAGCGCTCTCGGCCAAGGGTCCTGAAGAGCACTGTTGTGGTTTAACCCCAGCTGGCAACTAGGCACCACGCAGCCACTCACTCACTCCCCCACCCCCCAGTGGGATGGGGGAGAGAATCGAAAAAAAGTAAAACTTGTGGGTTGAGATAAAGACACTTTAATAGGACAGAAAGGAAGATAATAATAATGATGATAATAATAATAATAATAGTAATAAAATGGCAATAATAATACAAGAATCGGAATATACAAAACAAGTGATGCACAATGCAATTGCTCACCACTTGCTGACTGATGCCTAGTTAGTTCCCGAGCAGCGATCTGCCCCTCCCAGCCAACTCCCCCCAGTTTATATACCGGGCATGACATCACATGGTATGGAATATCCCCTTGGCCAGTTTGGGTCAGCTGTCCTGGCTGTGTCCCCTCCCAACTTCTTGTGCCCTTCCAGCCTTCTTGTTGGTTGGGCATGAGAAGCTGAAAAATCCTTGACTTGTTGCTAAGTCGTGTTTATACTAACTGAAAACATCAGTCTGTTATCAACATTCTTCTCTTACTAAATCCAAAACGTAACACTATACCAGCTACTAGGAAGAAAATTAACTCTATCGCAGCCAAAAGCAGGACAGGCACAGGGTGCTCTATGGAAACCCAGCCAGGATCTGAGCCCCATGCCCCAGCCTTGCCCAGGCAAGCAGGCTCTGCTTCCCTGATGCTCCCGAGCAGTGCATCAACCTGCTTGCAGGAGGTGCCCTATCCAGCCCCTCTGCAGCCAGGGAGAGGCACCAGCACTTGGCTGCATCGCACACGAAAGCCATGTCTCCCCCTTCAATTCTCCCCCAGGCGCCTGGCTCAGACTGGTACCAGCCTTAATGGGAGCACCTGGGGAGAGCACAGCGTTGCAATGTGAACCTGCATTCTGCAATAGCGCTGCGGGTTAATTCTTTTCTGGGGGTTTATTTCAATTTTCTGGCGGTTTATTTCAAAGTACTTCATGTGTCTTTGCAGATGTTTCATCTTTGATGTCAGAGAGCCCTTGGGAAGACCTTACTCCTGTGGGAGTGGAGGGGTCCACATGCAGGGAACATCAGCTGCTGCCAAGGTGGGAGTGATGCAGAGTGAGATGCCAAATTTGGACACAAACTTGTAGGATGCGACCCCAGACCAGAAGCTGACTCCTTTCAAGGTCGAAAACCATGGATACACCCCAGAAACGGTTTGCTTGCTCTTTCCAGTTGAGCAGTGGAAGCGCAGCAGCCAGGGTAGGTACAGTGTACCGTGTCCTGCAGCCCCGATTGCCCCCCAATAGGGAATGGTGCCGATTTAAGCAGGACCCTTGTTTTGGCTTGTGTGGTCAGGGTCTCTCTTTTCCAGACTTCAAGCTTTTATGATAACGCTAATCATGTTAGCTTGCCTGGAACCTAATTAGTACGTAACTTGGCAAAATGTATTTGCACGCACTGATCCCTGCTCGTGCTTGCGTGTTTGACAAAGAAATAGAAAAGGCTGGAAGAGGTTAAAAGCCTGAAACTAGTTTAAGCCGGAAAGTAGCGTGAGCCCCATTTTTGGTGCTGTGGGCAGCCCTCAGGCAGGTGTCCTGCACCACCAGCACGCACGGGTGCTGGGGCTGGGCCCGACGGAGCCGTGGGCCGGATGGCTTTCCCGGGGGTGGCAGTGAAATACGGTGCTGGGGGAAACTGCCTGCGCCTTGCTAATGAAGTATTGATACATCTGCATCGTATATTCAGAAGAAGGCTGTAGTGATTGAGATAGATGGCAGTTTGCTGGAGCCAGTCTCGGTGTTTATAATAGGGGTACAATCGCTGTTTGTGTGTTTCCAGAAAAAACCTCCCCGAAGGCAGGCGGGCAGGGAAGGGCTGTGTGTGCTCCCGCCCAAGGGTTTCTGCAGGGGGATGGGGAAACTTTCTCCCAGGCAAGTACGACAACCGAGCAAGACCCTCTCCCCTGGCACGCTCCTCTGTCAGAACAGTGTCACCGATCACAACGGTAGCACCGGTCGCGCTGCAGCCTCGTTAACGGCTTCCCGGGGCAAGGACGCCTCCGTTACAGCGGGGGATGGGGAGGTAGGTGCGGGCGAGGAGGCACCCCGCGGGAAGGCTCGGGGGCTGCTGGTCACGGGCAGCCGTTGCTCTCCTCCGCAGCTCTGCCATGGCGGGAGGATGAGGAGGAGGATGCTGCGGCGCCGCTGCCCTGCTCTGAATGCCTGGCTCTTTCCAGGAAAGCAGCCGCCCTGAGCTTCTGACCGGTGCCAGCCCCCCCGGTACCGTTCACCGCCTAACACCCCTCACCTCGCTCCTTTCGCGGGGCGGCGGCTGCGGGCAGCGCCCGCCGGGGG
>NW_010972676.1:3000299-3009219 GCF_000737465.1 Haliaeetus leucocephalus
CTCCGGCGCGGGGGGGAGACCTGCCAGCGGCGGGCGGTCTCGAGTGAGCGGCGCGGGGCGCTGCCTTGATTGACAAGTGCCAGTTCAGCTGCGGCGTAACTTTATTAATTTCTCGTATGATTATTTTTATTTTTTATCCGTATAATCCCATAAAGATAAACTCTTAAGCGGTAGCTGTTCATGGCTGTGACTGCCCGGGCTTGCTTGTCTCCCCTGCCTCGGCCGGACACCGCCCCCGCGCCCCGGCCGCTGCCCGGGCTGCTCTCCCGGGGCAGGGGCGGGAAGCGGCGGGGCCTCGGCCCCGACCCCGGTCCCGGCGCCGCTCGGCGGGGCTTCGCCGGCAGAAAACCCGGTCGATCCTGGCCGCGGAGCCTGCCCCGTGCCGGCACCGAGGGAGGTCGAGCGGGGGCATCCGTGGCAGATAATGCCAACGAAGAACGTCCCCTGTGCCTCCAGCGCCTTCCTCTCTTCGTATTTGTGCTTACTCTCGTCTGAACCTAACTGATCCTTGCTGGCGCGGGTCCGTCCGCACGGACCGACGAGTTGTGGCAAGGGGTATACGCTGCGAGTAATTTTAGAAGTAGCTAGATTCGGTTTTAATAGCTCAGAGCAGGTCAGACTGCAGAGAGGAAGAATAATGTTTAACATGTTTTCTGTGTTGCCATGCACTCGTATTTTCTTTCGGGGCAAATCTCAGTTGCTGTATTTACGAGCCCCCCGCAAATCGGGGCGGTGGAAGGGGACCCAGGGAGTTGAAGGAATGGAAACTGCTGCCGCTTGATGATGTTTCCATAACTGCATGCTGCAACTGGATCTAATCACTGACAGCGTCAAAACAAAAATAATCTGAGAGGGAAAAGGTGCCGTTGTGGGGCAGCTGGGTGTAGCAGGAAATTTTGTTGGCTGTGAGGGAGTGAGAAACCAGAGCTGCCTGTTAATGTATGAGGAATGAATCTAACTTGCAATGTACAACTCCTTCCTTAGCAGCATGCTCACTGGACTGCACTTGCCTAAAAGGTTGGTAGCTAATCTAACGGGATTTTATAACCCTGCTTACACAAAGGATTGCAGAATGATTTTCCTGAGCTGGGATAACCTTAAATGTGTGGGAGCACCGTGATGCACGCCTGCGCCATCCTCCTGCTCTCGGAAGGGAGTCAGTGGAAGGAGACCCCAGCAGCATGGGACAGGCTTATCTAAAGTGTGTTACCGAGTGGGAAGAAGGCAGCTTTCTGTCCCCAGCTTTTGCTGCAGAACCTGGTTATCTCCCTTAGTTGCGCATCTTGGAGAGCTGTCCTCATCTGCTGGGGTCCAGGACAAGCTAAGGTAACAAGTACACATGCACTTCATAACCGTGCCCTTTTGCCTGGGTCACAGTGTCAAGGAAGGTTTAAGTGAAGCTTTGAGTAACTGAGGAGTTCATATAGTCTTGAGTGATGCTGAATGTTCCCTGGGAGGAATAATATTCCCAGGAAAAATCTTCCCCAGAAGGCCCCTGGGACAGAGGCCAAGAGCATCTAATGAGGCAAACCTTTCCTATTAGCTGCAGCTTTTGCTGTTGGAGGGTGAGGGCTTTGTGGGGGCTGGAGTCAGCAGGCACAGGGACCTCCGAGGGCAGGCTGCCTTTTTCCAGGTCTCCTCTGCTTTGGGCAGCCCATCTCCTTGCCTCAGCATAAGCCACTGCTTTGGAGGTGATGCAAGTGCTGATTCTAGACAAATCATCCATTTTCTTCTGGCATAGCCAGAAAAAAAAACGATTTCAAAATCGGTTTGCTGCTGCTGGAGGTGATGGTGCTGCAGAGACGAGCAGCTCCGTGGTGCCGAGGTGTGTGTGCTTGGGGAGCTCTGGCGCAGCCGCCGTGGGTGTTGGGGACAGGACAGCCTCGTGGGGCTGCATCTTGGCTCCAGATAAATCTATCCACTGGCTTTCTTTCCTTAGTTTTATGGTCGCTTCCCTTAGGTGGGCAAAATACTGTGGAAGGAGCTCTGTTTTGGGCTGCGTTTGTACGCAGCAGCGGTGACTTAGTGTGGGCTTTGTGGGTATATCGTGGGGTCCTCTGCCTAAACGTGTGCCTCTAGCAAAAGCAGTGACTGGCCTGAAACGGAGATCGACGTCCTGTGCAGTGAGCTGCCACGTTATCAGTGGTGCTGCAGTGCTCAGCTGGGCGTGTATGCATCTCTTGCTGACAGCCAATGTGAGGTTAAATTTCAGAAAACAGGAGGAGTACATGATCGTCTCTACGCAATTCCTGCGCAAACAAACGTTTGTTGATGAGGCAGGCTGCTTGCTCTGGTGGCTACTGTTCGCAAATATTCTGTAACCTGGTTAAAACCAAACTGCAGAAATGAAGGTGCATCGTCGTTCACCAAGACCTAGTTTTCTAGGGACAAAATAGGCAAGTACTTAAATCTTGATTTGAAGCAATTGCTGGCAGATGCCTGTGTCACAGAAGCTGGAAATGCATGGGTGGAATGAGAGGTGCCACTATGAGATGGCCAGGGGTGGTCTAATGAATGGCAAAGCAGACGCAGCCAGTAATGTTTCTTATCTTTAACTCTGTCCTTGAGACCATGGTGCAAGAGGAACTCGGCTGCAGAAGCAGATTACTGTATATTCAGAGGCTTATTTCCCTGCCTGCCTCTGTCAGAGCATAGGTGACCCACTGAAGGGCAGCTCTTTGCCGAAGATAGTGTGTGCATGATGCTGCCCACGCCGGCATCTTAACCACAGACACTAGGGAAGCACATGTCTCTCCTTGCTTCTGCGTTGCTCCAGGCTGGAGGAAGCGGACGATGATAACGGGTGCTGGCCGAAATCCACATCAGGTTGTCCTGCCCTTTGCTCTCAGGCTGGCTGGCAGGGAGGAAATGTTAGAACTCAAATTCTTCCACCTCCTGTGCTTCTCCTGACCTGCTTGATCTGTTGCGTTGGCAGCTTTTGAAAGGGCAGAAACGATGCAGCAGAGTCGTGGTCCTCCTCCCTTTCCACAGGAGAGGCTCAGTGGCACGTGCAGCCCTTGGTGAAAATGTCATTTTCCTGTTCTCAACTCGACATTCATAAAGATCATGATAAAAGATCTGACAAAATCATTTTGATGATCTTTTATGAAATGCATGGATGTTTTCCATAGCCCTCAGATTTTGCTAGAGTGATCTAAATCACAATTCTGCACAGGATTAGCAATCAAAGAGCATTATGAATCAATCTGATACTTTGTCTTAACCATAGCCCTTCTTACATTGCTGACCTACATATTACAGCTTTTGCTGTAACTGCTTCACTGACGAAGGGCTTTGTTTTTGACTGTAAAGTGGCCCAACTGCTGGAGATCTTTGTGTTTGGAGAACATGTTCCTTGAGATTACGTACAGATTGACTAAAATTCTGGTGACTTCAGATGTGCTTGAAGTCTGTGCTGCTTGACTGGTAACTTGTCTATGAAGTGTGAAATATAAGTGGTTCCTTTGAATGGACTTTTAATTATAATTGTGCTGATTAAAAAAACTAGAAGATGAAACGAGATGCTTTCAGTATAAAGTGCTCCTAGGTGCCTAGCCAGCAGGAATCATTGTTAGCAGATGCTCTCATCACTTCTGTGATTAAAAACCTTGGAAAACTTACATATTTGAGCCACTTGTTTTTAGATAAAAGTCAAGGTCTGTTGCCTTTCTGAAACGTGCACTGCAGTTCAGCCTTTAGCGAATTGTGAACCCAAAGCTTCCTCCGTAAAACCTCTCCCTAAGGTTTGCTGATCGTACTGATGCGAATGCACATCTGCTTATTCCACTCGCAGGCAAGTTTTCCTTCTGATTCCTGGAGTAATGAGGTGAAACGATGATAAAAAGGAGGGTCCAGAACTGGGTCTGCAAACAAGTGACTTAGCTGTTTTAAGGCAGCACTTAAGCCCATTCCTACCCGTTGTTATGATTTCAGCTCTGCAAGATAAATCCCTTAGTTTGCAGGACACTGGGAAGCAACAAGAAGTGCATGTACTAAGTGTACGTGTGCTTCCCAACGTGTAGGAGTAGACTGCACATGTGCTTCTTGGTGTGTTCACTGGTGCCAGGGTTGGTAAAGGTCCTTTCAAGTGGAGTGTGTGTATGGCAGCGTGTTCATCTGCAGATCTTGGGTAGGAAATCTAAGTTGGTCCCATGAGCTGCTAGGAGCTCATCTGCGAAACTACTAACAGGGCTGCATGGCTGAGCACCTCTGTGCAATGTAGGAGGTCTGTCCTCTAGTTTTTTGTCTCAGCAGGTCCCAAGTCATGCCTTTGCTTAGCTCGGGTTTGTTGGTCCCTCAGGAGCATTTGGAAGCTGCCTGCTGAGCTTCTGCCTTGGGTGCTTGGCTTGGTGTGCCTCTGAACTTATAGCTCTGCCAGCAAGTCATCTGATGATTTTAAATATTTGCTCATGATCTGTTGCTCACAAGTTACCACAACCTCTGTTCACAAACAAAGGTTGCGCAGAAAGCTGCAACACAGTATCTTGCTTATTCTTCTTCTAATAGCTCAAAAAAGGTCAGTTTGTGAGATCTTTATTTAAAAAAGAAACATTGCCCAGAACATCCCCCCTTTTACCAACAGGATGCTGAAGGACAGGGAGGCCTCCGCTTTTTTGCATTTACTCCTGTGCCCCAGATGCCTTTGCCTGGGAATGGTACGTCTGTACAGGCAGAAGAACAGAGCACTTTGCCAGACTGCTGACATTTCTATGTGCTCCTGATGGGTGTTTCCTCTGGGAACTGGCAGCTACTGAAAATTAACTGAGTGAAGCCACTTGCTGGTACGTACGTACATCTGTGCTGCTGGAGGAAGCGGAGAACCTAAACACATCTAGCACAGGGTACCAGTCTGTCTGTCTGTACGTTGCATACTGATCTTTGTTCAGCAGCTCCCGTGGTACTGGCAGGCGTGTTGTTCACAGAGCCTGGGCTCATGCCTGGGATTCCTGGGGGTGAGAGAAACTGGAAACAAGCTGGTGCTCCCTTCATAAATATTGCATCCATTCCCACTTACGATAGATGGAGCAGTTTGCATTTTCAACTGTAAAATTTTGCAGCAAAATAGAAGTTGTTGACAGCAGTGATTAATGTTTTTAATATGCATTATGGCTTGCCCTTTGTATCTTTGTAATACAGCATTTGCTGTTTAGAAAATCAAAGGGGTTCAAATCAGCCTGGCTGCGTTCACTGGATTTTCTGCAAATACCCTGCGCGTGCCAGCAGAGACCCTAGTCTGTGGGAAGAGTGTGTTGACACCCAATGGGATGGGATGACAATAGGAATTGCTGTGACAATCTTGCAGCAATGATAGCTACTTTCTAAAATGGATCTCCTGGGTACTAAAAGAGATCTGTGGTCATGGTTTCCCCCTGCAGATGACTCATATCAAGGAGCTGCTTTTTATCTTGAAATAACATTTAACTCACAATACCAGAGAAATGAGTTTTTTGTTTCTTCTAAATTTGTTTGTAGGACAGAATCCTCAGGAAACGCTGCAAGCGGAGGGGTAGTGTAGAGCTCCCTGTGCCTTCTGAACAGAGCAGCTCGGGCACAGAGCGTCTTGAAAGCAATTAGTTTGTATTTTAAATAAATAAATAAAAATTTTCTCTGCACAGAGCAGATACCTTCATGCCATGAGTTGCATTGCCTAGCAAGACTGAAAACTTGAGTGTGATCCTTTGTTAGCTAAGTTGGGATGTTATGTTTATTTATTTGGTTGGGTTTTGTTTTTTTTCTCCTTTGCCCAAGGTATAGTTCTGCATAACTTAAAGATTTTACTTTGATCCAGGGATGGATAATCACTGTTATTTCTTGCTTATCCCTATGACTCGGCTGTAGTCCTGCCATTCTTTGTGCTTGCAAGGGGCCTTAAGGAAATAAGAGGTTTGGATGTACAAGATTATAATTGTTGGGATCAAACTATATATAGTTTTGTTTACATTTTTTTTATATATTTATATTGATATTCCACACAGCTCTTATTTCTCCAGCAGAGATTCAGTGTAAAGAATTGTTGGGGAGTCGGGCACTTTGTAAGTGAGGTCCATTAGCAGAAACGGAGCAGAGGTGGAAACGTCGTGTTTTGGCTCCTCTTGTGCTGATTTTTCATGGGTGGGTCTGACTGAAATACTGTATGTGTTTTATGAGAGTCTGGAAGGTGCTGGATGGATTTTGCTCTCATCCAGATAACTGTGTCGCTGAATTTGAAGTTTGTTTCCTATTAACAGCGGTTCTTGCAATCTTGAAGTTCCACTTTTCACAAATGCTTGTGTCCATGAAAGAGCAGAGCTTTCCTGGGAAGATCATAAAAGAGCGACTGGTTGTGCCTTAACAGATTCCTTCCAGAGCTTGATAGCATGTATTTGATGGAGTCTGTAACTCTGCTTAGGAAGCTGCCTTGCACCTTTCTGAATGAAACACATCATAGAGGGGAACCTCTGCTCCAGTAAGTGACATGCTGTGAGTTACCTCCAACAAAGACTGCAGTGGCAGGTTTTAGTGGAACAGAGATGGGATTCAGGCTGAAGGAATCAGGAGCACAGATGAAGGAAATAGTCCCAAGGATGTATTTTAGTATTGGCGGCAGGGCGATTCCCAAAGGCAAAAATGGGATCGATAGAAATAGATGTTGCTTGTGCCTGTAACATGAAAGGGTATTTTGAGAGATGCGAGAGTGCCCAGCTGGAAAAGAAGGAAGAGCGATGCTGGAAGGACACTTAAATTCAAGAATGATCTGTGTGATGGGTTAGTCAGGCTTTCTGCTCATGATACAAAGTGGGGACTGAGGGATCGTTGACATTTTCAGGCTCTTCAAATTTCATTTAACTTGTGTTTAAGAACAGCTGTCTGGAATCTGGCAAAATGAGAGCTCACCTATGGATTGAGGAGTCTGAAAAGGTGGTGGAGACTTGGCGTTGAGCGGTGGCTCCATGTGTTGTGTCCATGGACCGCTGCTGTGCTGACTATGCCGAACCATCGGCAAGGCTGCCTGCTTTTAACAGAGGGATCTGAAAAGTGCAGAGAGGTGGGGGAGCTGCATGGAAGGAATCTCATTTTCTTTAGATTTATCTGCTGGTTTTCACAGCAGTCACTACTTGCTGTCTTCTATTTTATTCTTTTATAACGTAGCATGGGTGTGGACAGGGAATATTTTAGGTCCTGTGGATGCAGCTCACCAATTTCAAATGTGGTTAGAAGTGCATTTTTAAAAATCAAGGGGAACTCCTTCAAGTCTGCACCTGGGGTAAAAATCAAGTTAATTTTCAAGTGTGGCATAGCTCCCTTCTGCCTTTCTGCTCTCAATTTTGTAAACGTCACTTTGCAAAACACCCAACTCTTTCAGATGGACAACAGTGATGCATTTCAGTGAACTACGTGTTCTAAGGTTACGTTTTCCTCGTTATTAGGGGAGTGCAACTGGATAAATATTTTATTAGATATTAATTGATTGTTTAATTAGATGGCTAGATGATCATATACTTGCAATCCAAGGAGAAAAATTCAGAAAGTTTAATTAAGGATTGGTTGTAAAATTTGATGTCAGAAATGGTGTCAAGTTTCAGTGTGGACACTCTTAATTAAATGTAGTTTACTTCATGCTGGCAGTGAATGGAAATGAAGGAAATTTGGGCTTGCCGTAGCTACAGATGTGAGGGTGTACCAAGGTCATTAATGCATATTAACTTATACTTTTAAAATTCATACCTGCCATTAATTTGGCTTGATTTTTCCCATCTGTCTCCATGCAGACAACACTCTGGAAGCCTGACTTTTTTTGAAGTATTGCAGAAATGCCTTTTTCCCCCCACTATTCCTTCGCAACCTCCGAGCTGAGGTTTTTCGCTGGGTGAGGACAGCAAGTAAAACCCTGCAGGTAATATTTCAAATGCTTAATTTTGTGCTTAAGCATCATCTCAATGGTGCCAGCGTTTCACATCTGTGAAGCGTTCTCAGGCATGAATGTCACGTCCCGCCACGCATGCACCGAAGCAGGTCGGCACGGTAGTGGGTTGGCTGCCTCTGAGGTTGCAGGAGCAGGGGCAGGAAAGGGCTGGCTCTATCACAGCTGCTTCTGCTCATGGCTCAGCTCCACAGTTGGCAGGGTTTTAAGCGGAGTCTTAGACGGCCCATCAGGCAGTACTCAGCCTTCTCAGCACCTCAGCAGTGGTCTGATCGGCGGCTGAGTGGATAAAACCAATCACTGCTGTCAGGAGGTCTCGGGTCTTTCTTCGCAGCTTCCACCATGTGGATCTCCCGTGGTTGCCGTAACTCTCTGATCTGGAAGAAAACAAACCTGGGGTGTGATTAATCACTACACAGGGCTCCCAGCCAGTGGAGGGAGCAGCTGCAAGCGCGTTGCCAGCCCCCCGTGTCCCCTAAGCGTGCAGCCCCAACACGTGCTGTTCTTGGCCAGTTGCCACAATGACTTTTGGAGAGCCTGGCCCACCCTTTCTGCCCTAAGCTCACCTGCCAGGATTTCAGTAACCATAGGCTGTGCTGGTGGTGGGGTTTTCGTGGCTAGCTTTTTCTATCACTGGCTGCTTTTCTAAAGTATTAGAAACACTCAGGCTGGGCAAGAAGGTAATCATGTCCTCCTTCTCCCCATCTGAGATTGCCCCACAGGCTATTGCGCGTTTTAATGCTGTGTGTTGCAATCTTGCTATTGTTATAAAGTGTTTCTTAGATCAGCAGCCTAAAGAACACCTTGCAGGCATGCCCAGAACACCTGATCTGCACACCTTTTCCCTTGCCCAAATGCCTGGCTAACGATACACTCCAAGAAACCACCTCCCCTTGCCGGTGTTGCTCCTTCTAGCCCCTCTCAGCTCCTGCCAGGTAATAGCAGGGATTGTTCCTAAGGAGCCGTCTCTTAGAGGGCTTTGGTTCTCTCTAGTCCTTGGGCATCTTTGACTGCCCCCCC
>NW_010972676.1:3009229-3020980 GCF_000737465.1 Haliaeetus leucocephalus
GCGCTTTTCCCCCCCCCCCCCCCCCCCGCTTTGCTTGCATTCTTTTAGGTTTCATGAAAACAAACTCTAGAATTGAAAAAAAACCAAAAACCCACCACAAAAAAAACCAAAGAAAAAACCCCCAACAAACCCCTCCAAATGTCCAGATACATCCTGCCTCTCTTCTCTGTAGTTAATATTTCTTATTTTTCTCCGAACTGAATTTAGCTGCTGGTGTTATCAGTAGTTCTAATGAAATTTTTTATAGCTGGTTACCAGGAGACCATTAGCTGTATGTTTGTGTCAAAAAGTAGGTGTACGGGTTCAGAGCAGATGAGCTGCAAAAACTACCCCCTTAAAAAAAGCCTTGGGAGAAGCTACTTTGGTGTTGGTCACTGAAAACAAGCAGTTCTTCAGCTCTGGTTTGGGGAGGGGGATCGAGGAAGTTGAGTTTTTCTCAAGCAAGTTGGGTTTGAAATGGAAATGTTGCTCACGCTTGCAGTACCTTGTCTGGGGAAAGCGGTGAGAAACTTTTGCGAAGCTGGTAGGTGTGGAAAAAGGATCCTGCTGGGATATTGCCTGGGTGAGGCTGCTGCTGGGTGAGAGAGATTGGATTAGCCATAATTTGCACAGGTAACCTTTATTCATGGCCATGGTGTAGCTCCTGCTTGAACCATGGCTGTTGTGTGGGTTGGCTGTGTTTCTGTTACTGCACTGTGTCCTGGTGAAGCGTGGGAAACAGGAGGCCCTGCCTGAACTTGCTAGGCAAGTTTCTAGCTCTGTTCACGGGAAGGCAGTGTGATAGTGGGGGATTTCTTCGCTAGCATATCCTGATAAAGTCACAACTCAGGTGTGTGTTTCCCCAGGCGTATGGCCAAGATAGCAATCAGTAACTGGATTTCCAGTTGCTGCCCTTGAGGGCTGTAACGCTGTTCTGGGTAGCAGAGGTTAAGGTCTAGCAGTGGTGATCGCATGATCCCCAAATCCCTGCCGAAGGCACCACGTGAGTGCCTTTACCGCTCTCTGCTTTCTTGGCTGCTGAGCCTCTCTTCTGCAGAAAGGATGCTGTTTGGGTTTCTGTGTCTTCTGCGGTGCCGTTGAATTTCTCCAGTGTTTGCAAAGACCTGTTGCTCTGAGATGATGATCGTTCTTTTGCCGAAGCACAAGCTGCCCAGCATATGTGTGTAACTGGAATTAATTGCAGCGATCTGCAGTAGCCCTAGGCTTGTCCTAGAATTTGCTTAAATAAAGGGGAATGGGTCTTTAATGAAAGTGGAAGGACTTTTGTATTTCCCCTGTGTCCTGGTTTCAGCTGGGATAGAGTTAACTGTCTTCCTAGTAGCTGGTACAGTGCTACTGCTACTGGAAACTGCTGCCTTCTGCTTCTTCAGCTTCAGCAGTGGTTGGTGTCTGAAGTCTTTCTCCTGCAGTATTGTGAAGCAGGAGTAAGGGTCAACGATAGCTTCTTGATGGCATCAAAACCAAGCAAAGCTATGTCCCCTGAAAATGAATGCAATTCATGGAATTCCTGTAGCTCAGACTTATGTTCATGTCTTTGATTTTATTTTCTATTATAATTTATTTATAAGAAGGTTCTATTTTGTAGCAGAGGTGGTATACTAGAAGCATCAGCCATGTCAAAAAATTATGTATAAATGCAACAGTTTACGTTGTAGTAATGGCAGGTTCATCAAGTATTCCTATGTCCTTGTAGAATTGTTCAGCTGTCAATCTGGGTCTCAGTAGCAGGACAAAAGGGTTGCAAAGCCAGGCTCTCAGAAGGCAGGATAGCATTTAAGTTACTTACACAGCCCAAATTTGACTTGGGTGTGTGCTACAGGTTCTGACTACGTGGTTTCACAGCTGCTTCTTGGCTTGATGCTGCCTTGCTCAGTGTGCAAAACGGATGTGTATTTGTGGTTCTTTTTTTTTTTTTTTTTTTTTTTTTCCCCTCCTCTGAGGCTGTGCTTTACTTGTTGTGCAGTTAAACCCTGCCCCAAGGACAGAAATGTAAGTTCTCCAGTATGCTTCTCTGTGGGGCTCCTCATAAATGTCTGAGCATCTGCAGTTTGCAGTGTGTTTGTTGGAAAGCATCTCTGCGTAGATGAGGCACACACAAGGTACCCAGCCAGTTCTGGGTGCTCTTCTGGGAGATTGCTAGGACTTCACTCCTCTTAATAATTTCTGATGTCCGTGAAATGCAGTTCTGATGCTGACAACTCAGCCCATGGGTCTGACCTTCTGCAAGGGTCTGGCAATAAGGGACGTGAAAATTTTATTTTAAGATGTTTATTTGGTTTCATAGCAGCTCTAACAGAAGCAAGGCAGGAATCACTTCTCTCTGGCAGCTGATTTGCCTCTCTCATGGCACTTTATCTGGCCTTTGTGCCTTACTACACCTTTTTTTTTTTTTTTTTTTTTACTTATTTGGTGGAAAAAACCCCAAACAGGTAGAACCTTGCTTCAGCACGTGCTTCTGCTGGGTGAAGGAGGTATGCTGTGACAAAACGAGGTGCAGGATTATAATGTCTTTTTTGATGTGTGGGGAGAGGAGAGGGCTGTTATGCCAGGGGCTGGGCTCCTACGTCCACTGCACAGACTTCTGCCACTTGAGTGATCAGCAGGCAGTCGTAATGAAACATTGTCTTCTCTATGGACCATCGGTGGGGAGGATTGGTTTTGTGGAGAGGACTTGTTGGCTGGTTGGCACTAGTGACCTGGGGAGCTGTGGGCTCTGTCAGTGGCCCGAGAGGCAGGTAATTGCTCCAGCCATTGCCTCTTCTCAAGCTTGTTCCCAGCCCACCTCCAGGTCCTTGCCTTAGCTGTGTTCATGGACCAGCCCTGGCCTGAAGCTCCTCAGCATCTCATTTGAGTTCTTGGCTGAGCCCTTGTCTGGGCTTCACGTCCTGCTCGGCTGTGTCAGGTAAGCCTGCCCTATCCAGGCTCCTTCGTTCCTCGCATCTTCTCTTCATCTGACTGATGTGACCGGGGGTGCAGCTGTCTCTGCTAGTGGTGGTGTGTGTTTGTGTCCCTGCTCCCTGTCAGGACACCCTGTGGCAGCATGTGTCGGTGCCCTCCCGGCCCTGCTGGCACCCGCTCTGCGCTGCTGGCGAGAGGGAGCTGCTGTGCCGCTTGGCCTGGCGGCCCTCCTGGATGGTGCGCTGCTCTGCAGCAGTTTAATGATTTTTCCATTTAACTGTAATTAACCCGACAGGCAGGGTTTGGATTATTATGTTGTAGAAGAGTTGTGGTGGCAAGACTTCTAATTTTGGGATGAATCAGCATTAACAATTAAGCAATAAACAAATACAATCTCATTTACAAGAACACAGGCAGCAGGAGGTTTTCCTCTGCCAAAGCAGTCATCAGGCAATTGGTTATGTTGCAGCTGGGTAAGGTGGGAAGGAGAAATAATTTCTCACCTGGAGAAAGAAGATAAGCCATAAGTCTCTGCTGGCTGCCAGTGGGAGGGATGCTGAACGATAACGGAAGCTTGCTGCCTTCTTTTGCCTCCTGGTCCCACTATCTGTGATTACTGACTGTTAGTGCACATACCTGTCACACTGGATCCTGGATGTTACTAGGATATTAATTAATTCCCTTTAGGCAGATAAACTCACCTGGGCTGGTACTGGACCTCCAGCATCCTCCAGTATCTTTTCATACAGATCTTCAGTCTGAGGAGGGAAGAAGAATTAATGATAAATTAGTGATAATTTCTACAATATTGTTGTGTGTGAGGGGGTAATTTTGGGTCCTTACTTACTTGGCATCTTCCAAGGTATCTTCTCTTCCGTTAACTCTCTGCTAGTATTCCTGGTGGTGCAAATGCTTGCCCTGTAGAAGTGCTGTGTTGACGACTTTGTCAAACTCGGGTTTCACCAGAAGGCAAGGAGGCCTGATCACTCCTGTGCTCATGGCTTGTAGGACAACTGCTGAGGATTTGAGCTCTGCTGAGGGACACTGCCCATCTGCAGCTGGTGGCTCTCAGCATGGGCTTTGTGCACATCTGGAAGGAGCCGGGCTGCCAGAGGTGCTCCTGAGCAGGCAATGTCACTATCCTGCTGTGGTGAAGGGCACATGTCCCCTCGATCCTCTTACTTCCCAGAGATGCTGGTGAATATTTCTGAGCATCACACCCTGTTAGTGGGAGGGAGTGGGCGGACAGCTGAGCAGCTCCGGCAGCCGCAGCCTGGCTGTTGCGCTTCCTCTTCCAGCTCTGCGGCTGCTCCAGGCGCTGCCACGGCAGAAACTGCACGCCTTTGATGGCATCTCTGGGTTCACTTTTCAGTCACGTATAAAGGCAGACTTGGGCGGGAGTGGGGAGTCAGAGGTGGATTGTCATACATTTTTAAAAGTGATGTCCCTGAAGGAGTGCTGTGTGGCTGGACGACGGGTGTGCAGGGCTTGCTCGACCGCCTGTGCTCCTCTGCATCCCTTTTCTCTCCTGTTTGTATTGTTTCCCGAACTTAAATGTGCCCTTACTGCAGGCCACAAAGCCTGATGTGAGCACAGCCTGCATCAAGGGGATCCTGCTGCTGAGCTCGCTGGCTGGGGATTTCCTAACCTGACATGTAAATGTGCTGGGGCTTAGGCTCACCATTACTCATCCAACCTTCCTGTACTGCATTACAGCTGTCCTGTGGTCTGCCTGTCCAAGTTTCCTCGCCAGAGGGTGGCTCTAATTGCTTGCTGTGATGGCTGATCCCTCGCTGGGTGAGGTGGCTCTCAAAGGTTGCAGCTGTGCCAAGGTACCACTGCTGGCTGGGAGAAGCAAAGAAAGGTATTTTTCAGTCTGGCAGCCAGCTCTGTCTGTTTTTCTCCCCTTTGACCTAACCCTCAAGTGTTGTTTTAGTTTCGTTCTTTCTCACCCGGCAAGAACCTACACAGGCTGGCGCTGGTGGGACCTCAGCGCTTGTGGTAAGGCATTGCATGCCAGTGTTTCTTTGCACCAAGGAGCACTCCTCTTCTTTTTTTCTGTCTTCCTCCTTTCTTGCTTTTTACCACACTCTTTTTTTCTATCTTCCTCCCTTTCCTCATCACCCAAAATTTGTAAAGCACAAGCTTACCTTTTTCACACTGCTTTCCCTCCCTTGCCACCATGTGCTGCAGTGGGTTACGGTCCTTGGATGGTTCAAGCTGGCATAATGTGGGCTGTCAGCATATTAGGACCTCTCCTTAAGCTGTGAGTGCTTGGGTTCCCTGCTGAAAGCAGAAAGCTGAGCTGCCGGACTCAGGGGTGAAACATATGCCAGGCCATGCACATACACTGGAAACTTGCCCAGGGCAGGATAATTGTGGGAGGCAGTGTTTTTTGAGCAGACCGTGTGCTCTCACTTGCTAAACAGTCTTGTGATTAGTATCTTATTTAAGAGGATTTTAGGACATGTGCTGCAGTTACGCTGAGTTTCTTTTAGAAGTAGGGGAGAGGTTAGAAAAATAAACTCTGTAAAGGCTCTTTTGTGTTTCTAGCAAGGGTCATCAGATAAGTGCAGTGCATCACTGCTGTGTTGCATCAGTGTAGGCAGTGGGTTTTGCTATTAATGGTTCAGTGGGAGAGGGATCCGCAGGAGGGGCTTTGCACATGCATTTATACAGGCTGTATTGCTGAGATCTCCTTAGGGACCCAGAACTCCAGTGCTGAGGGTGAGTTCTGCTTCCCTGATCTCGGCATTACCAGTTGTCCCCGACCCTGGCTCCTGGCATTAGACTCTGGGGAGATCTGCAGCCAGCAGGTCTTCAGCAGCATATTTTGCCTTCAAAATAAGGCTCTGCGTGCTGTTTTACTCAAGCACAAGGTGTTGGCAGCTCGTTGTTGGTCTTACCCAGGACTCCCTCGCCCATGGTGTGGGTGCAGCAGCATCTGCAGGCTCTGGGCGTTTCCATGTCACTGCTGACTTGCGGTGTGGTCCCAGCTGGTGGTTGTAGTCACCAGTCTGGTGGTTTCTGATCAGTCTGATGTGGCTGTCTAACATCTTCCCCTTAATTTCTTTCCTAGGCTAGAGAACTCGATTAAGAGGGAGATGGGAGTATGAAGAATTGCATGCAGAGCACGGATGTGCTCCCTGTGGTGGCATCTCCTGCAGATCTTACCTGGCAATCTGCTTCTGCCTGGAAGGGTTTGAGAGGAAATGCTGTGGAAAGCAAAGGAACCTGGAGATGAAGGTGATGACCATGGCTCTTCTTCTTTTCCCTGCCCCTCTTTTCCCTTTCACATGCCTGCAGCAAGAGCACGGCTGCTGTCGGCGTGACAAGGCCACGTACATTCAGAGGCACTGCTGTTTGCACTGGGGCTGTCTTGTATTGCATGTGGAGTTGGGAGGATGGTAAAGAAAATGGGAAGCATTCTCTGCCATTCCCCTTGCAACTATCCTATATTTCTCTTAAAGCAAAATGCAACATTTATTCTGCTTCTTGTGGGAGCCCTTGTAGGTGTTGATACATACTGGTTATGCTCCAAAGATACATGTCTAAGATCCAGTGATTATTCTGACTTGCATAAAATTAATATAAGATGTGTGCTGCGGGCTCATTTCAGTTAGGGCTTTCCCCAGAAACCCCAGTCCTCTAGAAAGGTATATTGCTGGTGTGGTGCTAGGTTAGAGTAATTACCCGGCTGCTTTCACAGCTGACCTCTGCTGAACATGCCCGAAGTGCTTTTGTTGGTGGTGCCACTACTTTCCCTTTCTGTCACTCTTCTCCACCAGCATCCTGCCCCTTATCGCAGTGCTGCAAGCCTTCAGCAGTTGCCGCCCGGGATGACGAACTAGTCCAAAAGATCCGTATCACATACTGAATATTCTAGAGCTCTGTGCTTCAGCTTTGGGCCTGATTAGTCCAATAGTTGTGTGACCACTGCTACCATTTGGCATACAATTAGTGTACACCATAAAGTTTTGATCATGCAAAGCAAGACTGCTGGGCAGCCTGAGCCATTGCAGTGACTGGGGAATGTGGTGATGCTGGGACCCCCTCCATTTTCTCTTGTGCATGGGAAAGTTAACTTGGTAGGGGGCATTTTTAGAGTTGACTGCAAATACAAGTACTGGGTTTATGCCTGTTTTCATGTGTGAAGAAGGTTTGGGAGGACCTCATTGTATAGCTGCTTCATTAAATCCTTAACTTGCTGGCATCAAGAGTGCCAGATGTTGCTCCCTGCTTCCTCCTCTGCTGGAAACATGCTAATCGCCTCTCCTCCGCTTAAAACCTGAATCTTTAATACAGAAAATGCGCCACCGTTTCTTTGTTTCTGGCCAGGGAACACTTCTCCCTCCCAGTGTTGTATTACCTTTAGCATTGCAAACTGAAACGCTTGGGCTGGGGTAGCAGAGCTCCAGCAGCCTGCCTGCCTGGGGGCTGCTAGATTTCCATCCCCAAAGAGGGCAGAGAGCAGCCAAAATTTGCACGCGTGTCAAGACGGAGCAGTATGGGGCCTGGGGAGTGTTGGCAGGAGTGGTAACACACTGCTGGAGGTAGGCGAGTGGAAGTGTGGCACATTGCCTTGGGCATCTTTGGCAGCTGGTTTTTTCATGGGGGAAGAAGGAAACTAAGCTGGAGACAGCTTAACTTCTGGTTAGGTGGGATTTGGGTATAGAATAGAGGAACAAAAAAGCAGGTCAGCCATAGAGCAATGCCCCTGTAAAACTACTACTACTTTTTTTTTTTTTTTTTTGAAACAAGGGAGGGGGTTAGTTTTGTTTTTGTCCTTGTTCCTCTGTGAAAGTCCTCTGCTTGCTGGATAAAGATGTGTCTTGGGGTGTGACCTCAGGTGGGCTGGTGATATAGCAGGATCTTGTGTAGTCATGGGAGTTGTCCTCTCTCAGGAGGTGTGGGAGCACGTGGCAGCTCTGTGTGCATGTGCAAAGTACAGATCTGCAGCAGTGAATGACTACTATTATTTTGGCCGTGGTTGGATGCCAGTCTTTGGGACAGCTGAAATCTAAGGCCAAGACAACCTCTCAAGCACAGGTTCACTTTTAGTGCAGAGATATTCCTTCTCTTAATGTGTTTTGGTAACACTGAACTGAAGAGTTACCTTCCATTTGTGCCAGGACAAAATCTTTAGCCCCTTTTGAAATGCTCAGAAGTCTTCCTGTTGAACAGCCAAACCCAGTTCTCTGTTACTAAATACGGTTTCAGACTAGGCAGCCTGGTTAGGCCTGGCTTGTAATATGCAAAGGCTGTTGGGGGAGTTGAGTATTTGAAAACCAGCAAAGTGATACATTTGGTCTGTAAGACCTGTATCTCTCAGTCTGCCCAGCCCTCTTGTCAGCAGTTACGCTGTTTGATATGTTAGTATCTGAAATTTAAAGGGGCCTTTTCTTTTTCCGCCTTTGGGCACATCTGAAATAGGGGAGTAAAACCAAAAACAGGCACACACTTGCTTTACCCCTCAGTGCTCCATGTAGCTGTGTGGGAGCCTCTGACCCCTACTCCTTCAGAAAGCGGCTTGTGGCTGAGCAGAGCCTGCCTGTTTGAGGAGAGGGACTGTTGGTACGTTAGGTTTGGATGGTCAAAGGCAGAGGAGAGAAGGACAGGGATGTGCTTCGGTGTGTTGTATCCAGGTTTAGCAATGGTTCTCCAAGGTGGGTGTCCAGACCAGCGGAGCACCCTCAGCAAAACCTTGCACCATGTACTAGAACGCAGTTCCCTGTAATGATAATAGGATGATGCATATGTAATCGTATTGTGTAAGATTAACAGAGTAATTAATCCTGCATACTTGATGCTGAAGTGCGGTGCCAGCCCATCTGCTTGTTTTTGCTGTAGTTTTTCATGTGATTTAGAGATGGCTCCTCCAGTGCTATCTGTTTGGGGCAGCTTTGTCTATCAGGAGTTGGCTGTTGGTGGCCACTCTGGTATCAGCCTGTTTCTGGATATTCAAGGCTTCTGCTGTCTTATATGCATGAAGTCCACGCTGCGGTACACTACAGCAGAAGACCCCCATCTCAGGCATTGCTTCACAATTGAAGCATTCTGTGGGACTCCTGCACCAGCTCTGAAACATCTGGGCTCGTGTCCTCTGCTCATCAAGAACAGGCACTGCACGCATCTCTCCCATCTCTCTGGGAGAGGTAGGAGAAAAGCTGACCAAAAATGCAGATCAGGGAAGGACTTCCAACAAGGAAGGTTTGTGGAGGGTGGAAGGAGGGCTGGAGGTGGGTGTACGGCTCTCACCAAGGCAGGAGGGCAGCTGCCTACCACTGCACTGTGGGGAAAGACCACAGAAATGAGGGCATCGCCTCATGTGGTGCCGATGCTGGCAGGGGTGTGTAGGGCCTTAGGAAGGATTTCCCAGGAGGAAAGAGAGAGTCCTGGAGATGCGCACACAGTAGGAAGGCACCCAGTTCCTCGTGGGTAGCACATATGTCCATCTCCAGCCCTCCTCCTGGCTCCACGCAGTGCTGTGCATCCTTGGTCTCTTAAAAATAGCTTTTTTAAGTACCACTGCAGTCAGAGGAGCGGTTTTGCCAAGCGCTAACCACCAGTGCTGCTGTGCGAGTGTTTGATCAGACGATGCAGAGCACAGCCCTTTCATCTCTCCTGGCAGTAGCGGTGCCCTGGCGAAGTCAAAGAGTTCAGGGGAGCTGGCGCCTCTGGACAGAGCGCGTGGGAAATTTCCGCTCGGCTTCCCTGCTCTCACACAAATGGTTTTTCACCTCTTTGGGCGGTAATCTGCCGAGATCTCTGAAAGAGCTGTGATGTTTGGTCAGCTTGTAAAGACCTCCCAAAAAGCGTACAGGAGGTTAGCTGCAAGTGTGCTCATTTCTGAAGCACTGATGCTCCACCCTATTTGAGATGGCTACAGATAAAGCCTTACGGAGATTCAGACAAGGTAAGGCTTTATACACAACCCAAAGTGAGAGGAACCTAAAAACTGCGGCAGGCTTATAATTTTTACCCCCGTACTTTGGGGAAAAAAATTGAAAATCATTGTTCCTAACAGACTTCAGAAAATACTCATCAGATTGGTGCACTTTTTAAACTAGTGATTTCTATATTTAATAACTTCAGAAGGAGGAAGAAAAATTCAAAGATGGCGGCTTGTAAAAGTAATTTCCCTTGATGACATACAACTCTGACCTATATGTGTGTTGGTCAGCTTATGAAAAAGCTATTATTTCAGCAATATCAATTTCTTATTGTATCGTGAATGCATTATTACCTAATTAAAAAATAGGTGGGAATAGGTATATAAGTACCTACATATATGTATTTGTTACATATTGTGGAAAGAGAGACACATTTCAGTGGAAGAAGAACCTTAGCTGAATTGGCCTGATTCTTGGGAAAAAAAAAAAAAAAAAGAACAAAAAGACTAATGAAATGCAAATTAATAATCCCAAAATAGTGTGAGAGGGCTTTGCTAGGCTTCTCTGTTGTTTTTCTTTGCTTTGATATTGGAGCGTTGCAGCTCCTTCTACATCAGAGGAGATACTCTAACCAGCATACCCAGGGCTTGGGGGTTCTCTGCCAGTTTTGCATCAGGGGCTACTGATATGATGGCCTGAGGATGGAAAAGAAATTGTGTGCCTCCTCTCAAGAGACCCCAGGATGGCCAGGACTGCCTTCAGATGCCTGTGCAAGCTTAAAGCATGGTGTGGTAGCAGCCGAGCTCCCTTCCTGAGAACATGGAAGGGGAGATGGTGAAACAGAGCGTGAGGTACACTGCTGGTAAGGATCCCTTCGGTAAGAAAAGGGAGGAAAGTTGAGATGAAGGGTCACCTAGGATCAGCTCCCATGAGACTATGGTGGCATTCCCAAATAAAAAACTTAAAAACTTGTCCCTTAAAAGCATAGTGGAGTAAAAGTAGGCAGATTTGTTTAAATAAAAGGAATGAGTAACTTCTAACCTAAAGCTTGATCTGAGCCAGATCAAAGTCAGGCTTGTTTAAAGTTCAGTGGACTTTAAGCCCAGTGCTTTTCCACTTCGAGCTTGGATCAGATGTTGAGCAGCAAGAAGAAATGGCCTTGTCTCAGATAAATTGGGCATGTGCTAGAGGTGGCATGAGATCACCCTCGCAGTCTTGAGCACTGTGCGGGATGTTATGGCGTGTGAGATCACTGCTGTATGGAAACATCCCATTCTTGCTCTAAAGCAGTTAGGCATGATGTCACCACCCGGAGCGTCCTCTGAATCACCCCCAGCAGCTGGCAGCCACCACCACGTGTATGGAACATCTTGGCTGGATTTCACCAGGTTCCTTGTCTGCACAGAAGTGCGTCTGCTGCTGGGATGTGGATGGTTTTGGCACTTGCACTTACCTGTGCAGTCCATTGAGGCGCATTATTGTAAGAGATGACCCTAAATAGTGTTTGCTGCACAGCCGCATGTTGGAGATGAGTTTTGCAGTATTCTGCACCTTCTCCCTGGTTTGTAAAGGTTTGTTTCCACCAAATGTCAAGTGTTTGATGCTGTGGTGCAGTATCCTTCTTTGGGGGTGGGAGAAGCCCCAGCAAAGCACTTTGGCCTTCTGTGTCTGGGCTGTTGAGATGTTACTTGAAAGAATTGGGTGGATTCGGGGATTAGGCTTCCTGAGTGAGAGCAGTGCAGCATAGATTTGATTAATATTGAAGCGGAGGGCATCTACTTCAGTGATGAACTTTGGGTCAGGATTGCGCCATGGAATCCAACTGACCTGCTGATTGCCCCCACGCATACTGTGTTTCCATCCATACTGGGAAGCAGTTCCTGATCAAAGAGGGTTCGAGTCAGGTGAGACCCAACAAAAAGAAGCACCCCCTGCCCCCCCCCCCCCCCCCCCCCCGCCC
>NW_010972676.1:3020990-3095759 GCF_000737465.1 Haliaeetus leucocephalus
CCCCCCCCCCCCCGATTTTTTACGTGTGCTTTTTTGAGCTTCCCTTTAGCATTTACTTAGTGAAGAAGATGAAGTTGGGATTGGCAGTGCTATGAAATGGCTGACCTGAGGACAGAACTGACTGATATGGTGAAATGCTGGAAGAACTTCAATATTTAAACAGACCAATTGATGATATTATAAAAAGAAGAATTGCAGTACAGATAAACTTGGGTTTCTCTTGCGGCATGAACTCTGCGAATTAATGCTGTTATGTGTGTGCTCATCTCGGGGCTCTCCAGCTCTTATGTACTAGGAAACAGCTCCATTTTTAGCAGTTATGTTTAGAAAACAAGGTGGGGGTGAGGAGTGGAGTGTTGTAACTAGTGATGGAAATTATTGGTGGTTGAGAATGGCCTCTTCCAAAGCCATCTGTCCTAGGCATGACAGATGTCTGACTTCTTTGTTTGGGGGGAGTTTCCTTCACGAAAGAAGTAGTCTGGTGTCTTCATGGCCAGGTGGCACTGAGTGGATGGGAAGAGAGCTGCGTGCTCATCTGCAGGAGTCGAGCTCTTGGCAGCAACGTCCTCCTCCCTATCATCCCTCCTCCAGCATCTCATCCCTTCTTCTAGCGAAGTGCTGGCTGGTCCTGGGGGGAGACAGGGATCTTTCATTCCTCTGGGAGGCTCAGAGAGTTTTTTTAGGTCATGTAAGAGCTCTCTAAGACTGCTGAAATGTGTTGTGCTAAAAGTGGTACAAGAGCCAATATTGAATGGAGGAGATACAAAAATGTCTGGGGCCTTCTTTACTGCTTTAGGGAGTAACTTCTGTGTTTGTTGGAATTGTCTGTCTAGATCTCTTCCTTCATGCTGTAAGTCGCTACCTGGCTTTGATGAGAAACACATTTATGCTGAGATTCATGGGTTGTCTCACTTTTTTTCTGCTTTCTCAGCCACTCTTGTTTGTTTCGTGCACCTGGTTCGGTGCTGTGCAGCGAACCCTGCACACTCAGCTGGTATGCCGTCGTGCTGCGTGCGAGGCTTGCACGCTCAGCCTGTGCTGTTTGCACTTGTGTGCCTGCAGTGCTTTCAGAGGCCGCTCGCAGGTGTGTCTGGCACAAGTGAACAGGAGGGTGGCTGGCTGTGTTTCTCGCCTGGCACTACACAAACCCAGGGAAGGTGGGCTACCGTTAGTGACACTCCGGGACAGCATTATCCTGCAGATTTCAGGAGCTGTTGCTGCTGGGAGTAGTGACCAAGTTATACCTGTCTGCTTGTGCCAGTAAAGCAGTGCCACGGGGTTGGCAGAATGGCTTGTCATCCTTCACAAGTGGAGGCACAGACTCCCGCGTGCATGAAGTTTCTGTGGCCTTAAATACCAGAGGGGAGAGAGCAGCCTGCTTCAAAGGGAGGTGGTGGTTCAGATCCATGGTGGATCCATCTAGTTGCCATCTGCAAGCTCTGCTGCTGGACTTATTTCTGAAGTGCTGACCATAGGAAGCGAGGGATGTGTTTGGGGACAGGAGCTGGGTAGTGCTTTTCAGGCTTTACATGTGGTTTTCCGATAGAGGAAAAAGCACACTAAAAATACTTGGAGTAGGAGATATTAGAGTGGAGAGACACTAAAATGGCCTTTATTGCCTCTCTGAACCTCAGTAAAATTTAAATGTGTTTCAATTTCATAAGTGTGGTGTTTTCCTCCCTCCAGCAACTGTGTAGATTTGTTGCACTTCAGATCACTTGATGTCATGCCGTTAACCACACTGACCCATCACTGGGATGCTGTCAGGGTGTGTAAGTGGGGAAGAAAAAGGGAATTCTTTCTGGCACCATGGAGCAGCCAGATGCATGGCACACTCTGTTTGGGAGCTTATAGCTGGAGCCGGTGCTACGTTGTGCCAGGTCCTCCGCCCCACTGAAGAGTGGGCATCGCAAGCCGTTTTGAGAGGCACCTGTTTGCTCCTGCAAAGCATTCTCTGTGCTGGATCCTTAAGCAAAGGACATAGTCTTGGGTTTGGGTAGGAGGTACCATTGACCCTGTTTTCCTTTCCTAAGCATCTGGGGGGGATGCTGAGGGAAGAAAATAGCAAAGAGGTTTTAAATGAAGGCTTTTTCAGGAAAGTTTCATTAATGTTTTCTGATTTTATAAATACGTATGTGAAACTTTGAGGGGGGAGGAGTGTCTTAAGCTCTTTAAATGTCTTTAAATACATCTAGGCACCCAGATTTGTGCTGTATGTTTATATTGCCTATGATTCATAAAATTGAATTTTATTCAGGCAAGGTCACTTCCCTGGTGATGTTCTTGTGGGCTTATTGACAGTAGATACATTTGAAATGATGCTACAAGGGGATAGTGTTACCAGATGAATAAATCAGAATTGCGTGTAAAAAGCAGAGCAGCACTTGCTGTTACTAACGTCTGAAGTCCAGCCACGCCGTGAGCTCCCTGCGCAAGGACGTGACTCACTGACATGCCTTGGCAAAGCACGTATTTGACATCTGCTACTGCAAATATTTTGACTTCTGAGAACCTGGATGCTGCTTCAACAATGAGCGATATCCAGGACTTTGGAGTATATGGATTCCTGTGTTATCTGCTACCTTGGGTGCTCTGCTGCAGCCTGACACTGAACTTGGATCAGGGCTTCCTCGACAGCTTGTGTTGAGTTATACCTGGCTTTCCTCTGATCACTTCAGTCTTGGTTTAACCAGTGGAGCTGATGATGCGTAGTGAGAGCGGTATCAATTTAGCTTACCTAACACCATGGCTATGGAGAGTGAAAGCAAGCATATTTGGTTTATGGAAAAACATCTGATTATTGTAACATGTTTTTTTCCGCCTCCTTTTCTGTCAAAGACAAAACAGTTAACGGTAATTTTGATGTTTCTATTTGTCTTCCTTGCCTCAAGTTCCTTGCGTAGAAAGGAACTATTTTGATTTTTGCCAGACAAGTAATTGAAGTGCCTCTTAAATAGTTTTTCTTACAATTTCTCTGAAAGTTATTTGCTTTGATGGGCTCTAATGGGTGTCCTTTCTAATATCCTCTTCATTGCTGTTGGGACCTGCCTTTTTTTCTCAGCACCTGATACTTTATGATGAACACTCTTGACATCTGTATGTCTCTCTTATATTATAAAGTATGGATTTCTTAGTGAAAACCAATTTATTTTAAATGTAACGCAAGAAGTGTTTTGCTTAACTTAGAGCTGTTTGAATAGTGCTTTCTGAAGTCGGTGGCCAGAATTCCTATTTTACTTCTCTCCTCCAGTGAAGCTGGCATGGTGGAGTGCTGCTTTTGAGTGCCAGCCCTGCCATCCCCAACAGGGATGAGCTCTGGGTGTGAAGAGGAAAACCAAATCTCAGTAGCGCTGCTGGACTGAAAACTAGCAATGGTAGATTCACAGTTCTGCAAGTTTATTTCACTGTCTTAGGTTAAATTGAATTAGATTCTTCTCTGAGCAAGTTGTAAAGAGTGTGTTGTCCTTGAGGAGATGGAAAGACATTGCACCCACCTGCGAAAGGCTGGTGTCAGAGAAATATTATCCTGAAGGGTAGCATAGCTGCAGCTGGCACAAAGTGTATTTATTGTCCTGGGGCCATGCAATACCAATTACGTGTCTTGGCGCGCAGTGATATTTGCAGAGGCATTAAGTGTTGACCTCCCACATGCCGCTAATTTAAAATGAAGAAGTGCTCCCCTCTCATTTCAAAAGATAAACGATGTAGAGGAACACATGATTGGGAGGGAACAAAGAAGTGATTTGTTTGATTGGAAGGTGTAATGTTCTATGTAAAGTAAATAGTCCTAAATGAGTGATCGCACCCTGGTCTTTAAAGCTGGGGGGGAATTTTCACTGTTGGTGTCAGTGTGGGAATGGTTATGATAAAGCTGACTGATAATGAAAACCTCACTTGTGTGGCAGGTTGACCCTGGCTGGATGCCAGGTGCCCACCAAAGCCATTCTATCACTCCCCACCTCAGCTGGGGGGGCCGGGTATGGGAGGAGAAGCAGCGCTTTTGGGAATTGGTGCGCTTCATGCGCAGCATGATGCACTTTCTTTCTCTTTTAACATGAAACTGGCAATTTTAGAAACTGAAAAGGTTTGTTACCAGCAGTGGTCTCCAAGTATCTTGCTCAGTGAGGCTTCCATGGGCATGTGCCCATGATGAAATGGCTTCTGTGTTGAACTGGACTCTGAAAGCTCCCATGGTGGCTGGCCGACCACACCTGAGTGGGAACACGCTGCCAGAGCCCGGGGCTCGCCTGGGGCATGCCAGCACCCCACGCAGGTGGGGTCTCTTTCCTGTCCATTACTGTTAACAAGGAATATTTGGCAGGTGTCTGTCTGTGGGCTAGGAAGGCAGGTTTTGTAATGGAGAGGTGCTGGTCCCACTAGCCAAGAGCTTGGTCCTGTTTTGGAGCTCGTAAACACGCTGTCCCTCTGGGCGAGTAACCCACCATTGTCTACCGTGGCGTGCCTTGGTAATTATTTTTTCCAGTCCTAAGAGTTAAATTTTCCTTCCATCTTCATGCGTCTGCAAAAGACCCTGCAGTAGCCCGTTTCTGCCTTAGCCAGCAGGGTCAGGGACTGTTACTGCTGGTCCAGGGCAATGGTTAGAGCTTGTGGCTTTGCAGAAGGAAAAGATACGCTTTTTGGTGTTAAACGTTTTCCTGACAGTGTTGGAGTGAAGGGTGGTAATGTGACACGCTTGTCGGAGCTGAAGGTCATCCTGACAGTCTCTGAACAGGTAGGCAAAGGGACAGGAGGACCATCCCTTCTAGAGTCACGAGCTATTAGAGCAGCATGGCTCTAACAGTCCTGTAACGCTGTTTGTTGAATCCCTCCCTTCCCCTCTTGGTACATCGGTGTCAAAGACAGTCCCCGCATGTGTGTGTTTGTGTCTGCTCCTGGTCTGCACAGGAGCACAACAGCAAACAGAGGCTCACTTCTTTGGAAATCTGCTTCTCAGCCCTGTAGGTGCTGCTGGGCATACTGCTGCTTGCTGCAGCCATAACTGTTGGCAAGTCCTTAACTGCAATGAGTTGGCTGGTTCAGATGCCCTGCAGTGGATTTGTCATTGCGTATGTCATACTTGCTAACATAAAGTGGTTTATTAGAGCTGAGCTCCAACAGCACCAAACATGCACTTCATGCCCTGGTATGGGCTGGTCCTGGGCCAGAGCTGTGTGGGCATCCTGCTGGGTCGGCGGGAGCCAGAGGTGGGAAGCCACAGCAGTGTGGGTCACCTCTCACCTTGGGTCTCAGTGGCCAATGGTGACCGTGTGGTTCTGCAGGTGCCTGGCAGAGCATCGGTGGTGAGTGAAAGCAAAACTGCTGCTTTTTAATTAGGGCAGAAGGGAAGGCAGTGTGCTGCAATGCAGAGCCACCCTCCAAAACCAGCACGGGACCTCAGAAAAGAGGGGGAATAAAGGGCTGACACAGCCAGAAATGAAGGCTTCTGCCTTTATTAAATCCCAGTGTTTGTTGACACGTACAACCAAAATGAAACACATGCTTAAACTTTCCCCTGTGCCTCCCCCCCCAAAATCTGTCTCTCCTGTTCTCCTGGAGAATTTTTTTCAGCTGTGACAGCAGCATATTGTTTCTGGCACATGCAAAGATTTTTAATGCAGGCAGGACTAATGGAATGATTTATTTAATTAGCAAGTGACGTGTATAGCTTCTCAACACGTCATCTGAAATTTAACCATGTTCCTCACTTAAAATGCTTCTTTTCCTCATTCTCCACATAAAAATTCCTCATTCGGCACTTTTTTTTGTTTTGTTTGACGGCATTGGAAGCACTTAAATGTATGGCTCAACAGATGTTTTATTTTCACAGCACAGTGATGTTTTGGAAAAAAACCAAGATTGTTAGAAGCAAGCCTTCCCTGTTTATACATTTACAAAATTGAAATACACACAGTTGAATTAACAGGCCAGGCTAAATAAAGTATCAGAGAGATCTTCTGAAACTCCAGAGGGAGAGACCTTTAACTTGAACAAATGTATTACCACCTTTCATCTGATGTATCAAGTATATGAAAAGTACAGTTTCTTCATTTGCAAAAAGGCATGATTGTAGTTTGTGTAATACTATAAAGGCTCTTGATAATTATTTTTTTTTTCCTCAGGACAAGAATAGGGAATTTAAAGAGCAGATGTGGATTCAAGGTCACTTCTCGAATGCTACTTTTTTCTCCTCTTCAGTTTCCTTGGGTATGTTATTTTATTTTGAATGGAGGGATTTCTGTCCTACACCTCTATGTATTTCCTCTTTAGGTATCCTCTTTTCACACACTTTCATGTGAACTCATTCTGCCCCTGCTACCAGCCACAGGCGCTTTACAGAGGGTGCTGGGTGGAGGAAAGGGTCAGTACCGAGAATGTACAAAAAAAAAAAAAAGAATAAAAAGGTATAGTTGAAGTATAAAATGTTCATATGGGGGAGCATAAAAACATTCAAAAATACACCAGCAAAAGTTGGGGGCAAAGCTTTACTGCTTTGTATTTAGGCACAGCACAGTTGTGGGTACAGATGGAAATGTATAAATGAAGGAAACCTGGAAAGAAATGTAAATGCTCTACGTTTAAATATGAAATCATTATCACATTACCCCAAAAAAGACTGAGGAACAACTTGCTAAAGTAAAAAGCTTTTGTGCTTACATCAGAGGCAAGAAAACTGCAGGTGAATGATGCTGATATATGAACGGAGGGACCAAGGAGAGGCACAGTGAAACAGGTGGATGTGCCCCCTGCATGTGCCCATCCCCAGGGGTTACATCTCTCAAATCGTTGTTTAAATTAACTTAAAGGTGTTATTTGACGTGATTACATTTCAGAGGGACTCCGGTGGGATCCATTGCTTCAGACCAGTAAACATAATAAAAATAACTAACACCTGTAGAATATGTGAGAATTAATGGAGGAGTCTCATCATCTGTTTGCAGAAGAGTTATGTTTCAAATCTGTCTGCCTGTTTCCTCTTCTCTCATTTTCAGAAGTTAGTGAACCTGGAGAGGAGGAAATAGCATGCTTGAATTTTCAAGGTTTTGCTGAGATTCCTCATCAAGAGCCTCAGGAAAAAAAACCACCCTAAGCTGTCGTGGGATGAGAAAGTTCCCGTCCTGGATTAGTGACTGCCTAGCGGGTGGGAAACCAAGCGGTCAGGTTTCACAACATCACAGAAGTCCCACAGGGATTTGCTCTGATATCTCTGCTGTTAAGCAGCAATAACAGATCTGCAAAGGAGAGGAGGAAGGGCTTAGGTTATGGGCTTGGCTGGCTTTGTCTTCAGAGGGCTGCTGGGACCAGAGAAGACACCAAGCAGCTGCAGAGGGATCCGGCCATCCTGGTGGCTGGGCAGCGCAAGGGCAAAGGAAGCCTAGCAGGGGTAAGATAATGGTCTTTAGTCCTATTTTATTCCTGCCCTCCGCCCTGTGCTGGAGAGAACTCTCAGTGAGTCAGTGCTGCTTGCAAAATATGCTGAAGTCATTACTGACAGCCTAGCGCTCAGGGCTTAGAATTGGTCAGGAAGGGAAATAGAAGTGGAGGAAGTTTTGGAAGGAGAACAAAGCAGCCCTGTTGTTATGTTGCTGCCAGACCACGCGGCCTGAGCGTGTGCAGCTGGGGTGTCCCCGTGCGCCTGCCTTGAGGGATGTTCACACGCTGCTAACGGTGCCGGGGAAGTTGACCCAGAGAGTCAGAGAACACGGGATTCAGCCCGGAAAAGCAATGAGTGGGGAAAGGAGGGTGTTAGGAGAGATGGTGCAACCATGAACAATGTGCAGAAAATGAAGACAGGATTACTGTCGGTGCGATTGGGTTTTCCTGGTGTGAAGCGGAGAGAGGGGAGAGAGGAGGGGTTGTCTCTGCACGGTGCGCAACTGCAGAATTCATTGCCTCAGGCTGTTTGGGCAATGTGCGTTACTTCAAGAAGCAATTAAACGGTGTGCAGAGGGTGGGCATTGGTACAGCTGATGACAGAGCTTTTGGGAAGCTGTGTGCATTTACTGGAAGAGAAATATATTCATATGTTTGTCCATACGTGTTTTCTCTGGGTATCTGCTGTCAGTCACTATAGGAGACAGGTAAGGGCTTGATAGACTTTTTGTTTAATGAGGTGAAGACACTGTTGTTAGCAGTTTTAGGGTAGATCTGCTGTGGGTAGTGGAAATGGGGATGGCCTGGTGTTCTCTGCCAGGGCACTGCTGTCTACAGTTCCCCAGGTGGATGGCAGCGTCTGGGATGCCAGAGGAGGCAGGACTTTCACACTTTTCTGTACTTTGATGATTAAGACATGACTCCAGTGATATACTTGGACAAGAAAGGTTAAGTATAAGAGTGTGTGGACGGGATATAATTCCCTGACTGCCTTGAGGATACTGCATCACTCACTTGTTCTCTGCACAGGATTAATCTACCCCCAGAGGACTTGCTGTGTGGGGTAAGCCTGCCAGCCAGCCAGTGCTGCACCCCACAGCCGCCTTGAGCTCTAGATTTCAGGAAGGCAACAGCTATTTGTTTAAGTGTTTTTATAGGTTTGGGGGATTTTTTTTGTCCTTTCTTTCTTAGTGCTCATAGCTGACACCTTGTGCTTTGTGTAGGTGATAAGTTTGTGTCACCTCCAGAAGAGCACATTTGTACTAACTGCTGCGATACAGAAGCGCACAGAAGTGACTTAGCTAAGGGTGTGGAAAGAGAGCACCACTTGTGGGGTATCCTACCTTGCCTGGAAGAGCAACCGCCTTCCTGCTCGGCAGAAAAGGTTTGCTGGCAGAGTGCTTGAGGGGGACCTCATGTTAGGATGCTACTTGTGCAAATAAAATATATCATGTGAAGTAGTAGTAATAATTAAACTGAACTGCAGTGAACCCTTGGTGAACAAAAGGTACCTTGAAATGTTGTGGCTCTCCTAAAATGTACTTGCTTGCAGAACCTACTTTGCCAACTTACAAATCAAAGCAAAATACCTGTTCACATTGCAGCAGCATGCACAGTCATCAAAGGCAGAGATCACATTGTGCTGAGTGCTGAAGGTGAGTTTTCTAGGTTCCTTTGTGGGGCCCAGGGAGGAGAGGAGGTGTTGTAACTTGTTGGGCATCCTCTGCTGTGTGGCATTGGGAGGAGCATCCCAGCAGGAACTTGCATTGAGCTGTAAGGTTGTTCCACCGCGAAGAACCTGCCACTCCTCTAGATGATCCTAGCCACGGGAAACAAAAGCTGACGATACCAAGATGCGCCTGCTACCACCTACACCTGGAAGCCTGTCAGGAGAGGCTTCTGAATTCAAAAGCATGGCAGAACCCTCCAGGGCCCGGAATGAAGAGCTTCACTCTGCAGGGCAGTGGGGCAGCTGGGCGCCTCCCATGGTGCAGAGGATCTGTGCTGCCCGCGCAGAGCATCTTGGTGGAGTTTCCTGGAAGTGACACCCTCATCTTGTGTAAAGAAGTATAGCATAAATCAAGTCAGGTTGGGGTCTGCACGAAGCATGGTCAGAGGGAGGTGTCTCAGAGTTTTGTACTATGCTGACACTGGACAACTCTATTTTGGTGTTTCTCTCGTGTGCAGTTTGGAAAACCTTGCTGCCTAAGTGTGGTTTGCCTACAGAGCCTCTGACAGCATGGAGGCTGACTCAGTGGTGCTTTCACCTTTAGCAAATGGCTTTTGCAGTCTCCTGCCTTCATGTGGCTCTTTCCATTCCCAAGGGCACCAGGCAGATACCGAGCAGGCTGGCCCACCAGGGTCTCCAGCTGCAGAGGGGACCGGGGGGGAGGCAGGGGTGAGACTGTCTTGCAGAGACCGCAGCAGAAGAGGAACTATAAACAGCACAGGGAACCTTGTGTTAACTGCTCACAGAAGAGAGTGCAGTGATGTCCTGCATACCCTCCCAACAGCCCCCCCTTCCCCAGACTGCTGTACCTCTGCATCTGAGACCATACTGGCCAAAAAGACTTCAGCGTGCCTTTCTAGCACTTGCTTCTCAAGCAAATGAAAAGTGAGATGGTCTGTCAAGGCAGGGGAAATTACTTCAATAGAAGCTAGAAGTACTAGTGCTTCTAGAATTTTGTTAATTTTTTTTCTTAGTTTATGAAGTGGAGGTAGAAGAATGTTTACTTTTTAAGCGGCCTGCTCTGTGAGAAATCAGGATGAGTTCCTTCACATAGTTAAAAGAAAATATAAGTAGTCAGCATTAGTATGCTTTAATAATTTAGTATTTAATCCTATGAACAGTAGCATTTGTAATTTAGCTTATGTGGCATTGTACTGACTCGGAATTTCTGCAAAAGCAAGCTACTTCTTGAATTGTATAACACTGTGAAAGCTCCCTTTCTCTTGCTGCATTTCCTTGGTAGAGTGAAGCTATAAAGTCTAAAATACGTTTTTCTAGTCTGTGAAGACCTGTGGATTAAGATATATGTTGTAAAGCAACTTTTCATACGACTCGCTCCAAAAAAGCAGGGAGTCTTCTCTGCCGTTGCATTTGAGAAAGAGTGTGTGAATTGCCCAAGAATAGGCAGTAAGATATTTCCCTAGGAAAAGGTAGCTTTTTCTTTCCCCTGTTCATTGTGCTAAGCCTCAGCACTGGGACTTTTTCTTGACTGTATTGCTGGTGTGTCCACTGCGCAGAGCATTCTCCATGGAGGAGGCTGTCGGTCTAGTGGGAGCGTAGAGCAGGCAGCCTGCGAACCAGTTCCTGCTTTAGCTGAGAACAGTTTTCAGACTAAGAAGGAAGATGCCCATTTTGAGTGGGCATTTAAGTGTTTAAAAAGCTTATGTGGTGTTTGCTGCTGCTGCTTCCATGCCTGGGTAACAGCTTTTGTAGGACCGCAAGGCTTGTCTGAGGAAATACTTGCTCATCCCCAGAACCATGAGGTTCTTCCATAATAGGTTTTTTTTTTTCCCTCTTTTTTTGCAGGTGTTTCTTGAACTCTTCAGTGTGTCACAGAACTGTTGTGTTTTGCGATATCCTGCTTAAACCCTTGGAAGAAAATCTGCCAACAGCCAGAAATGACCTGAGTTGGAGAGTTGCTGCTTTATCCCCAGGTAGTACATTGGTAGCTCAGTGGCTTCTCAATACCACAGCTTAGCACAGCTTGCTTTCAGCAAGTTGCTGAAGGAGGGAGTTGTCACTAGGGTCTCTCTCTCTAGGATGGGTAGTGATCTGCATGTGTGTGTCTCCTGAGGAGCATTGGGACAGCTGGTGTCTCTAATCAGCTCCCATGTTCTTGGACACATCCTGGAGCAGCCTTGTAGGGAAATGAGCAGCTGCTCTCCTGTATTCTGTGTTCCAGTGTGCCGCTCACGAGCTGGTTATGCCTCAGCATACGTTTCCTACACCAGCCCCTTGTGCTGCCTAGGTTGAATTGGCCTTTGGGCATTCCTGCTATTGAATTGCCCCCTTTTATAACATGATGGGAGCTGGAGGTACCTGCTGATATGAGGCAGTGCAAAAGAGGAGAGGGAATACTGTACAACAGGGTCTGGCTTTGCTTTCTCTGGTGGTAACATACCTTGAGTAATGTTTATCAAAGTGCATTTATGAACCTAAATATGCCTCAAACCCTACTGTGGATTGATTGGCTCCCAGCAGCTGTTGAGTGAGGCTTCATGTTGGGAGTGCGCTCAGCCCACTGCAGGCTTGCAGGAGTTTCCTGTGAAGTTACCAAGTGTGTCAGTACCAGGCTTTTGAAAGTCCCACTGTTCATGAACTCACAGCTTTTATTTCAACAGTTATATGCCTCATTATGTGCTTCCTTAGTGTTCATGCCCATAGTCAAGTAGAAGCTCAGTTCTGGCAATGCTAGTGGTGGGATTTGGATATTGGCTGGATGGGATGGGAAGTGAAGGAAAGAGAAGTGGAGACTTACCCTGCTGCTGGTATGGTACTGGCTGTGTTAAGCTTGACTGTCACCTGTGGAAGGGAATAGAAAAAAGGTTTGAGTGGCAGTGGCCTCAGATCACCATTACATAGCATGCAATGGCTAATAGGCAGCTGAAGTCTTTCCATTTGATGTTTGAGGTGATGGACTTTGAAATGAGATCTTTAAACAGCCTGAAATTTTAAAATTACCCCTATGTCCTCCCTCTCCCCTCCCATTGCCCGCACACTGATGTTTATAACTTTAAAGATACACAGGCCTGTGCACGCAGCCCTGACTTAGATGTGTTCTTCTCTCCCAGGACCAGCTTCCTGCCCTGTGTTTAGCATCCCATTTGGATGCACCGTACACTATGGTTCACATCAATGTGTTGAAAAAATTGATGTTTGTTCTCGTGGTGATACTGGTAGCGCTGACAGTTTGCTTGTGGAGAGAGATGAGAAGAAGCTACTATGTTCCTTTCAAGACCGAGAATGATGATTCGCAGGTTCACAGGACTTCGGAAAAGTGGATCCCACTTAAATCACAGGGCCTCTTCCATGAAGCAGCCAGTGAACTGGGTCAGATACCCAAAACATGGTTTGGTAACCACAACAAAGTAAAAGGCAGCACCTCTGGAACAGCTGAAAAGTCCAAGAAAGCAGCAGACTCTGTGAAGGTATGGGATAAGGACAGCTCATCCAGAAATCTCATACCCAGGTTGCAGAAGGTCAGAAAAAACTACTTGTCCATGAACAAGTACAATGTGACTTACAACGGGAAGAGGAACACTGCTAAACTCAGCCCAGAGAAGCTGCTCTGCCAGCTACGGGACAGGGTGAATGTGAGCATGATACAGGGATCGGATGGTCCTTTTGATACCTCTGAATGGCAGCGATACCTACCAGGGAAAAGCCTCAATGAAACAGTGGGCCGCCTGGGTCGCTGTGCCGTTGTGTCCTCAGCAGGGTCTCTGAAATCATCTCATTTGGGACAAGAGATAGGTTGGTATCTTTCTATTAGCATGAAGTCAAATAACATTGTTTTATAACTGACACTGAATAGAAGTAACCTACTGTCGTGCTCTTACCAATAAGTGACTGGTGTGGTCACAAAGGTGTTTAAAATAAGTTGAAATATTATCCTTGAACTTCTTCTAGAGTTAGTGAACATAACAGACTAGGAAGAGATGGGAGTAATGATCAGATTCTCCCTTTCTTTCTGAATGTACACACCGCACAGTGTAGGCTGCATCAGTGCCTGTGAGCCTTGGACCTTGGGTGGACCAAAACGAGCGAGCCCCAAGGGAGCGGAAGGGTTGGGTTGAGCTGAGAGGACATGACGTATGTGCAGTTAGTTCTATTCCAGCTAGTCCTTTCAATTTTCATGATCGCATTGGCATCACTAGAGGGTAGCACTAATACCGGATACCAGGGAGAGGTCATGGTTCCTAAAGTGTTTGTTTATTGAGAGGGTTTGCGGTGGGTCGAGTAATGCCAATGCACTCATTGCACAGTCAACAGTCAAAATTTTTCATTCAGAAAGACTTCTTCAGAGAAGTAAAACAAAACACTAAAGGGGAAAAAACCCCACTGGACACAGCCCTGAGCAATCTGCTGTAGCTGACCCAGTGTTGAGCAGAGGGGCTAGGCACAGATAATCTTCATAGGTCCCTTCCAGCCTTAGTGACGCTGTAATTCTTGCTCATGGCTTTCCAAAAGTGGCACTGCTTCATTCTGAACCACAATGCAGTGGCTGAGTTTGAGTGGTCCAGGAGACCATGGAAAAATTTTACAGAGCTTTATTTTATCTCTTCTTTAGACAAAGTTTGGTGATGCTTTGCAAAGTCTTATCTGACCATATTTATCTGCGGTTAATGCGTTAATTAATAAATGCTGAAGCATTGGTCTTGTACCATGGATTATAAAGTAGCATGTTCTGATACCAAAGCATTTTGAGTCTTCAAGAAAGCAGCATGCAGGGGAAACCAGCTGTCCAGCCTTCAACTCAGGATTTTGTGCCTGGCAGAAAATTCTCCTGTGCCTTCAGTTCCCTCAGCTTTCTTCACTGATTGTTGTTTGAGGCTCAGTTAAGATTCACACTTGGCTGAACTGCAGCTTCACTGTAGAAGTTTTAAAGCCTATGAGTGTTCTCTCCAGTGGAAATTGTTTGCAGGCTTCAGTGTGTCCATATGTTCTCTGTTGGATCAGGCCCCTTTGGCCTGCACTTAGCTGCAAGTAGCCTTCATCCTCTGAAAGAAGTAGATAGATAGCTTTTAATACATTATTCACGGACAACTTGGGCAAAGCCTTCAGAATCATAGTCCCCAGATACTCATGGAAGGGGTCAGGGTTTTGTTCTGGTACTCGCTCAGTTCTCCCCCAAACTCCTCTCTGCTCCACAGGGCAGGTGGGCAGGCGCTAGAATGAGGTTGAACAGTCTGAAGTGTGTTAAAATGCCATGAAAGATGCAATGAGAAAGATAGTGGCGGTATGAACCAGGATAGCATTACCTTCTGGTAAAAATTACAGGTGGGCGTTGGTTGATGTAATTGTTTCCACCTCTTAGGAGCGTTTGAGGCTAGGTGGGTCAAGACTTGGTAAGCCAATTCTGACTTTTCCTTTGAGTACCTGTCTTGGCTTGTTTAGGTGCCTCATGAAGTTCAGTAGCTAAAGGTTTCCGCAGAAGTGACCTTAACACCCTCCCCTGACACAGCTGGCTTGTGTCTTTGTTAGACTCCTGCATACGGATACAACTGCTTGCTCCTCCATAAGGGGGCCCTCTCGAGAGCTGAGGGTGGCATTTACAGCGTGTTGGAATGCAGTCCATGCAAGCACTGGGTTCGGTATCAGAGCAGCCAAGAAGTGCGACGGGCTGTGTTCTGGCTGCGATGCAGCTGAAAGGGCGTCAGACGTGGAAAGCCATTTCATTGTTCCTACGGCCGGCCTCAGAGCCTGTCCCCAAAACTGAAGCACCAGTTTGTTCCAGATCGCAAGGGATGGATGCTGGAAAGGTCACTGTGTAATGTGCCTGAGGCGAATGCTGTTAACCCTTGCTGGTGTCCCTGCCTTGCGTTCCTTGCACCTGGGTCACAGGCTTTAACCTTTCTGCTCAAGCAGTCATCTCTGCTAGTGATTCTGCAGAGTTTTCGGCACTTGCAGCCTTGAGCTGGGCAGAGTGAATATCAAAGGATTCAGGAGTATTCAGTGTATTTTTGTACAGTTTTTTTCCTAGTTTTGACCTGATGTATTTCCAGGTAGGAAAAGCTGTGGTTTTGTTGGAGGAAGGTGCCAGAAAGGTACTAAATCTGACAGGCTTAAAATGAAGCATTTGCGTAGATGAGCACAATGGATTGCTCAATTATTGTTCCAGGAAATATTTGCTCTGTGTAATCATGTTAAGATATCAAACGAGCAAGTAGTCAATGTAAGGGAGGCTGGCAGAGCAGAACGGGGAGAAGCTTGTAAACAAGCAGCTTGTATCTTACTGGGCTCTTGGTGTTATTGAAGGTTATGAATTGCCAGTGAAAAATCTGATATGAGAAATACCAAGTGCCACGCAACCAACTGGAGACAGAGTGCTTCAGAGAGCCAGCTACTCTGCCTGTGCAGTCATTAAACACCCCTTTTAAATGCAAATTTAGGGCATAATAATGCTTGGTGTCTGGCTGAAGTTATATGGGGAAATTATAACCCTGTACTCTATTGATGCAAGGTAGGATGTGGAGCTGAGAGTCTGTAGTGGTAACTACAGAACTGCTTCTCAGTGTGGACACATTTTTTCAGAAACATCACCTTTCTGGGTTTTTTGTGTTGCTTTGGGAGGGCTCTAAACAAGATCTACTTGTCTTTGAGAATAAAGTAGCTGAGAAACTAGTCTTCACTGCCAGTGATTACCAATCCTCCAGCATTGCTTGTGAGAACACACCTGTTTTCAAGAAAATGATCTTGAAAAGACCTGGTTCTGGACCAGGCGAGCCCTTCTGCCCTGGCTGGGGACTTGGCAATTCCCCACAGACCCCAGCTGCCGCTGCCGTGAGCTGTGGTTGTGTGGCCTTAGCGCAAAGGCAGGGAAGTTGATCCTGTTCCTTTAACTCAATGCCTCTGATCACGGGAAAGGTTTCCTATCCAAATCTAGCCAAGAGGTATGGAGAAGCCAGGGTGACGGGCACGAACGCCTTCTGTGCCGCAGCAGCAGCCTGGCTCTGTGACATTACAGCAGCGTGGCCGGCTGTGCTGAGGCAGAGGAGGGTGCTGGAGGAGTGCTGTGCTATCTTAAGAGATGATGCCAGCAGAGGAGAACGCAGTGAATCCCAAGGCATGTAACAAGCTGTGCCTGTAAATGCACAGCGGTGGTTTTATTTCTGTAACGTGGGAGGTATGCTGGCAGGCTGAAGTCAGCTTTGCTTTCTGCTGTGGTTATTATACACGTTTCTCGGGCTGGTCAACCTCCAGGCTGTAAGAGAGGACAGTGGCTTGCTGTTATTTCCTAGTTCCTTAGTTTTCAGCCAGCCACGTGGTAAATTAATTGTATATCGGTCTATCTGCTGGTAAAGTGGAAGGAAGAAGAGAGAAGGGGGAAGGAGATGCTGAACTCCTCCGTGCAGAGCAAATGCTAGGGCTGCTCTCAGCCTGCCAGTGGATTGTAGTTTAAAAAAGTGGATTTTTAAAAGTGTATTGATCACTAAGTTAGACTAACAACTTCTTCCACAGAATCTGGCTTGGTACTTCTAATTATTACGTGGAAAGCCGGGGACTAGCCAGATAGTATTAGAAATGCAGGTGAATAGCCTATTACACATCTCTTCTATCACTCAAAAACCAGTTGTTAGCTTACAGGTTTTCACTCTGTTTTGCTTTCAGATAGCCACGATGCTGTTTTGCGATTCAATGGGGCTCCTATCAAGGGGTTTCAAGAAGATGTGGGGCAAAAGACAACAATTCGTCTTGTGAACTCCCAGGTAGGTCTGACTAACATGTGCCAAATGGGCCAAGCGTGGCAGAGCTGTGTACCTCCCCTGTGCTGCCTGGGAGCTGAGCAGCAGGCTGAACTAACAACATCCACGGGGCTTCTGCATTCATCTGCTGCTGGGAGGTCTTTAAAATGAAGTTGGGGAGAACAGGGCTTTCTATCCAATTTCTCCTGTCCCTAGCAGATAGCCATAGGATGGGAACATCTTTCCTTTCTGGGGGACAGCTGGTAATTCTGAGGTTACTGCAGTTAAACTAGCACGTGCTAGCTAACGTGCAGAAGCCTGCTTGCAATTTACGGCAGGCACAAAGTAATTTGATTTTTGTCTTGGCTTGAAGCCTCATTGTTAGTACAGGAAGGCCAGCTGCATGCTTGCTGCTGTGCTTTGGGAGTGTGAGGCAGGAATGACACTGCAGCTCAGCTAACACTGCTCAGCAGACTGAGGGGTGCCAAGAGACAAGTTGTGTCTGCCCCGGAGATGGGTATGAAGAATGAAGGAAGTTTACGTGGCTTTTAATAAAAGAACAATACTTCTTTTCTGCCCAGCGATTCTGCAGACCCTTAGATAACGCATTAACCAGGGCTGTTCAATGGCTGAAGACAATTGGCAAAGGACCCACCTTTAAAGCTGTAGCCTGCACACAGCGAGGAGAGGATAGGGGCTCTGGTGGCAGTTGGAGGGTCCAGGACCTGATTACAGAGCATGACAGAAAGTACCTTTAATGCAAGGCGTTGCTTACCGAGTTAAATTTTCTCTGACTGGGAGCTCTTTCTAGGTATGAGGCTGTATGTCTGCTAATTTTCTTTGGACTTCAGTAGGCTTTGAAGCAGACTCTTGGTGGTTAGGAACACGTCTAGCAATACATTAGCAGGGTTAGTATGCCACCTGTTCAGGAGCAGAGTGAGACCCACAACAGAGACTATCGCTGCTCTAGGTACATCTCAGATGGTGTTTGCACCCTACTTCCATGTGTCTGTTACCCCCCATGTTTGCCCATTTCAGGGAGAGAAATTTTCAAGTGTGGACATGCAGAGAGAAGAGGAAATCACAGTAGTGCGTGCTGGTGAGGGAATGGAGTAGGACAGTAAGTATGGAATAGGCCAAGGGCCCCTGAATGAAAGACCTGGTGCAGCATTGCAGCACAGAGTATGAGCACCTCCTCACCCAGGAAGAGGGGGAGGAGGCTGTAGGCACATGAAGACTGGGCGAGCGAGTGGGGGAGAGTTGGGGGACTGAGGCGTAGCTTTTGTACTCCAGAACCGAAAAGGCAGTTTGCTTTCCTCACCCCAAAGCTAAGATTTATAGGCCTGGAGTTTTCTCATCTGCCTCTGTGTGAGGAGTCCATGGGTGCTGCCGTGTAACAAGGTTTGAAGTTTCTCAAAGCAGCAAGTAGGAGCTTGGCCATCCTCTTCAAAGGCAAGACGCGGAGCTAGCTTGTAACCAGTTTCCCTAGTTCATTTTGTGTGTCTTTTGAAATACATTCTTGCTTCTTGTGTGAATGCTGTTGCTACCTCTTTCTGCCCTTGGGTCTCGCCTTCTCCCCTTGCTACCATGCTCTGTTCTGCTGCTTTCTGCATCTCGATTCCCCTGTGTTAAACCACCAGTCAGATGCTGGACGGTTCGTCCTTTCTGAACCAATCTGGTTTTTAGCAGACATATCTGGCTGCTGACATCCTTCTTCCTCTGCCCTGTTTGACCTCTCCATTTTTTTATCTGTCCCTTCTGTGTGTGTTTTTATGATGTCAGATAGGTGTTATCACTTAAGAAACCTTTCTTTGGAGGATGTGCTCATTGCCAAACTTACTGTGATATGAAACCAGCAAAAACATGTACATGACCTGTGTGATACTAGGGTTATCTGCACAGAGAGGAGGGTAACTGTGTGATTGTACAGCTGTAATATAGCAGTAATAGCTCTCCATGTGGATGCTCTTATTTTGGACAAAGTGTAGTTACAGCCACGTCATTATAGTGCTTCTGTTCTTCACGCAGATCAGCCTGCAGCCATGGGTTTTTCATCTGCTGCCATCCCTTCTGAACAGAGACACCAGCTAAGAAAACTTCAGTTGCAGGGAGAGCAAAGTTGTTCCAGTTATTAGAGTTAACTCAAAGTTAACTCAAAATGCAGCATTGATCTAGCTGCTGAACAGGGCAAAAGATGCTCTCCATGTGAATAGTGCAGCGTCTCTCTTCTGGAGTTTCTAAGCTGAACAGCTCTAATTGCAGTCCCTGCTATCTTCAGGAATCACTGGATTGGGAGCCTGGTTTTCTTCTGTGTTTTTTATTTGCACTTTTAATGGTTCAGTGCTGTTTTAGTCATGGCAACATCATTTTAACCTTCTTGTTAGTAGGGTTGCCTGATCACACTTTGTTTTCAGCTTGCTGCAGGAGCTGCACCTTGCAGAGAGCTCTTGCAGGCATCAGGTACTAGCTGGACAAGCTGTAATTTGTTCTTGTTCTGGGTTTGGCTTTTCTTGTAAGTGGTCACTGGGAACAGGGATGGGATTGTGGCTTGGCTGCTCTTATTTTGGCTCTTACTATTGATCAGTCCTCAGCCCATTCCCAAAATTAAGCAAATGGGATCTTCTGAATCTAATATGTCAAAACTAGTCTGTATTGAGTAGTATCCCTTTGGCACATGTGGCCAGTGGCCCTAAGTTGCTTAATAATTATTTTAAGATATTTTTCTGTAATTTGGTGACCAGTCTCTAGCACATATCTGGCATGGATGGTTTTAACAGTAGAGTGGGGTATCTTGTGCATCTGTGTTCATAGGGAAAGATCAATAGATTGATACTGGTGGGAGGGGGGGAAATTTGGGATCCTCAGATCTGAGGATAGGCTTGTAGGTCCACCAGCTTGGTAGCCATTCTAACTAAAGAAATCCTTTAACATTACCTTGCTTATTTTCTTAGACCTTCACTGGTTCATCAGTACTCCTTCCTTTTATGGCATGTTTTCCTGCAGTCTCACGCAAGGCATTGATTTGCCCTGGGAAAGTAGTCCCATCTTGTGAAAATAAGGGCTGAAGAGTGTGCAGAGGGAGTACAAATGTTGTTCTGTAGGACACAACTCCTTTCTGCAGAGCTGACCAAAGTCCAGAGTACGTCATTCCTCCCAGCCCTTGTTTACAGTTCTCCTTGGCTGGCTTCTCACTGTTGTGGAGAGCACTCTGCTTTGGCTGTGTTTGCTGTCATTGGCACTAACGAGTCTGCAGGGAGGAAGAGAAAGGAGATAGCACATCAGTGGAATGGCATAAGATTGTGATGGGAAGGGAGAACATGTTTAGATTACAGGGCATTGACTGTGGTAGCCAGAGAGAAGGAACTCATTTTGATACAGTCAGTAAAGGTACCAGGAGGGTAGGGGCTGAATTAGCAAGGTACTTGCTAAACAGGGAATTGGCTAAAGAGCAAATTAACTAGGAAATTAATAGGTCAGCTAACTAAATAGGATCAAAAAGCTGGGCAAGGCAATTAAGTCATGTAGCAATTTAAATGAATTTAACTACTTGGAAAGAATCAGTCAGTATTAAACAGAACAAATAGGCACTAAAGGTATCTGGGGAGCCAGATTCCTCCAGTAAACGGGTTAAGTGACCAATAGATAACTAGTAGTGCCAAGAGCCAGCTCTATGGCGTGGGGAAGGAAACAGCAAACACCCTGTGGCTGTGGAGGTGCTCCCCACCTGGTTTCTTATCCCTTTGCTTTTGTGCCTGTCCCAGCTCTATAGGGGTTTGTGTGCCTCTGCCAACTCACATGGCTTTGCTTGGCTGACCTTTGCTTTCTCTGATGCTCAATCTCCCTGGAATCCCCCTTTCACGTGTTTCACATCAGAAAAGTTCCTGAAAGATTTCTAGCCTTTAAATAGAAACAATGAAATGAAAAAGCGCCTATGTTCCATGCCCTGTTCCTGTCCTGTTGCAGTGCTCCATCCCACTCGTACCTGGCTAAGGGGATGGCTGGTGCCAGCTGGCATGCACTCGCCTTGCCTCTGCCTCTGGTGTCCGTGGACTGGAGACAGAAGTTCACACCTGCAGCCTTGCACGCTTCAGCTAACAAGTGGCCTAGATATTTTAGCTACTGTAGGGAAATGAAACCAGGCAGTACACGTGGTTGAAGCCAAAGCCTAATCCCGCAGAGTTAAGAACAGATGTGAGGAAACCCTTTTTGCTTTTGGAATCATTTGCATCTGGGCTGGCCAGAGCATCCTTGTGCTCTGGTTATGAGGACAGCCAGGAAGGCAGCCTGCTGCTGGGGGCAGCAGGGATACTCAAGGATAAATTGGCTAGCTCTTAATTAGATCCATGGAGAAAAACGGGATAAATGGGAGCCGATTTTTATGATGATGCTTTTCTTCAGCGGATGTTTATAAGCGGTGCCTGTACAGGTTATGCCTTTGGGTGGAGAGGACGGGAGATCAGTCCCTGTCTTGTGTGATTCTGACTGTTTGGTCTTGCTACAGATGTGGGTTACCCTTGGGTGCCACATGCTGTAGAGGGCAACTTCTCTGTTTGAACCACCTGGTTCTGTTCCTTTGGGAAAGCCACTGGTGGAGCAGTCTCTCTCCACCAATACTGTCTCTAGCCCTTGTGCTTTGCTGTTGTGGTGCTTTCCTTCTCATTGCTGCTCTGAGGGGATTCAAACCTCCCTCGCCCACGTCGCACCATCCTGCTCTGAAGAGGTGAGGTGGGGCTTGGCGCAAGGCAGGGTCACCTGGGGGTGCCGTGGCCACCCACGTCTCTTGCAGCAGTGGTCTCGCAGCAAGTTGGCCCGGTGCTGAGCCCTGGCTGCCTGAGTTTGTCCTGCTCAGGGAAAACCACCCGCGTGCAGGCTTGTTCTGGTTCAAGCGAAGGTTTTGGATAAAGCCAACAGTGCGTTTGTGTTAGGCTCTTACTGGACTGTCCTGGTGACTGGTGGCAGCAAATGATGTTCCCACCTGCTTCTGGTAGTTGTAGCGATGGTATCCATCATACAAGCTGCGTCACTCTATGGGTCCTGGCCTCATTTTATTATTGAAGATGGATAGAGAAAACCTCGTAAAGCGTAATGGCAGTCTTTCTTGTGACTGGCCACTAAATCCTATGTGGCTAGACAGGGCTAGAGTGAGTGTTGGAAGGGCATCACTGGGGATTGTGTCCTTGCCTGCATACAGTGGGGCATGCTCAAACACTGGCAGTGAGGTGGCTGTGGCTGTATTCAGGTATGTTTTACTGCTTGGCTGCCTGCTAATTCTGACAGCATACTGTATATTATTGTATTTGTTGTTGTTTTTCAAGCTCGTAACTGTTGAGGAGCAGCAGTTCCTGAGGGAAGCACTATATAACACTGGAATCTTAATTGTCTGGGATCCAGCACCATATCATGCAGAAATTGATGAGGTAAGGTGTGAGTTTTCTGTAAATAAAATCAGTCATATACTTTTAAGTGCATCTGTTAACCCACTTCTTCCTAATATGGGCACTCACTCATTTTAAGGCTATTCTTGTTTACCTCTTCGTTATCATGGGTATATCCATATGTACTTCTGAGAATATCCCATGCATGGGTGCTCCTGGGGAAACACTTGCCTGTTCCTGATTCCTGTGAAGGGCCTCAGGCCAGGTGTAATGGGTCACCACCTTTACTTTCGCATGGGCTGATGCTGCAGGGAGGATGTCACTACTGGCTGCAGCAGTTGTCGTCTCATCAGAGGATGATCTCCTCTTTCTGACAGTTGCTGTAAGATTTTCTGATGGTTAATGCTTGGATATTTCAAGCACCAAGTCAGACATGAGATACACTCGATGCATTATGAATGGATTGGGAAACCCTCTGAATATCTTAGGAAATGTCTCCTCTCTGTGTCAGCTAGGCTTTCACTTGTGGGTGTTGCAATCCCTCTAGCATTCACTTTTCATTTGAGTACAAAAGGGCATTATTTGATAAGTGATGAGCTTTGGAGGCTTAGGGTGAAAGCAGGTAGGAGTGAATAGTCCATTCTTTGCTTTTATTTTAAGCCCTGTCTGTAACTGAGAGGTCTTTGCATTCCTTTCCCTGGACTGCATTTCCTATTTTCTCACTGATGTTTATTCTTGTGTCTAGTTCCACACCTCCAGGAGACATGAGGGTATATGTACGGCATGTTTAAGAGTCAGTAAAACCAGGATGGAATATTTTTAGCATAGGAAAAAAATCTCAAAATTACTTTAAGAAAACATAAACCCTTCCTTCCTAAGTGTTTTTACTGAAAGGGGAAGTTTTAGGATGGAAATCAGCTCAGCCTGGTTTAAGAGCCTGTGCTGGGGCATGTGCCTGCAGAATAGGATGCTTTGTACTCCAGCATGGAGAGGGGTCAGGGTCTGTAACATTTAAGGCAGAGTTCTGAACATCATCTGCTATTGGGGGGTGCATAATTAAATTATACAAGGTGCTGATCTTGTTTAATGGTCCTTCACTGAGATTTGGGGTTTCCCTGCTCTGTTCACTGAGTCAAGTCACCACAGTGACCCGAGGGGCAAATGAGGTGGTGGGGGACAGCGAGTGAGTGGATGTAGGTATAGCCAGACCTTTCCCTCCTGGCAGCAGCAGGTTCACTCACCCTTGTTTCCTCTTGATTATGGGAAAGTATGGGCTAGAAATAAAAAGAGTCTGACTTGTTTCTGTTTTGCAGTGGTACAGAAAACCAGACTACAACTTTTTTGAAAGCTATAAGTTGTATCGTAGTGCACATCCAGAGCAGCCCTTCTATATCCTGAATCCAAAAATGCAGTGGCAACTCTGGGATATTCTGCAGGAGAATTCCCTGGAGCATATTCAACCTAACCCACCATCATCAGGAATGCTTGGTAAGATAATTGCCATCTAAACTTCTTGTTCAGTTTGCAGGCAGGAACTCTCCAGGATGCCTTTTTTCAAAGACAACTACAGATTTATGGTGCTTATCAGAGTTGCTTTTACAGTGTTTGTCTTATGCCAAAATTTAAGCTTCCTGTCTTTAAAGTAGCAGCTCAGTTGTGTTAAAGTAAGCAGTTTGCAGCACCCCCCTGAAACAGCAGTTACAAACATGGCCTGGTTCCACATGCAAACAGGAGAGCAGATAGCAACATCAAAATGGTCTCTAGGATTTCTAGCTTCTAGCGCCAGAGCAGTTCCCACGGGATGAGAAAGGAAGGGATACAGCTCCTGTGGGGTCAGATATTGTCAGGCAAATCTGGTTACTGCAGATGAAATCTAAATGCTTGTCTCTTTATCCTTTCCATATAAGTATGGAAATATATATATGAAAAAATATATATAGCTAAAGACTTAATGGGGAGCTGGGGATGGTCAGACTGAATAGTTGCCCTGAAAAGTTCAGTGATATTCCCCCTTATTCAGCATGCTAACGCCTTATTTGTCAGCATGCTAAATCCAGCCTCTCAGCGAAGAGGCTCATTTTATATTCTGCTGTTGCAAAGCTTTTCCTTCTTATTGGAGAGCAGATCTCACGACCAGCTGAATAAAAAGGAGTGAACTTCTCAGGAAGTTCACATGTATTTGAAATCACAGCGTAGACGTATGGTCCTGTTTGCCACGTGGATGTCCAACTGCTGTGCTTCAGCCTCTCCTCTGCTGCCATCTCTGCTCCTGTCACTGCTGGGGCACAGGCACCCTTCTACCTCTGTGTAAACAGAGTCACTTCTTATTTTTGGTGGTCAAATGTCTAATTTTCTTCCACAACCTTGCTCTTGCCCAGCACTTATTACATCATTGCCGGGATACGTGCAGAACAACTGCGTAACAGCATAGTCAATGACTTCAGCAGCAAAATTGTTGTTAACTGGAGTTAGGGGCTCAAAGGCAGGCACGGAGCCACATCAGACAGCAAATTCCTCTGGGGCTTAACTTTGGGCCAAGTTATCTGCTTTGTAAAACAAGTCACCTTGCCAGACTCGGGGGCGCAGACAAGTTCCAGTTTGCAGCTCTGGGTTTCCTGGAAGGCCTAAGCGTGGATGAAAATTGTCATTTGAAAAGGTGGATGAAAACATGTTTAAAATGCACCTTAGTTAAACAAGTGGTTTCACGGATGGGTTCCTCTAATGTCTTGTAAACTGTGTTCCTCTGATCATGCATGGTCCCTGATGTCTCAAATGCCGTGTGAATTTTCTGTGATACTATACATTGGTTCTATTTCCCTAGTATGTTCTCGCTATTTCTTGCACTTGGAGGAAAAGTAGCCCGTAGCTATGGCTTACTTCTGTTCTGGCCAGAAAGTTGACAGGTTGATCTGTGCCCAGCGCTGGCGTGAATGTCCTCGGGTGGTTCCTGTGCCTGTCAGAAGACACAGGAGGGCAGCACTGCTCTGCTGCGGGGGACCTGGGGGAGCCTGGGGAGCAGAGGCTGCTCCCTCTCCGCCAGCCATCTCCAAGCACAGTCACTTTCACATCCCCTGCCTTCACAAGAGGCAGGTGGAGAAATGGTGAAGGTTGTCTCATCGCTGCTTACCCAAGCAGGTTTGTGATGGGCTGTTTGGATCGGCTAATTGTAGCACACAATTGGCAGATGCCCAAGTTTCCACGAAGGTCACGGAGAATGTTAGCACTCTTAAAAATTGGCCTTTTGGCATGGCTGTTGCTATCAACAATCTGCTGTTATCAAGTCGATCGTGCACTTTGCAAGAGAGGGCTTCAGAAAACAGCCCTGTCTGGCCAGACTTGTTTTTTCCCCCTCTCGTCTGAATGTTCAAAAAGAAAACCCTTCCCCTTGGAGCTGGACGCTTCTTGCTGACCGCCTGTTTCACTGGCACGTTTAATCAGTTCTCTGGTTTGACATGGGGATGTCTGCTTTCTTTCCCTCCCTAGGCATCGTGATCATGATGACACTCTGTGATGAAGTGGACGTGTATGAATTTCTCCCTTCTAAACGGCAGACGGACATTTGCCACTATTACCAGAAGTTTCACGACCGTGCCTGTACCATGGGAGCTTACCACCCCCTCCTGTTTGAGAAAAACTTGGTGAAGCATATAAACCAGGGCACAGATGAGGACATTTATATTCAAGGGAAAGTTACTTTGCCCGGCTTCCGAAACGTGCATTGCTAGCAGATCAGTTTTTAGTGTCTTTCGGAATTTTTCTTTATTGTCAAAGCACTTTTTAAATCAGAGTTGTCAGATTTGTTAGGTCTAAGCACTGGTGTGTTTTGACAGCTCTTCCGTGTCGCAACACTTGCTCTTAGGACTTTGTTGCCTAACTTCTCCCAGCTGTAAGGCAGTGTTAATACATTGTGGTACATCCACGCGGTATCTGCATGAGCCACTGCAATAAATTTACTCCCGGTGGAGCCAGGCTCATGCAGCCAGTGGATATCTCTGTCTTCATCTCAATCAATGATGGTGTATGGGAGGCGCAGGAGATGCTTTCTAAGCAGAGATTGCACAAGTCAGGATCAAATGCCGAATATGGTTTGGTTTGCTTCAAAGGGGTTATGACAGCCAAAAACCTGGTCCATTGAGAAACAAGAAAAATAATTTAAAACTTGTTCCCAAAGTCCTAGGAGCTCTTTGGAGCAGGGCTGATTTATGGAAACACTGTCAAAGCTGTGTACCGATAAGCTAAACCCCTAGACCAAAATATTTGATTTTTATAAACAGTTTGTAAAATAACCATGGCAACTTCCTTTCGAATTGTAAGACTTCTGAAACCATTCAGGTGGCATTTTTGGCAAAGGAAGAGGGAAGCAATTCACAATTCAGTGATTCTTGTGAGAATTTTTAATATTTTTACTTTTTTTTTAATTACTTGAAATAAATTTTAGTGAACGTTTACTCCTCCAGTACAGTGCTGTGCTTGGTACAGAAGAAGCCTTATTTCAGAAGCATTTTGGGGAAGATGCTCCAAGGCACAAATGGGAGAACTCACTGGAATTCGGTACCTCTTTCTAGCTCTCTGCTGGTCTACCTTTGCAATTGTTGGCAAATTACTTGCTGGCTCATCTCCAGTAACAGAAATACCAGATAGCTGCTACTAGGTGAGTTCCAGTTTTCTGCAAGTGAACCAAGGTGATCTCTCGGCTGCTGTGTGCTCTTTCTGAATAGGTGGGGAGCAGATGCATCGCTTCCATGCTTCATGAGGGGTGGGCAGGGAGAGTGTGCGTGCTTCTCATGCTCTCTCTCTTGGGGGGGGGGCCTTTTTTCTGCTTGAGAGGAGTCTGTGGCAGCATGGTCGAAGTAGTAGCTCTGCAATCTCTGTATGTCAGCGAGAACACCTTCCCTGTCCTCTTCCGTACTGATGTGTTTCATGATGTCTGTAAAGAAAGCTTTTCCTTCTCCTGTTTTTAATAAATCCTGTGAAGCCATTTGCCCTTTCTTGCCTTGGCGAAACCAGTGTAAATGTCATTGCTCTGTGGCCCCTGGGACCTGTACCAGCCTTGCGCCAGCGCAGGCAGAGCTGGGAGGGAGCTGCCCACCTGCTCGTTCCAGTAAGCCCACGGCTCATGCCCTGTCTTGGTGAGAGGGCAGCTGCCGAGCTGTTCCTCCAGCTCTGAGGCTGGCTTTCTGCAAGCCCATTGGATGGATTGGAGCTGTCAGTGTTTACAAATTGTGTGTCGTGTCATATATTTATATGTAAAAAAAATTCAGGTCCTTACACTACTGCTCAGGAGCACTAGAACAAGAATGCAATGAAGCCCGTGAGCAGTTGTGTCTTCTTAAGCATTCGTTTCCACTGTTAGGCAAGGAGAGAGCTTACGGAGGAAAAGCCTGCAGGGTTGTTTGGGAGAGCCACAGCAAACCTCTCTCCATCTCCACTCTGAATTTGTAACAGTCCTACCTCTGGCCCTTGGATCAAGGAGTTGTCTGTCACAGCGATTTGCCTTCTTAGTATGTATTTAGTTGGGATTTTAATAGCTTCTGCCTTTTTTCCCTAGGCTGTCTCACTTGTTATTTCTCACAATGTTATTTTCTCCCACCTCCCCTGTTGGGGTGACGGGACCAGCCACCCTCCTTTGCTGGGACCGTGTAATGGATGGATGGTACCTTGCTGCAGGGGAGCAAGCACTGCCTCAGGAAGCAAGCACAGTCTGCTTGCTGTTTACCTGGGGGTCCTCCAAACCACCTTCTCCTCTGCAGTGTGCCTGCAAGAAGACAAAATGTTAAACAGGATTCCCAGGGTCTTTCAGAGCCCTCAGTTACAGACAATAGTGTTGCACTGGGCATGAAATTTCAAACATTATGCTATTTTAGCTAGATCCAACGTGTGATTCATTTACAATCTAAACAGAGTTTTACAGGAATTGTGACAGAGCTTAAAATAGGCCGGTGTTAACCCTCCTTTTTTTTGGCTGTATAGATTCAAATTTAATATAAATTGCAAGTGACGACAAGTCTGCTGTTTAGAAGAGCCAAGTTCAGATTAGTGGGCAGTAATAGCTAGACTGTAACGAAAGCTTTATCCCTCCTGCAGTCTCTAACCATTTCCAGAGTGTGAACAGCTTTCTATCCATGTGGAAAGCAGGAAGAGGGCAACACTGCCCTTTCCAGTTAGCCACCGAAGGGCTAAGTACTGGGAAAGATGCTCCATAATGATATGGGAAGGGTGTGGGGGAAGGTCAGCACGTCTGGGGAGGAGGAGAGTGAAAGGATTATTTTAGGTTTTGATGTAGGAAAGATCTCTCCTCTTGACTGTGGTGTTATTTCTGCTTCTGAGTATTGCTTAGAAATTATCTTCCTTAGCTGTAACTTCATAACTCCTCCCTGAAGTATAAACTAGCACTCGCACAAGCTACAATCTTTGAAGTACTGAAGGTGAAAGGGAAAGGAAAGGGAATGAAAGGGAAATACTGGAAGGTGATGGGAACTCTAGCTTAATTTCAGAGAGACATCACCCCTGTATTGTCTTGACTTCAAGTTTAAACTTTGCATTATCCAGTATTCCACCTATTTCTGCAGCTGTGCTGATTAATAGGCAAAAAGTGTATTTTAGTATGACAGTGGATTGGTTGATAAACACTGTCAAGATACCTTATTTCTAAGTGTGGGCTCTTGGGAGCACATCTCAGTCCTTGCTTGCCATTTTGAAAACCTAGCTGAGCCAGATTGAAAAAAATGGCTGTGAAGACATAGAATTCCAAAGCCAGAGGCAGTTTCTGGAGGAAATCTCAATGTTTGATAAGACTTGTGATAATCAAATATTATAATTTAGTTAGACAAGGCAGTAGAAACTGATTTGTGATGTTAAGATACTAGGAAGTGAAAGAGTTTTTTTTTCTCCACGCTATAAATATACCTATCTTACAAAAGAGTCTAGTCTTAAATGTATTAACATGCAATAGGGAGCAAAAATTGTTCTTGATCAGACACTTCAGCTGGAAACAGTTTCTTCTTCTTTGCCTTTAGGTGTATTAGAGAGCCGGGGGCACAGGTGAGGAGAGGTTATCTGGTAGGACTAGAACCCAGAGGAGGTGAGTGGAGCTGTCAGGGGCTCATGGTTGGACGAGGAAATATTTGGGCAATGTAAAAGCAATGATGGTATGTTACTGGCAGAGGAACATTGGACTTCATTGTCTGTGAAGGAGAGCTATCATTGTCTGGGCTGACAAAACTGCCTGTGGTTTTTTTTGTTTTGCTTTCACTAAAGAAAAAAAGGGAGAAAAGTCCCAGAAATTCAAATTCTATGCACCTAAGTCAACACACCCTTCCTCACCTCCCTGAGAAGAATAGTATGGTTGAGTGGGAACTAGATCTGACAAGACACTAGTATATCAACAGTGATGGTTAGAAAAATACATGCTGGCACTCCTGGAGAGAAACACCAGGCACCCCGGCCACATACTCCTTTTGTTTGCTCTGTGTGCACCCAACTAAAGATGTGGGTACAAGCAAGGTGGCTTATTCTTCTCTCTTGTGTGCCGTGAAGTCTGACGCTCTTGCCCAGCACTGTGGATGTTTGTTTTCACTTGTGAATTGTACCAGCCTGGCAGGGAAACGTTCACTTGCTGTGGATGATGGTACAAGGCACAGTGCAGAAGCATCAGGCTTCATTTTGGGGCAGATGATTTGTGGGCATGGCCATATACATATATCTTAGATACTAGCAAATGCTCCAGAAACAATGTGCCTCAGGGATGGAAATGCCCTGGTGAATTTATAGGGGAGATGAAAGCAGGAAAGAGCTTGTGGATGTGTGGACATACTACCTGGTGTCCTGAGAAGGGAGCTGCCTGCACTCACTATATTCAGCATAGCACCACCTGGAGCTCATGAGCTCACTGGGAATTGCTGGGTGGAAGCTGGCTTTGTCCCTCACTCCAGGTGAGAAGGAGCTACAGATCAGGACTCCTTTCTGAAGACAGAACTTGCTAGGAAGACAACGTGCTCGTTTCTAGCTTGTTTTTAAAATGCAGATGAAGCAAAACTGGTAAGTGGCCCTCTCTGCTCTGTGAGCAAATAGCTTCTTCTCTGTTTGAACTAAACTCAACAAGCTGCTTAGCAGGCTTGTCTTGTGAAAGGTATGGAAAAGGGGTTCAATACACAAGACTGTGACTGGTCCTTCCAGTAACAAAATTGAGGGAGATCTGGTGTCTCCTGGAGTTGGTAATGCACAGCTCCTATCATGCATAACTTGTCTGCTGTTCTCCAGTTGGGTACAGAGGGCTTCTTTCAGGGGATTGTGCTAGAGGGTTGCAAACACAGCACCCTCACACTATCCCCACTGAAAAAGGAAGGAGCCCTTGTAGGGGCCAGCTTTCACACTCCATCTTTCATCCAAGTCCTGTGAAATGCCTTCCCTCCATAGATAAGTAGCCCAGGCTGCTACTTATCCTCCAGGATGTCAGCTCTCTATTCAGGTGGGATCTCGGGCCATAGTCCAACCACTCTTACAGGGAGAGCTCTGAAACTCTGATGTTTATTGTTCATTCACCTATTTGCTTTTCTGAGTGTGTGTGCTGGCAGACCTTCATCTGCCTGCAGGATGATCCAGGATGTCCTCCAGCGGGAGAACAAACACTCATACCCACATCTCCTAGAGGGTGAGCTGATGCAATAGGATGTTTGTGTCTCCAGGTTTTGTATGAGTTTGTATCTGTTTGTTCACTTGCCTAAACTTATCTTGCAACTTCATGTGTGGTAAAAGGAGAATTTCAAATCGATTGCATCTTTTGACAGACAGGTCAGACTTGAAGCTTAGCACTCTACCATTAACTTGTGTTCAATGTACAATGAACAAAACTAATTTGGGGAGAAAATTCAAGCAATGAGTATTTGGAAAAAAAAGAAAAATTCCTCTGTTCAAGGTACGTTTTGGGTGTTTACAAAGGCAGAATGGAAGGTGAGCAGGGAAAAACTGACCTCGGAAACTGTTTGGAAAAGTGTGCATCTCGTGCAATTTGTTCCAAATAACTCTCTGAAAGCCAGGGAAGGGGAGGAGCGGAGGGAGTTGACTGAAAGTGGTTTGGTTTGGTGCAAGTAACTTCTGGCAGAAACTAGATCTCTTTAAACAGAAACAGATACTTCCCAAAACGCAGTGAACTTGGCTTGCTGTCTCCATGCAAGCTCTGAGCATGCTGATGGTTTTGAAGGTCAGTGTGCATTGAAAGCTCTGCTTCTGGGAACAAAACCAACTTGGAATGACTTTATTTCCATTCATGCAAATATCTTGCAGTGCTTTTCCTGCCTGGCCCTGGCATCCTTTACAAAAACAGTAGTGAGGTACTTCCACGAGCCAATGCAGTTTCAAACCTGTGACAAACCCCTTTTCAGGAGATGCCAATGGCTGTTCTGCATGTCAGAAAACATTACAATTTTAACATGGGGATGTGTACTTCACAGTTGCAAGGAATTCTAAAACCTCCTGTGGGTCTGTGAAGCCCCTGGGGTAGAAAGTAGTTTGCTGTAACAGACCAATGGGAGCTTTCAAAATCTCCGTCTGGGTTGGTCACTCTATAAACATTGCAGAAGTTATCTCCGTGTCCTCTCTGAGAAAGTGAATTTGGGAGGATTCATGGGGTCACGGCTATCGGCACATGAAAGAAGATGACGCTTCTCAGTGCGGTGAATAGACGCGTTGGCTCTGCTGTACTGGCAGTCCTCCTCTCCCTGTGTGCTGCCGTGGCTGTGCCAGCTGTGTGGCAACAGGGCAGATGGAGGGGTGAGCTTCTACCCCCTTCAGCATGGGGACACAAAAGTGGTCAGTAGTGGTATTAATCCTTCCATATGTCCCATTGTATCGGTGCAGGAGAACCTCAGAAGGAGGGTCCTTGTAACAAGGTGATTCAATCAGCCAAGCTTTTACTAATCCTGCTCCAGAAAAGCTCTCTGGTGTGTGTTATCACCTGTGCCAAGCCTTAGTAATTCACACAAAGCCCTTGATGGGTGCTTACCTTGTACTGCTCTGGTGACACTGAAGTGCCCTAGGCCACTGTCAAAATGTGGACTGAGTTCTTCTCTGATATTGAAAGACTAAAATGAAATGCAGGGCCCTCGATGGTGAAAATGGTACTAGCATTTGCAGCACTTATTTCCATTCCCAAAAGAAAATAAATTCACTAGTACATGTGAAAGTAGGCTGTATTTTATTAAAAGCCAGTTTAAGGTACATCCGGCAGCATAAAGATAGGAAAACTGAACTGCAAGCTCAGTGTGTGGTTTATGTATTACAAAATCAGTGTTATTTATGGTGTCTGAAGTGTTGCCTAAACACTAATCTTAAGTATGCAGAGGAGGAACTTACTTAGCTTTCTCCTGCTCAGCTGAGTGTTCCACACCTATTCAGAAATGCTGAATAGCTGCATTACCGCTTAAAATACTTCTCAAAAATGGAGCCAGATCTTTAACTGGGATAAATCAATGAAGTATCCTGCCTTCAAGGAAGCTCTAAATCATTTTAATGAACCAAGAATCTGTTTCCCCTCTCAGCTGCCTGTTTTTAACTTGGGTATCTTCACAGACATTATCCTATCTGATTTTTTCTTGGTTTACCAAAGAGATATTAAAGGCCCACATTTCTTAAGGAAATGGGTGTGAGGGGGCATTTGCACTTGAATTTAGGAAGAAGGCTGAGCAAGCAATTAAAGCTGGACCTCCTGTGTCTAGGACAAACTGCAAAGCAATTTGTTGCTAGGGGAATGGGGTTTTCTAGGTAATTTAGAAGGTACTGTCTTGTCCCAGCTGCCAGTTCAAGGCTATTTGTATGGGCTGTGTGAATTGGGACTCAAGCCGAAGAACTTGAGGGAAATGATGAAAAAAACTTCTTTATTTGTTAGGACTGAGATGCTCTAAGCAGTTTTAACAAGAAGCGACTTAATCTTTTTAAAGTGGGACTGTCATGGCAGATAATTTGAGCCTGACCAGGCTAATTGTGACTGATGGTTTAGAGAAACTCTTTTCTTATTTTTAATGATTGAGTTCTAATTTGCATAAATAAAATATGCAGTCTCTTATCTGTATTTTTCCTACTTCAAATTCTAGGCGTTGTTTGCGTAGGAAGATCCTTGAGTGACTTGAACAATGCAATAGCGATTTGGCATTCTTGCTTTTGAATGGCATGAGGTAATGCTATGGGTAAGTTGTGTATCCTGGCAGCAGGTCTGAGCTCTGTGTGTTCAGCTGGTCTCCAGCTGCACAGGTCTACAATGGCTCCAGAGATGCCAGGCGTGTGGAGTGCTTTTTCTGCCCCATGATTTCAAGGCTTTCATAGTCTTGCTCGATAAGCTTTGAAGCTTGAGCTCTCTTTGAGAGAGCTTGAGCTGTCTTTGAGCTCACCTCACAGGTGAGGTGAGCCATTGCCTCTGAGCTTCCATATTGAGTTTGTGTCCAGGTCTGAGCTGTCCCTGTGGCCCTGGGGTAGACACAGTGCCTCTTGGTCTGAACTGTTTCAGTTCTGCCACTGAGTGGAGGTGCGTGTCATGATCTGACTGCAGATACTGGTGAGGGATGCCAGCAAAAAGCCATAAAATGGGTATATATTCATGAACGAAGCCTATGCAGTCATTGTGGGATTGACTTCTCGTTGACCCTACGCAGGTTCTGCTGGGACACTGGTGTTGGGTGCGACTGGCTGGGTGGGTACTCCCTGCAACCCGTACTACCACAGTGCCAGCCTGTGGGTTTCTCTTCTCACGAATATGAAACTCAAAAACCTTCTCTCTGTGCCAGACCAGTAAAACTGTGTCCTCCCTAGCTGTGACCTACGAGGAAAGAAGGAGGTCTTTCCAGATCTCTATTCTCAAGATCTGTAAAGCAAATGAGGACAGAATGACTGAATGTGGGTGGGTCTGGGGTATGTGAGGACACCCGCAGCTGGAAGCTGGGCTTTGGTGAGGGTGTGGTGCTCCAGGTTTCATGGTGAAAGAAAGTTTCATCCAGCTTTGCACGCCAGTCCCTTGCCTCCTGATGTTCTCCTGCCTGTGTAGACCCAAACCGGTGCCCTGAAGGAATTCTCATTTGCTCCTTTTTAATTTTATGCTTTTATTTAATAATGAAATATAATGATGGTGCTCTAATACAGCATTGTCATACGTGCCAGAGAATGGAAAAAAATAGTAAATGAGTAGCCGTGGTGGTACGTGTGAACAAGGAAGCGGTATGTCAAGAAATCAGTTATTTTCATTGTTGTTTGCCATAAAACGGTCAATACAGGAAACAGCTTTAAGTTAAATTCATTTTCAGTTCTCTTGTATAGCTATTAATATTAAAACAAAGCTTGCGTTGCCCCCTGCTCCCCCCCTTCCTGACTGACCCCTCTCACCCTAAGCAGGTGAATGGCTATGCTGCGTTTCACGGTCCCTGCAGGCACCCAGGGACTCCTGCACCGTGGAGGGGCTGTGTTTCACCCTGCCGCACCTTTCCCCGCCCTGGAAGGTCTCTGGGGAGTTGGCAAGGGATGGTGAAGGTTGTGAGTGTGTTTCTCTTATGAAACCTGTGTGTATGTAGTGGTCTAATCCCATCATCATTCACTGTCCATCCTACCTTGCAAGCAGATGGTTTCCATAGGTCAGTGTTTGCTATTTCCATAGCCTCAGCATTCATGTGGATGCTTTATTCAGTAGTCTTCCAGTGTAAGCAATAAAGCATCTTTGGAAAAGCTGATATACAAATTAATAGCAGCTGAGCTGATACCATCACCTGAAGTCATGCTTTGCTTTTCACGAAGTGTAATTTGCCAGCATACCCCTCTGTTAGCCGAGGTCTTAGATTCCCTGCTGTGCCCAGCTGTAACTGTGAGTGGGTGGTCACAAGGGAGTTTCTCAGGAAAAAAAAAAATAAATAAATACAGAAAAGTTCTAAAAGTGGGTCCAGGAAAGGTCAGCCTTGTGGTTTGCTGAAGCGGATGAAGCTGAGGTTGTAATGCAGCAAGAAGATCATTAAAGAGTGGGGAGAAGGATATGACTGTAAATGGATTTTAAAGTACTGAGAAAGAGGTACCAGTACTGCACAACAAATATATGTGGGACCATATGCACCACGCTGCTTTCAGCGTAAGGAAACTACGAGGGCAGATTTTTTTCTTCTCTGGTACAAACAATACAGAGGTGAATACAGCTGTTATGCCAAGTGTTTTGTTACAAAGGCCCCATACTGCAGAACCATCATTAGCTTTGTCGCCCCAAACTCCTCAAAGCTGTTGGGAACACCTGAGCATCTTGCTTGAGGTTTTCAGTTGTGGTGCAGTTGCATTTCAAAGTTATTCCATGGATCAGCAAATACTAGAAACGCTTTATATTTTTCTTCCAAGGAGGGCTGAGACTGCAGGGACTTCTCAATTAATGTTGAGAATTGCAGTGCCTGTGGAAGCACAAGGAGTTGGTGAAATCAGTCTGACCTTGTGCACAAGAGAGACTCATCAGGAGTTGTTCAGAGTTTGCTTGCTCAAAGTGTGCTCTGGAGAGTCCCCCCCTGCTTGCCGAACTTCCTTCAAGTTAAAAATTTGCTCTATATTTATTTGCTAATGTACCTTTTGCTTTGATGCATGAAGATGGTTATCTGGCAGAACTGACTACAGCAGTTTCCAAGAACACAGCCCTTAAAAACAGATCTTCCTTTGAAGTCAGAAGGTGTTTACTCCACCAAGAGCAGTGCTTGGTGCTTGCTCATTTGTCAAACAGTAACTAAAAACTTAGTGATCATCAGGGAAGGTAACTGGGAAATGGCATATTCGGTGACAATGGGAAGACCTGAAATAAGTTTCAGGCAATTTTATATATATTTAAAAAAAAAAAACAAAAAAAAAAAAAACCCACATCTTATCAGCCATATATCTAATGGGCAAAGTACTTGATACATAACTTCATAGCTTAGCACTCCGCATCCCAGCTGGCAGTCATGAGTGTCCTGAGTCAGTGCGATTTTGCTGCAGTATTAATATTTTAGGGTCCTACTCTGAAGCAAATACAGACGCACATCAGAAATCCTGTTTCTATTTGCAAACCTGAATAAGCCCTTGCCTGGTGCAGAAACTGCAACAGTTCCCCTGGTGTCCCTCATGTAATTGATGTGAGGACCCAGTGGTCCACGAGGAGACTGCAAGAACTGAGTTTGTGCCAAAGTGCTGGGTTGCTTATCACTTAGCCAGATTTATGTCATTCAGTGTGATTTAAGTCTGTTCTTATACTGCTGGGACTCTGCTGGCTTTTATTGCCATATGAGATGTGTATATATATATACACACACACATACATACGCGTGAGGGGAAGAAGCAAAAAGGGCAGTGAGGGGTGTTCTTGGCTCTCGGGATAACTTCTGGGGTCTGAAGGGCTTTGCTATTGTATGTGCCAGATTGCACTTTTATATTATATTGTGATACTTGTTAGTCTGGTGTATATATATAGTTTAATTCTGAAGTCTGGGAAAGGTCATTAATCTGTCTTGATAACAGATAACTGCCTGTGTGCTACATTCAAACGACAAGCTGGAGGGCTGTCATGGGCTGAGATTCTCTGTATTTTATGGCAGTGTGTTGTCAATGCATAAGAATTTCTATTTTTGCCACATGTAGCCTCCTTTTCTTGTCTTTTGGGAGAGGATGGACGTCTCCAGGTACTTTTCTCATATGCGTATTGCAGATTCAGTACGTCTAACAGTACAGCAATATCCGTTACAAGGATGGAGCACACATTGGAATTTGGGTAGTGGAAACACTTGCACGTGCTTCAAAATGTGAGCAGGTGTGATCAGTGGGGATCTTCACTCTTAAACTAAAGTACATGTGTAAATGAAAATGAGTTTCTTTCATTCAGCTACTATTTAATGAATTTTGCCTGCCCTTAATTGAGTTCCCAAGGGCAGCGCTTCCAATCCATTCAGGTTGTCATAGGTTGGCTGGTGCTTTCACTGCTGCTTTGAAGACTGTTTGTCTCTTTTGTTTTGTAGTATTTGAAGTAATTAAAGTTGCTAGTGTAGTCTAAAACTATCTTTCTTATGTCTGTTACCACAGCTGTTCCTCAGTTTCTCTCTCAAGATTGGTAATTTGGTGCTTTTAGATACCTGGCTTGGAAGAAAAGAACTCAAAATAAATGCCTAAATATAGCAAATGGTATAAAACCACAGCCTCCCCCCCCCGCCCCAACCGCAAGTAGATACTTCCCACAGAGAAAAATAGTATTTAAAAATATTTTTTACATTAAAACAGCCTTTGGTATGTGTTAATAAAAACTTGCGCAACTGCAACTTTCTCATTACAAAGCTAAGGAATCAAGTATTTAAAATGAAGAATCACTTGAATTGTTTGAGAGCCTTGAAAAACCTGGAGCCTGGTGGTTTTCTCTTCTGAAGCAATTTAGCATGACCTCAGAACAGCAGTTGTACTAGTTTGGGGAATTTGCCTATCCCAGTTCATTAGTTTTAGTTCAAATACCGAAATGACTGCATCCCTGAATACCTTGGTGTATGTGGAGTCAGCCAAGGGGTGGTGTTGCACTGGTGGATGAGCTGGACCATGGATGGTGGGAGGAAATAACAGGCGATGGATTCCTCTATGTTCTCTTGCGGGCTTCTGTGTGAGAGGGGGGTGCAGCTGGGAAGGTGCTGCCCCCCAGTCCCCCCAGCCCCTTCTCCCCACTGCCTCTGGGCAGGGAGACAAGGTGGCTGCTGGATTAGCTGGGACAGCAGTCCCGGATGTGAGGGGGCTCTCAGGGTGGGGGGTTCCCCTCTTCCTTGCTACAAGCATATGGGAGGTACACTGTTGTACAGGGGCAGGAGTATCATGTTCCTGTCTGTTTTTAATAAATTGGGAGAAAATCTACACCGTTTCAGTATTCATCATCTCAGCCATTTAAATATGTGCACGTGGCTCTGCTCCTCTTGCACGTTTTTTTTCTAATTAAATTTTCTGACATACTTTCCTCCTGGAAGCCAAAGTTATTAACATTTATCCTCCGAGGACTGAATGCCTATGTTCATCTCTGAGTCACTCTTCCAATTACAACTTAATTTATCCAGTATTGCTCTTTGCCACTATGAGCAGTAACAAGAAACACACCAGTCTCAGACTGAAATTTGCTGAAGGGAAGAAGTAACACGTCTGTGCTACATCTTTGGGGTACAACTTCGCAAGAGGTATATCGAAACACGCTGAATGTTTGGGAAGGCAATCGGGGGAATTACAATGACTGATTTACCCCAAGGAGCTTTGCAGTGTGCAAGTGGGACAAAGCCTCAGGGTGCGGGAGAGCTCCCCTGGGGTTTGGTGCCCGCGTGTCTTCTCTGCCTCACCTTCCCTCCTGACTCTTGGGACACCAGCTTTTAAATTGGCCTCGGCTTTCTCCCTGTTAACCTCTTCAGGAGAAGATACAGATTGCCAAACGCATGTAGTCCTCTGATTTGCAGATCAACCACAAACTTGCAAAAGAAATGGCTTGTTACCTGGGTAGCTTAAGATCATTCTTCCCTGGTTTTGAAAAAAAGACAAATACTTAGCTGTTTATATTATTCAAAATAGAAAATGCTGTTACAAGTACTCTTAAAAGGTATAGGTGGAAAAAATGAAGCTGTAGCTGTTTTCACCACAATGAAATCTGCAGTGGCTGTAGCCCAGATCTTGGACTGACTGGTATGAATACCTGTTGGAGCAACAGAGCCAGTTGTCCTGAAGAAGCCTGTGGGGAAATCATATGCCTGAAACATGGGGAAATGGCATTTGCTTTGGGATTGTCTGCCAAGGCAGAGAATTCTCATGAGTCAGTAAGTTGATATCTAAAGGGTATCGGCACATGAACCTGCTGTGCAGTAGGGGTTATCAGTGAGAAGACGTAAGCTAAAATCCCTTTGGGGTCACCTGAACTGCAGCGAGGATGCTCCCATAGTGTGGTTGCACATTGCCCAAAGACAGAACTGATGTCTGACCTAGGGAGCTGCTCCTTAGAAGCTAATTGTTTAGGAAGCTGTAGTGTTGCTTGCCTGGATCTCACAGTTATTCTGTAAATAAACCTCTGCCTAGACAGATGGGTCAGACCTGAACTCCTAATTGGGGGGTTTGGGGCCCTTCATCGAGTTGCACCCATTCAGGAGAAGCACAACCTTGCAGAGCGTGTTAGTTTCTGTAATGGCTTCACTCTTCTGATCTGTTCCAGCAGGTCGAGATGGATTTCCTCTATCCCCCATGTCTTAATTACCTCATTCCTACCTGGAAGCAAATTTGGAGAAGTATAACTAAAATAAATATCCCCTCTCTTTTCTTGGAAACACAGATCCCTGTTTGTCAGACATGTATGACCTTCCAGGTTAATGAGCAACTTTATGATGCAGTGTGGGGGTAAACCTCTCCTCTAGTTAGGTATCAGATGGAAAGTTCAGTAGATGGAGGCATTTCCCACGGAGAAGGGCTCGGAAATTTGTACAATGATGAACAGCCTTGATACAGATGCCTGCATCAGACAGCCGTGGGCGGCATGGTACCACGGTGTGGGGTCTTGGCCAGTAACGGAGTGAGGGGCAAGTGCCCTTCTCCAGGAGCAGTGAATTGTTGATGTTGCTGAGCTGGTTCATAGCACCAAATCAGGAGCCAGTGCTCCTGGTTTCATTAGCAGTTGCAGACTCAGGTACAGATATTTTGGCACTGAAAAGCCTGTCTTCTAAATCTTATTCTCATTGATTTACTAGTGTGTCAGTTTTGGGTTTGGTTTGTTTTTTGGTTGGGTTTTTTTTTCATGGAAAGTACTTTTTTTTTTAAAAAAAGACTCATCTATTTAGGCAAATGATATTTAAAAAAAACAAGATGTAGAAATAAGATTGAATGAAGCTCTTACTGTTGCTTTGATTAATCAATCTTCCATTGTTCCATAAACATATTTTTATTCTATCATCTTCTGTGCTGTTTTGCAAAGTAAAATTATTTTACGATAAAGTACTCTGCTATGTTAGATAATTCAGATAATAAAGAAATCTTGGACTGTTAGTCCTCCTAACTGCATGCCCTCAAACATATTTTCTCTAGACCTTGTATATCTTACGATACTCTTTTGAGATGTATCTTACTATGTTCAATAGAATAACCAGCTAATTGTAAAAGATGTGGGGTTTGTACTGCATTTGTACAGATCCAGCTATGAAATGCAATGATGAGAAGGCTAATGTGGGCACAATTGCCCTCCTTTTTCATGCTTTGCAGTAAAAGAAGCACGACTTCCATTTAGTACACTGAGAGATGATAGACATCAACCTGATCACACAGACTTTTCTACTAAAAATTAGCTGCACTGAAAGAAGGGGTGGAAAATGATGTGGATAACAAGAATATATTAAGACTTGAATAATTTTATTCCAAACCTTTTTATTCCCTTTTGCCTCAGGAAGAAAAGCAATGCCAATAAACAGGAATTAAGAAGAAACTTGCTGTAGGGCTATATTAGGCAGTGATAGCTTGCTATAGGGTTTCTTCTGCCTTTTTCTGGAGTTGTTAGAGAAGTCTGCATCCAGACAAGAACAGCATTACTGAATGCCTTGCTGCTCTTGAGGAATGTGGCAAGTCAAGCACAGGGTTTTTAATACTGTACCTGAGACCAAATCTGAGCACATTTGGTGGAGTCGTCCAACTCCACTCAGAATGAGTGGGGTCTCTGGAAACCAGGCAAGTGTGGGGCAGTCTGGTAGGCATCATCCTTTTATGTTCAAAGCCTAAACTCAGTAGTAAGTTTTAGAATAAGCCTTAATGAACAAATCCTTCCTATTTTCTGCTTCTGTAGATGTTGATCAGATGAGGCTCTATTTGCCATTAAGATGTTATGTAGTAGATTAACCTTATGCATTTGTTTTGGTATTTATAACTGAATGTGTTCCCATGTTTGGATTAAACAGGTTTTATCTGGGTTTGCCACAGTTGACTCTGGCAAGTAGATTGGCTTTGGCTTGTAATTGCTTTAACACCACAGTTCCACTTATTTTTAAAGAGAGCAGTCCTTAACAAGTTGAAGGAAAGCAACAGCTTTTGTTATATTGGTTAATTAAATGCTTGTTAAAATCCAAGGAGCTTCTCTAGTAGCAGTAGAGCACTAGTTATATTTCAGTTATTCCTGAGATTGTTAACAAGGGTAGAGAAAACGGAGGCCTTCAGCAGACATCACTATTGTCACCAAGCTCCAAATAAGTGTTGATGAAATTTAACCTGCCTGACACTTCTTTTTCAGTAATTTTGTTGGTAGTCCATAGATGGTCACCTACAGCCACCATTAATTTTCCTCCAAGAGCAGCTTGTTTGGAGGTGTTGCAAACAGCTAAGCCCTTGTTCTCAGAGATCACATAAGGAGAAATGCTTTAAGATCCCCCCCCCCCCCCTTCCTACTTCTGAGCCTGGGATAGGTTTCATGGGTGTCTGAAATCCTGCTGTAAGATTTTGCAGCAGTTTAAAGTCTAATAAAACTACTTCCTAACTGCCTCCTGGGGTCTTTGGACACAGCTTTAACAGCAGCCCAAAAGAGTTAAATAGTACTGGGGATGGTTTTACCAGCCTAGGAACAAATGGGCTTATATAGTAAGTCATAAAAGCCTCTTATAAGACATGATCATCCTGTTGGGAGGAATAACTCAAACCTCAATTTCAAAAAACCCTAAAACTCTCATCTTTCTTTATTCTAAAAATAAAGCTGTTGTTACAAGACATTTTCTATTTCGGGATTGAAAGGAACATCTTTGTTATTTACCAAATTTATAAGTGAGTTGTCTTGGCTTTTTCTTTTCTGTTTTGCTCTACCTCATTTGTATTTCAGTTGTAAGATAGCCTTTTCAAGATTAAACCTATGACTGCTGTTGGGTTTTTTTGCAATGGAAGACCCTGATGTGCCTAGAGAGTACCCACTCTTCCCTGTATCATGCACAAAGGGGTCACTTGGATCTTGACAGATCAGGTCTGCAACTGAGCTGGGCATCTCACTTTAGCCCAAGCACGGTGCTGTTGGGGTCTGTGCTGTGGCAGGGTGCTGCCAGGAGTGGAGACCCTCAGCCAATGGAAGGGCTCTGTGGGGAGTGGCTGTGGAGAGGTTATTATAGGTCTGACCATGGAAAAAAGTTGTGAAACTTTCTGCTGAGATATTTGAGATCTCTGTGTCTTTCATGCTAATTTTAAACTTTAAGATGTTTCTCAGGGACTATTTATAGACTGGTTGGTTCTTCAAAGGCCCAGAGGGACTTCTTCTGTAGAGCAGGCCTGAGAACTTCACCCAGGGAGACTTGCCAGGAACCCAAGTCTTTCCTTTTTTTATACTCAAACATACAGCTTACTAAACAGGCTGGATCCTGCACAGACTTAATGCAGCTTCTTAACTCAGATTGAGCATACTGATGCTGAGGGAACTACTCAATAGCCTTCAAGTGAAGCTATGTATGTGTGTGGGACTGGGGTCGGAGATACCAAGAAACTCCAGTATCCCAAAATCTGTTCCTTTTGAAAACTAGGGTTATTTCCTGAGTGAAGATCTTCTCCAGATGGCGTGCTCCTAAAAAGTTAGGAGGCGGCCACATACATCCTTACAGACCAAGAACAACTTATTTTGGAGAAGTCAGTTTTCATATGTGACTTACTCAGTATGCAATTGTTTCCTCCCTTGTTTCTGTTATGCTGAAAAACTTGCAGCAAGACTGGATCTGAGGTTTTGAAGCTTAAGGGCAAGAGTTAAATCCCTCTTCTGCTTGGTAGTGCACGTGCAGAGGTTTCATGCTGGAAGCAAACACCTCCGAATGGCAAGGGTAAACATTGATGGACAGAAATAAATATAAAGAAACAGATAGTCCTCTCTATAAGGTCATTATAGAAGGCCTTATGCAGGAATACCTCAAGTTACCAACTGTGTTTGGGTTATGTAGGTGTACAAGATAGGATCTTTTTCCTCTGTGTAGGAGTCACTCCAGTTTGATGTGAATGAATTACCAAACTCAGGCAGTTCCCAAAAGCAAAGGCAGGTAACTGGTGGTATAATGCTTGTATAAATCTATTTCCATTTCTTATGATGAAACAGGATTGTGTGCACTTTGACTTTAATCCTCTTCTATCTTTTATTTTACATCTTTCTATTAATAGATACTGAAATTCTTGCCCCATTGTTCATCCAGTTTGGGTTGTGTAACTGTGTCAGCTGATAATTTAGAATGAGTAAAATAGGATCCTCTATAATCATTCCTCCTGTGTCTCCTTTGAAAGGATGTTTTTCTTCTTGGATCACAGCGACTGCTTCTAGAACTGTTTGTGGCTGGCACTTAGTGCATTTTTACTACATTTAGATCATAAGTGTGACACTGGAATGAACCCTCATCTGTTGAGCTTTTTTCAACATCTTTGCCTTCAAAAGCACTCCAGGCTTTTAAATCTCATATGTGGGAGGTATTTTGCAAGGGTTCATTAGGCATGAGCAGTAGGCTTTGATTTATTTGATGAAAACATGGTTATCGTGTGTAATGCTGGCTGCTGTGGGACTGAAAGCAATGAGAAGTCTCATCTTTTAGCAGCATCAAATGTGACATGGCAAATGTGCTGCTATTAGGATGTAGCAACAGGCATCCTTTGAGCTTGTTAAGATCTTTGGCTTCATTTTCATCTTTGATTATAGCTGTGGCTTAGGGTACTGTAGGTGTGCAGCTGGGTCACGCTGTCTTGTACAGAAGCCATCAACAAATTTGTGGTGGTGCCTCATAAAGGCTTTTGACGACTGGAGCATCTCTAGTGGCTGGGGGGGGCCAGCCCTGCGGCAGGGGCTCTCTTCCCAACCACGTGTCGGTATCGGTGTGTCTCTGGTGAGGCTGTGGGGTGGGGGTACATGGTACCTGAGCCAGTGCAGAGCTGTGGGGGCGAGCACATCCCCTGCTCAGCCCAGCCCTCTCAACAGTCCCGCTTCCAGGTACCTTGTTGGTGCTGCCCTGCAGCTTCTATTGAATAACAAAACCAAATAAATACAACTGTGCTCACCTCATGGGAGACATGGGAAAGAGCTGGCAAGAATGGAGGTCCGTGATGGATACAAGCCCTTCGACAGTCCTTGCCGTGTCCAGAGCTGTGATGCGTTTTGCAGATTAAAGAGTGGATGCTCAGGGCTGGATCCAGGTATTAGCAGGGTAGGGACTGACTGTTGACAATCCAGTGTTTGGTCTTTGGAGGACTTTTGGATCCATGAGGATATTCAGGAAAGTTTATCTGAATTAACTTTTTAAAAGCGGATTGCTTAACTTGTGTTAAACACTCACGTGGACTTGGATTTCAAGTAGTCTCGCTTTACTGTAATTTGTTTCATCTTAATTGTATCTTCAAGTGGACTAAAGACCACTTACTCAGAATTAAAGCTGCTTAATGCAGATTAACCAATTCATTTTAGATCCATACCTCTTAGTTAACTCCGACTGATTTCCCTCTGTGTCTCTGAGCAGGCAGGTCCAGGGCTCCAGTGTCCTGTAATGTGGCACTTCTCTCCCAAGCAGAAGCAGCTTTTAAGTGAAGGAATTTGATGGCCTAAAACTGCCTCATCTTTACTTTTTCCCCTGCTGGAAATAACATTCCTGCCTGCTGAAGAACATACATTGTACGCTATGATTAAAACCACCATTGTAATTAAAAACTGTCTATAAGACACTCTCTGCTCCACTTATAATTGGAAAGTCCTGTGGAAAGACGTGGAGAAGCTCTCAGTCTCTGTCATCTTGGTGATAAATTTCACCGGCAATCTCAATGCTGCTGCTAATGTGTTTCTTTTATGTTTAAATCACAACTGGTAGCTTACACTTTACTCGAGAGACAGGGGGCTCACACTTACCTGTGCGTTGCCATCTAGCCTTCTGGCAAAGTGCATAAAACTAGTAATCTATTTTAAAGTAAAATTACATGTAAACACTGTGGCTAGAGCAAGAGCATTTGATGCTTCCTCCTCTCTCCTTCTATGAAAAGATGATGAAACTTCTTCTGCAAGGAAATTTAGGGCAAAAAAAAAGCACTGTGCAAAAGTCAGCCATGGACTGCAAGTCCAGCTAGCCCTAGCAGCAGAAGATGACTTGCTGGTCTTCAGTAGCCTTGAAAACAAGGCTCTGCTATATATATATCATAAAAAGAAAAGGGGCCACCTGGTATATTCTCTCTACTCTTGTTGCCAAAACAGCACAGAAATGCTGCAGAACCCCTTATGGGCTGGTTAAGGTGCTGGTGTTGTCTGCTGTAATTTGTCTGTCTGCTATCAAATTTGCTTGTAGTTTCATTGGAAAAATATAATTAACTTAGAAACATTTTCTAGGGGCTGGGTGTTATTTCAGTTGCCAGCTGTGTGACCAAAGAGCACTGCTTTTTTGGGGTGATGTTCTTTAAGGCCTGTAGGAGAAAATAGCCATCTATCCCCATGTAGAAGACAAATAAAATCAGTCACTATAGCAACTGAAGTAAATGTTAATCACGCTAAATATAGTTGTCCCCTGGCACTGTGCTATATAAAAATGACTTGTTCATCAGCTCCCCACCTTTCTGGGTGCTGTCCTGTCTGATTCCTGCACTGACCAAAACTGGCCTGCTGCTTATTGGCCATAAACTCTGCAGAATAACTGGAAGAGTGAGTGCTGGCTGTCCCCTCTCTCATGTGACCAGTAAAACCAGATTTTCTTGGGAGTTACCTCCCTGCATCTCCTGTAGGTCTTCATCGTTCTCTCAAAGGACTTCCGCTTCCAACATGGGACCTGGGTCTTTTAAAGCTAAGCTGGTATTTATGTTTAATTCAAGGTGAGGAAGAGGGTGACTGAGAACCAATTTCCTTAAAATTAAGTTTCAGACTATGGGCCTGAAGCAAGCCCTCTTATAGTTGGTGAGAAAAGTCCCATTGACTGAAGAGACTTTAGCTCAGGTAGCATGTTTCTTCCTGAAATGGGGCCAACACTCAGTCCAGATATTAAAGGATAGAGTATCTGAAAACTTTCTCTAATAAGTACAATGTGGTTTATGCCTCTGGTGGGTGACATCCGATGTATCCCATGGGTCAGTGGAAGGCTCATCCATGTGCATGCTGCAAACATGGTGTTTGTGCTGTAGATACTTGCTATAATCATCCTTTGTTATTCTTGCCTGATGCTAAGAAGGGGGAGCTTTAAAGAAAATGTGGCTACTTGGAACTGTTTGATGTTGATTTCCTTTCTTGTACCAGTTTAGCTTGACCCTAAACCTGATTCTTTGACTTGCTTCTGAATACTATGCAAAGTCTCTCTTGGGACGTCCGAGGGGTTTACTAGGGATTGGTTCTGCATGCAGTGAACTGCCTACTTTCAAAGCTAGATAGCTTTTCCTTGTCACAAAAAAAAGGATGCAAAATAGTGCTAGGAGTGAATTTTCAGTTATTTAGCTATTTTTTCAGATGTTGAAGGTGCTGAAGGGCAGATGAGGGAAGGCTGAATGCTTGACTGGTTGTTGAACACCCCACAATGCTACTGGTTACACTGCTACAAAGCTTAGTTTTGAAAAAAAATCCAGGTAAATTGTTATTAAATTATCAGCTGTTTTAATGACGATTGTTGCAGATAGCAAATTGACTTGCTGAAATGAAATTATGAGCTGCTCATAAATATTAGAAAGTATAGGGCTGTACTCTCGTTGAAACAAATGGAGGCTGCACCTCCTTTTCAAGGAGAAGAATCTTACTCCTCACTTTAGAGGTGTAAATTGTAATCTGGGCTTGTTTGTTTGGGGGGTTGCATTGTTTTGCTTGTGGTGGTTTTTGTGGTGGGTTTTTTTTAAATAAAATTGATATCATGTAGATTGAATTGATTGAACCAATCCAGCAAATTGGTTAAAGTATCCCAAATGCAACTATTGGGCAGCATACATAAAGCGCAGCCGCCATCTCTCTGGTGTTGTATATCGGGAATTGTGTGAAAGCTATGGTAGTGAATTATGTGCCTGAACACTTTGATGTGCAGAGCTGGACTCCTGCTGGGTTCCTTGTGCTGCTTAAACATAAAACTACCATACCCAGAAGTACAGCCCACAGCTGGCCAGTTAAACCACTCCGGTCGTGTTGAAAGCCCAGCACAGCCCTTCCCTTCCTGTGTGCTTGAAAACCATGAAGGGCAAAGCAAGCATGCTTAAAGAACAACTTGCATGGTCACTGGACTATGTATGTGCTTTAATGCATTTTCTGCTGACAGGGTGTGTGCACAAAAACCCCTTTCTGTAGCTCTCAGAACAAAAAAACCTCTTGGACCTGCTATTAACCTGGCTCATACCTGCCTGCACTAACTAGTGTCCAGTGCCACTCGTTCCATGTCTGTGGCACTACCTCCTCCTATTGCAAGGCTAAATATCATTTTCTGTGGTAGGCTAAATTAATGCTAAGTGTAGACGGAGAAAGCTGAATCCTTTTCTGAAAGTGGATTTTTTGTTGCTGCTGTTACTGCACACAACAGGAATTTATTTTTGCCTAAGCTTTGCCAAACTCTTTGCCTGGGAAGAAAGCTGAAGCCTCCCAAATGTTTAGGAAGGATTAGAAACCTTTTGGGGCTATAATATTTTACAGGTGTTCTTTCTGGAGCATGCTGAGTCATGGCAATCCCATTTCTCAAGTTGCTATTCCTGCTACTATTGCTACTGCGAAATTCAGCCTCAAATCCTCTGTCAAAACAGCTTGCCTGTGAAAGCATGGAGAGACCAAACTGTTCTGCTTGCACATAGGAAATAAGGCTAGCAAGGTACAGCACAAGAATATTTGTATTTATAGCTACAATGTCCTGCATGATTCCAAACAGCACTGGTGCAGTTACATGCTGCTTTCTGGAGCGGAGTTGCAGGTAGTGTTTGCCACAGGTTACAGGGTTAATGGAACAGAAACTAACAATTTGAGTTGAAAACATAAATACGTATCACAAGCCATGGACTATTTAACACCTCAAAGACATGTACCAAAGCCAAATTTGCATACTCTAAGACAGAACAGATTCTTGCATATACGAAAGTCACCAGTCTTGTAGTTGCAAAATTAACATTAATGTAGAAATACATATTGAAATTTAATAATCCACCTAGAGATGATATCAAGGAAAGGATGAACTGACAAATTCCTGGTGTGCTTTGTAATCTGAAAATAACAAGCCACCCTTTAAAAATGTGTGCTTGGGAATAAATAATTGATGTGCATTCATTAGCAATAAGTGCATCCATTGCTTTGATTTCATCCACTAATATAACCTCAGCAAAAGCCTCACTTCATGGGTTCAGCGTCTGTATTTGAAAACATTTGGTGTTATTTAGGTTATTACTACAACTGTGGCTTAGGGATAAAAAAAGATAGAGGTTGTGCAGTAACAGGTGAGAATGAGAATGCGTTTGGTAACATTGCAAAATAAAAATAAACCCACATCTCTGGAAGGAGAAGACAGCTTACAATCACCCGTAAAAATAAAAAATATCTCTTTGAAACAGGGACTCTTGTAGCAATGCGCACAGAGTGCTCCGTGGTGATGAGAAGATGGAGATGGAAACCAGTCCGAAGGCTGGGGTAGCGCTGTGCTGTGCCAGCCCTGCTGCTGGGAAACACCCTCTGCCTCCAAGAGGGCACACGAAGGGCTTCGGTGTTTGGTGGTAAAACCAAAGGTTTAAGACCTTTGAACAGGAATTACTTCTGATTTGAGTGCATTTGGCAGGCTCAGTGGGGGAAATGGAGATGCAGGGGCTTGCATTGTCCTTGGGGGCTGTTTGGAGACATTGAGCATGAGCTGCTTGGGGAATCTGCTGAGCCTGTGAAGGTTTTGTGACAGTCAGTTCTCAGCGCTGCTCTCTCTTAAATGCAATACTCAGTTTTAAGGTTGTCAATGGTTTGATGGGGGGCTAGATGTTTTTACTTCCAGGAGAGGATTACAGGCGGATTCCTGCATCCTCACCCTTGGGCAGCTGCAACCAGTGAATGTGCTGAAGTCCTTAGCGGTTCGCTTATTCCTGAACATGATACATGCACATACGTATAGGGAAAGATCTAACATGGGCAATTTGAAATGGATCCAACTCATGCAGCGATCAAAAAAATCCAATTAATTTTTTCTCCCACGTTACTCATTCACCCAGACCTCTGCATTTCCTGGGTCTGGCTTAGCTAATGCAAAGTTATTAAAGCGCTGTGATACCAGTTTTTGATAGCTATCTTGGCAGTGGTGTGGATGTACTTAGGTGTGAAGCTCATCTGAAAGATGACATTTCCCTGTAGTTTGATGGGATTTGAAAAGTAATTCTCCACAGAATGGTGCTATTTCATATTTTCTTTCCCATTTGGGATGACAAACATTGTCAAAATATTGGGATTGTGCTCAGTTAATGAGGGATAATGTTGTTCCATGTTTGTTTGTTTTTAATTCTCCCTCCAGCTGTACTTCTGAGGCTTTCCAACACTTTTCTGTTTGCAGAAGATACCATCTGTCACCTCAATACCCAAAGAAGGTCCAGGAGGAAGAGCCTGTAAAAGGTCCCCCAACAGCTTTCCTGATGGGGTCACTGGGACTATTCTGGGTAAAAATACGGTGCACCCACTACTGCTTAATACTGCAGGATTTCATCTGGTATAAATGAATAGAGCTGCACGGTCCATATCCTACAGTGACTGGCCCTTTTGGCACCACAAATCCTCAGATAACCATTTAACAAGACCTGGAATCACTCTTGCTTGTGTCTTAACGCTTACCACCTGGGAGATTTCCAGAGGTGAAGGCTTTACCCAGCAGTGCGGGGTGACTCCCCTGGGGACACAAGTGGTTGCTCAGGGCTGGAACAGTGCAAGGATCCATGGAACGGAGCAGAGCAGCACATCCTGGGAGCATCTCTGCTTCGCTGGCTCTCCTCTCGGCACACTGGGTGCTGCTTGTTCGGAGAGTTGCCTGTTCACTGGATATTATGAGGAAATTATGGTAATTGTATTGTAAGCTATAATTTAAAAGAAAAAAGTCCCTTAAATACTTGGTTTCTCAAGCTTGAGCTGCAATTTCTGTACATTGAAACATATCCAATATATGCACCTTAAATTTTAGAAGAGCTTTGATTCTTAACTGCAGTTCTGCATAATCTATTCAGGTTTGTATGGAAAAGTGAAGTGAGACTTTTAAGATATAGTACAATTCAAACCAGAGAGAGACCATCTGCAAGTTGATAGTTTTTCTACTGGAGAATAATGTGTTTGCTTTGCCCCTTTGCCTGTAGGGTGTTTCTTGGAGCTATTCTGCAGCAAAGTGCTCTGGATCTCTGTTTTGTTGTTGTTCGGTTTGGGATTTTTTGTTTGGTTGGTTTTTGGTGGAAAGTCTTCGGAACATGGCGGGGTTTATTTTTAATTTTTTTTTTGGTAAACCTTTTTATTGAGGCATCTGTGGGTTTTATTTTGTTTTCTTCCAAAACTCCCATAAAACTCCCAGCTTTTGATTAGGGAAGAGTCTTTGAGAAACAGGGAAATGGCTTATTGGTGAAACCAACCTCTGAGGAAGCAGACAGGCAAGTCTTCATTAGAAACGATGCCACAAACCAAGGTTATTTGGCAAAACTCTCATGTCTGGACTCAAACTCCCCAAACGCAGCAGCAGGCCATGGTGTTGGCCCACCGTAGTGAGCCACCAGCACAGCTCTTTTAGCTGTTGGGGTCCCTTCTGGAGGTGGGTGCGCATTCCCGGCAGGGTCCGGGCTCTCGCCGGAGGGCTGCCTGGCCAAGGCAGCTGCCGCGGGGCCAGTGTCACCCTGCGCCCGCTGCAGCGCACGGCAGGACCTGGATGAGGACTTGTTGCTGGAGTTCACGGTTGCTTTCTTGCATCTCAGAAGCGCCCAAAAGCACCTGTAAAACTATCGCACACACGTAGAGAACAGCAAGTTAGCAGGAATTTTATTCATTTTGCTTTTTGTAAGACAGGCTTCATATATGGTCTTTATATTCATTTAAGTTCCTGGAATGGTCCTGAAAAAACCATGGATGTAATAATATTTTGTATGAGAAGTTGTCCTTGTGCTAAGTGGGAGCTTGTGCTGAGGTCAAGGTCTCTATAAGCTAAGGTTGGATGGGGTCTCGGGGGGCAGGAGCTGGGGGGAAAGAGCTGCCTGCCTTTTCCCTTCATCTGGGTACACAAACCGGGAATATCAATAAAAGAATAAACCCAAGGAAAATAGAAGAAATCATTTTGGCTGATACTTCATGAAGAAGGCGGTGTTAGCACCACTGCAGTTTTTCAGCACTACAGAGGACAGGTAAAATGCTAAAATCCAGACAGGGCATTTTGCCTGCTTGCAGATTGGATGCTGTATTTATTTGGGGGCAGTTGGGTTTTTAAATTCATTTTTTTAGATCAATGTATATTTTCATTGTCCCTTGATTAAAAAGTAGTATGGAGGGGAGAGTCCCAGACAGGCCTGTAACAGTCATCCTGTGTTTTTATTTTAATACAAATATTACTGACTACATAGCAATACAGAGAATAGAAAGGACTAAATGCTTTTCAGCCTGTCTTCAGGTTTGTAGGAGCCTGTTACCTGACTGAGCTGACTGCATGGTCTGATGCAAACACAGTCAGTCTGCTGCAGCATGGAGATTTTGGGGAGCGCTGACAGATCACTCGTGCTAGCCTTGAGGTCAGGTTATTGATATATCCCGTTACTAAAAGCATGGTAGGGATTGAGCTATTTGAATCACCAATGAAAGCAATGTTGGCTGGTTTGATTTGTGTTTGACCAGGGAAAAGATGAAAAGTTGCGTAATGTGCTTGGTTTAAGTTCTCAGATGGGGCTGGTTCAACATCCATTATTCGAGGGATTTTTTCAGTTGCATGGCAAAACATTTTGTGCATCTGAGAGTGGACGGAGGCTGTTGCATGGAGTTAAGGAAGCTTGCCTGTAGCAGAAGAAATACATATTTTAGATGCAGAGTCAAATACTGAGAGCTGATCTCTCTAGGGTTGAGAGTCCAAGCTGACTTTAATGGTAATTCTCTGTACAGCACAGCTGATAGCAACAAGCTCCAACAACTCTTGCTATCAACAAGTAAAGTAAAATCAACAAGCCAAGTAAAAAATCATGCAGCTTTTTTGTTGGCAGACTTGCTTGCTGGGGAAAATAGCTTTTGAAAAATTTCACATAATTTTTGCGTCAGCTGAAATTCCTTTTTTTAATGAGAAAATTAAATTTCTCAGGAATTAAAGACTTTCTTTGTAATAAAAATCATTATAATTTTTTCATCAGCCTCTCACCACTGAGCATTGAAATATTAAGCAGCTTGAAAACTTGTGGGGAATATTGTCTATTTTTCTGGGTTTTGCTGTTCCCCCCCACACCTCGTGGTCAAGTTCACGTGGGTGAGTGAGGTTCTTATCAGCCATCTTTCTTTAGTCGCTTAATCCCCAAGAAATTACTGCTACAGCCTAGGAGTCTCATTTTATCTGGCTTATTCTCTGATTTTATCCAGCCTGATTTACCAAAGTAGGGAAGGAAGCCTGAACATAGAATTGTTTTAGAAATACTATGAAATTAGAGGGAAATGAAAGCTGTACCAGTTATCAAGGTATCTCCTATACATTTCCATAGCATCAGGAATGCTGTCAGTGTTGAACATGGTTATCTGGATGACCAGCATCTCCTGTTTGCACTATAAGTGGGAGGGTGAGTGCAGCCATGGGTGCAGCACTTCTCCCGGTCCTTGCTCAGCCCTGAGTTTGCAAAATGCCCCATGAATCGTTGTAAAGCAAAAAGGCAGCAGTGATGCTGCTGGAGAAAAACACCCTGGGTTGGGTGTAAGGGCAAGGGGGTGATTCTGGTGCGGGTCTCATGGTACCAGACAGGCTGTAACTCCCCGGGTGCTGGATTGCTGCTGGCAGACAGATTGTCCTGCAAGAGCCCCGCTTGCTGAGGGCTGGGCTGGCTCCTGGCTAGTCTGTGCTCTGGTGCTCATTGGCATAGCTAGCTGCTATCCCAGGGGGTGCTGACAGTTACTCAGGGGTCAAGAAAACCCCTGTCTCAAAACAGGAATAAAAATTCTGTGACCAGTTAGATGATCCAGTAGCCAAAAAGGTCAGACTACTGTCTCCTCTCTTGAGCACAGTGAAACTCAGAGTATTGACTCCTTGGTGGTCCATACTGAAGCTGTTGGTCTGTTTGGGTGCTTTTCCCCTGGTGAGGGATGGTAATATTTCTTCAAATGTTCCAGGCAGTTTCATGAGAGAATTTTTTTTTTAAATAAATAGTAAAGGAGAAGCGAAAGAATTGTTCGTGACACAGGGAAGAAGTCAGGGAGTTCTGCAGAAGGCTGAGAACAAGCAGAAAAAGCAATGTACTCCCCCGAGCTGTGAGTGACAGTGAGTAGAGCTGATGGACAGTGTCATGGAAACTTTTTACTCCCTGGGAATTTCTTATACCCCAGTAAAAACACCCACAGTTACTGCCAGACTTCAAATAAATTCTTTACCATCATCATTTGTTTTCAAGAGAGTGTGATTTACTATCTATGCTTCCTAACAGCTTCCAAAAATCATTTCAAGTGGAGGATTTGCCAGACTCAGAGAAACAAGTTATCCACCTGCTGTAATACCAGAATGCAAAGATCAATGAAACGTGCCTGACTTAGTGGTCTGATGGAGCTGAAGATGATTGAGGGACTGGACTAGTTCTGATGCTCTCTGCTTGTTCTCCGTAGATCTCTGTTCATCCCCCCTCCTCTTCTGAGCTTTTATTCTCTGCCCCTGCACAAGGGGCTACCCCAGCTCCTGCCTGTTGTGTGCTGTGTATCACCTTGACGTTTTTTCTTGTTAACAGCATCATATTTCCTTTGCTTGCACAAGAAGACATAGACTACTGGGAGGGGAAAGGGGAAGGTTCATCATTTTGAAACCTTTCCCCTGCTAGATCAGGAGTTTCCCCTGTGCTGGGTGTGGGACTACAGCTGGGACCAGCACATGGTCCTCCCCCTCCCTGAGCATGGGGAAGGGGTCCGATGAAACCCAGCCGTCTCCAGCCCTGCGGAGGAGAGTTGCACACATCAGCCTCCCTCTCCCGGCATCACTGGGTGCAGCTGACACTATTTGAAGAAATCCCATGTGTGCTGATTAAGGGAGAGAATATTTGCTGGTTTGGCCATTTCTGGGAACTTTTCAGACAAAGTACAACTAAGTGCACTGAGAAAGAAACCTGCTTTTTGAGCCCTAGGGACTAATTAGCAGCAGGAGGAGGGAAGAAAAGCAAATACAAACAGTACTGTAAGAGGCACAAAGCAGGAGTTACAGGGCCCATTTTTACTGGATCAGGAAAAAGAAAGGAGAGAAACCTTTGCACAGAGTGGGTGACAGAAAAGCGGATAGATGGCCTTATAAAGCTTCTAATCTACTCCTTTATTTTATCTAATGAACAATTTTCTTCTGAAGAGATTAGACCCTGACAGCCTCCTTACTATACAAGCCAGAATCTAGTTGAGGAGTGTATTAACTTAACAAATGTGAACTCATGCTGTGTGTGTTTCAGGGGATGCAAACTCGGGTCAGCAAGGAGGTTTCAGAGCAGTCAAACAGACACAAGTCATCACGGGAGGGTCTGTCTTTCACCCCATGCTACTGTGTGAAGGCTCTGGCATCCTCCCGAGCAGGCAGTGGCACGGGTGGAAATGTGACCCCAAATCTGCACAGCATCTTTAGCCTTCACCTCGCCTCACCTCACAGTTTCTATTTGAGGGGCTGGGAGGGATCGAAGACTGAAAATTGGCAGGGCAATCAAATCCCGGTTGAGGAGGAATAGTCCTGTTACTGGTGCCTGGGTATCTGTACCTGGAGTTTTGAAGGGGAGAAAAGGAGGGTTGAAGTAAAAGTGGGTACTCTTGGGCTGAACTGACAGCTGCATGGTGTTATGAGGCATTTCTCTCTTCTATTCTGTGTTGAATAGAAAAAGAGGTTGTATTTATGGGCACCTTTCAGCAAGGTAGAAGTACAGAAAAATTTCCAGGGGACCTCCAATGCCTTTTCGAGCTGCCTAAAGGTGGGTGATTCTGTTCCTCTTTGGCATTGCAGCAAAGCCAGGGAGTGGCTGGTGAGCTGTACCAGGGTGGGTTGCCAGCACCATGGAGCCTGATCCCCCCAAGCCAGCATCACACTCAGCTTAGAGGGGTCTTTTATCCTGGCCTTCCTCATCAGACCTGAGGTGCCACATCTTCCCTGAAACAGGGCTAGCGTCACCCCGGTGCTGACGCCAGCAGCACGCCGTTCATCATGGAGATGAGGGCGATGCTCAGGACGTGCTGCTCTGACAGGGCTGAAATTCACTCTTTTGGCTGAATAAAAGGGATCACTTGTTATGCACACAGCAATTTTTTTAGACAGTTTCCAAAGGGAAGGAATCAATATGTGACAAGGTGTTTTTTCCATCGACATATGTGCCATTTGCCTCTGCACTTTTCACATATTCTGAGCATCATGTGTTCTTCCATGATAGAGCCATTCTTCTTACTATGGCACAGGAAGGATGAAACTAAACTGCCTTATAGAAACATCAAAGAAAAAACTAGTGTCCACGAAGAAGATAGTTTTGTTTGTCATTACAGATCAGTTATGTTTTATTCTGTGAGGAGCAGCAAATATCAATTGACTATTTTAGCTAGTTTAAAAAGTGAAGTGCAAAAACTGTATCAGGAAACTTTGTAACATCATCTGTGAAACCTTGAACTTTCTATTAAGAAAATAGGTCTTATAGTTGTGAAGCCCTTGCAGTCTGTGGTTGGCTCTGTACAGATCTTGCTGTGCTGTCTTCTGTGCCACAGTGCTACCAAATGGGTCAGGCAAAAGAAAATTGTGGGTCAGTCCTATGAGCTGTCATATTTGGAAAACTGTCTCACCTTTGGGGAGATGAGGGTGTTTGAGAAGCCAGGTGGATTTTAGCTCCTAGGAGTCTGCAAAGAGAGTAGTGTCTTTTGGAAGGAACGTGGTGGTAGGTTTGTTACGGGTGCAAATCATGCTGTCAAGATTATGAATAATCCTGGTAATCAAATGTTGTGATTCTGGATTGCCTGATGGGTGGTAAAATTAGATATTTCATTAATTTCAGTGGTATGGGCTTTGCTATACAAATTTCACTTAAACTGGACTAGTAAAATCTTCCAAAGTCTGCAGGAACCAACACTCAGTGCTCACTGGTCTGTTGGCTTATCCATTTTGGTGGAATTTCCTAAGCTAGAGGTTGCTGAATACCCTTCCCAACAGTTTGCTTCCTACATCTTGGTTCTCCATTGCTAGTTAACTGGATCTGCCCTAGTAAAATGACACTGCTCAGGTTCGTTAGTAAAACATGCATGTCCTCTCCAGTCAATCCCTCTCTGTCTTTTGTGACTTTGTGTCTTTCTTTTAGTTGTTGATATGTTATATTGACTGAGTAAAGAGAAGGGGGATGCTATTCTGAGATAGAGCTGGGCAGGGCCAGAAATTCATGGAAGGATATGGTAAATCACAGTTATTCACTTTCTGTGCCCAATGTTAAAGATACTATCAAGCCTCTGCCTTGCATTTACCATCTGGTGAAGGTTGTCCTAAGGCCAGCCCTCTAGCTGGAAGTACAGCCTCAGGTACACCTACAGCCCCTTGCCTGGTACCTTCCTGACATCTATTTTTTGCATGGCAGAGGCTGGTAGGAGGGAAACGCAGGATTTGAAGCAAGCTGTGCTGTCCCCTGTTCCAAGGTCAGCTCCTCCAGCAGTGTTTTCAAGCAGGTTCTCGGTGGTCATGGTTCCCACCAGCTGTAGTGAGGGGCAGAGTCAGACAGAGGAGTGACTGAAGGATTTGAGGGGTGATTAAAGGAGTAATCGGGGAAGAGAAAGTTGTGGTTGCAAAGAACAGGAGTTGCTGTGGGCAATGCACTGTGCCAGGAGCATGGTGTAGGGTAGCAAAGGCTTGCATCCTTACAAGACTTCATGTATCTGAATCAACTTCAGGCAATATCTGGTGCCTTCATGCTTGCCAGAACATTGATTTCTTCTCTTCCACGTTTAACTTGCTGTTCATCAAATTATGTAATGGAAAGGAAGGACCATCAGTTGCTATTTTGACATGGGGGAAGTTGGTTATCCAGCTTCCAAAACTCCAGACTTGTCAATTAAATTTGCTCCTCGTAGCCCTTTTTCTGTGCTTCCCTCTCATATGTTTTTTCAGTGATCTCACCAATACACTCTTTATTTCCCCTCATTATTTCTTTACTTCTTGCATACACTGAATCTGAGTAAACATAAGGATAACATTTTACTTACCTGTTTGTTCAGAAATACATAGATGATGGAGTTGTAGACTGTGCTGCTTTTGGCGAGGATGGATGGGATGATGCTGGCAGCAGGGGTGATGAGACCAGGTTTCCCAAACGTAGCTATACATGCCACAGTCGCATACAGCAGCCAGCAAAGGAGAAAGCAAATTACATCACCACCACCATGACCAGGATGCGCTGCTCCTGGGTCCAGCCCATCCCTTTATTGATGCCGCTCACCTGGGTGGGAAAGAGGCACAAATACACCATTAACACTGCTCATACTGGGAGCAGAAGATCATGCATGGAAGCTCCTGGAGTGGCTGTGCTAGGGATAGGGTGGAAGATGGGAGGGTCATCTGAAATCTTGTTGGCTGGAGAAGAGCTGGCCGATGTGGGCAGGGTTTTTAGCAGTTGGTACAGAACAATTGGATTTAGGATTAGTGATAGTGCTGTTTATCCAGAACGGCCTTCTCCAGCTTTCTCCAAATTACACAGCATTTAATGTGAGTATCTTGGGCAGGAGGGAAGAAGGGGGACACTGCCCTGGTCTAACTGGCCCTGGAGGACTGCTTGTCTGAGTCCTACCAGTAGTGATGCACCCAGCCAAGGATGAAATTCTCCATACCTAGAGGCCACCGGGGCAAGACAGGAGACAGGCAAGAACATGAAGGACAAGGATTTGAGAGACCTTTCTCCCCTGAATCCATTGGAAAAGTCAGCAGTTGAATTCAACTGATTTAGGACAGGCTCCTTCTCTGGACTTCAGGCTCACACGTACTCTTAAGTAAATCATACTGTATATAAATACTGCTGTCTCATGCCTCACCCTTGTTTCCTAGTTTTCAGTATGTTTTGAAAATTGTACGTTTTCTGATTGTTGTGTAATGCCTGCACTGCAAAGTGCTGCAGTAAGCACAAAAAACTATTACAAGCAGTTTTACAGGGAATCCAGCAGGATGTATTTGTGTGCTGGAAGTCACCTTGAGACTAATTAAAAAATCAAACCAAAACTGTTCAAAAAGTAGAACATATCTGTAATTGCCTGCTGAGGGAACTCGAATACTGAGTACCACAAGGCAAATAAAGTTGTTAAAATATTTCCTTTAGTGAATATTTCACTTGGAGACACCCACAAGTGTCAGTAGCTCAGATTTATTCACAGACATCTCAAACAGAAAGCTTGCATTTATCGTCTTATATTGTATTTCATGGAGTTGATATGAATTCTGTATGACATTTTCCCTGCGTTCAGATTTTTTTAAATTCTGCCACAACTTGGTATAAAACTTTACAAGGTGCTCAGGCAGTGTGATGAAGTAGAAACAGCTGGATTGGGGCGCAATAGTGGGATGGAAATGGAAGAGGAGTTGCATTTTGCATCATGTGCGCTTGATTTTTAGGCTCTTGAGAAGAGGCACTGAAAGGCAGCGGCAGGTGGCTGCCCAGGGTCTTTCACCCCCATGAAAAATCCCCATTTCTTTGTGCCTGCCTGAGACCCTCCTGTCGTCCCTCCCATGCCAGGAGACACCCGGGGCAGGTGGTGAGTGATGGCTTGTCAGCAGTGCACCTCGAGGAAAACCAAAGCTTCTTTTTTTTTCTGTCTTCAAATTAACAAAGCTCAGGGTAATGCCTGTATTGATTTCAGAGAAGGCAACCCAATGACTCTTCCCTCTTGCTTCAGGTGAGGTCAGAGAAGACAGATGTTTTCTGGATGTTTTCTAGATGAAAACCAGCCTGTTTTTTTCAGCTGGGTGTGAAAGGAGGACTCTGGAGGTATTTCCCACTTAGGACCCTTTAGCAGAGCTCAGGTCACAGGGCAGCTGGTGTACTGCTTGGTCTCCATATCTCTTTCTGAATATCTTGATGTGGTGTGACAGTTAAGCAGGAAGAAGAAGCTGCTTCTTGTCACTGGGTTGAACACCAACATAAAGCAAGTGGGATATTTCTGATGGTGCGTGTTCTACCAGCACAACACACCCTTCTCAGGCCAACCTATATCATGTATTACTCTCTTTTTAAGTATTTTATCCTTTTCTTAAAAAAAGAAAAGCTTGCAGTTTTCAAACTGATGCTGCCATGGAATGGCTTCATGGGTAAGCAAGGAAAGGTTTTAATTTCCTTGCCAGCAGTAGGAAATGATTATTTTCATCCTACAAGGCCAGGAAGTTTGAATATCCTCCTACTTCTGTAATTCTTCTTGAAGCATTTTTGCTTTCAGTTGTGAGGCTCCCCTGGTCAGTCAAGGAAACCTGAGACCTTGATACTAATATTCAAGGCACATGCAGAAAACTTTTGCAAAACTGAACAAACTCAGCAACATTGAAATGTTGTTGGCGCATCATCAGCGGCTGGTGACTCAGATGTACCAAACAACTCCAGGGCTGTGCCCAGACTTGCTATTGGATCGACTTCTATAGATGGGCAAAAGCTGTGTGATGCTGATGAGTGGCACTGTGGGCTTTCAGTTTAGATATGTCTTGATAACTTCCAGGGAAAGTAAGAGCACAAGTCTGGCCCAGGTAGCTTGTCCTTAGTTGCTGTCCCAAAGAGGCTGGAAAGTCAGCCTGGGTTGTTTCTGGCTTACAGCTAACAGCAGTGATGCTGCTGCAGGAATTTAGTGCGGGGTTACCCTGGCAGTGCACTGAGCTGGTGTAAAGTGTCCTTCACTTCTGGTTCGGTCAAAAATCTAAACCTCAATCTGCTGTGCAAGGAGTAAAAAAATCTCACCACTTCTGTAGGTTTTGGTACAGAAAACAGCCCCAGAAAATGTGCTTTTACATCTTTGTTTTTTGCTGGGAATTGAGCATCTATTTCTCCTAAAAAATATTTGTTTCAGTTTTCTAAAATTCGTGACGCCTCTATATTGATCATTCCATATGTTGCACGTGTGGTCCAGTGTACTTTGGTTTGTCTCTCTTCAGGCATCACTTGTAGCCCATGACAGAATACTCTCCTGATGAATCGTTATTTTAGGTACTCCTGTCTCTAGAACTTCATGCCGAGTTAGCAGGATTGGGAGGGTTCATCTCCAGTGTAGTTGGAGACCCTGGTCACGTCTTGCTCTTACAGTGATATTTTCACATGCATCTCATAGGTGGAAAACTAACAAAAAGGTCAGGAATAGTTGGGAATCTCTGCAAACATCTGCCGTACCCAGGTAAGGTCCTGACCACGTTTCTCCTGGGCTCTGTTCTGCATTCAGTCCCTGCCATGGGCAGGCAGTAAAGGCTGACAATGGGAACCATTGCTGAGTAGTGAGAAGGCAGTTTCCTGATGGGCTGGAGTCACATCCCATGACAACTTATGTGAGCAGAAAGAAGGTTAATGTACTGGAAATGCTACTGGGCGTTCATTCTGCATGTAAGCTGTCCTTTTCATCTGAGAGCTTACCATAACAGTCTTCACTGTGCCATTTCCAGCTAAAGCTCAGCTGAAGCTTGATCACAAAGGTGCCAAACATTGAAGGTGCCAATGAAGTATTTAATGCCGTACATTATATAGGCATTTCCATATGAGCTGATGGAGTATGCACTCTTGTAATGCAACCCACGGATTCGGGGGATTTGCTGGATGCAGCAGGAGTTTGTTGTGCTGCCTGTTTGCTTCTGCCTGGGACACTGAACCACAATGGGCCTGTGCTATGTATTAACTTCTGCTCTTAGACAGGATCCATGGTGGAGGTGGCTGTGAACACAGAATGACAGTCCCTGTGCTGAGCTCTATCACTTAATAGATAAGTTACTTTACATAACTGCAGGTGATTCAGCCCGCAGAAGTGATAATTTGCCTCTTTTTTTTTTTTCCATTCATCATAATTGGGAACTTACACATCCATTGTCCTAGTGTAGGGGGAATGATTTAGGCGGAAGTGCTCACAAATGCAGTGCTTATGTGGTGTGGCAGGGGATGTCACGGACAGGAGAAGGACACGGATGAGAAACCAATGCAACAAACAATAAGAACAGGTTTAAATAGAGGTCATTGTGGACACAGCAAATTCCTGATTGATATTGCTGACACATACTGGACAGAAATAACAGAGTCATCACATTGGTAGGAAAGTAAAATATGCATTTTCAGCCATGGGTATGGAAATTGCTCAGTCACATCCAGGACTGGAGAGCACAGCTGAGTATACCCATGGCCACCTGGGAGGTTTAGACATGAAGCTCCCAGTGGGATTAAATCCTGAATCCCCAGGTTGATCTGAGAATCTCAGCTGAAGGACTGAGTATGTTTTCTCTCTCTTTTTTTTTTTTTTTTTGCTTGTTTCTTTGTTTTCGTGAAACCACCATAGTATTTAAAGCTTGGAGAGTTGACAAGGACACTAATGGGACTAGGAGAAGGATCCTTGAGAAAGGTTGGAAGAAAGGGAGATAGAGGGGAAAAAAATCTCAACCAAATTGGGTATGCAGTGGCCTGAGCATACCAGCTGAGGTCCCTGGCTCACATGAGTAAAGTTGCTGTATTTCTCCAAAATGGGCAGCACAGGCACCCCTGAGCCATGGCAGCAGCTGAACCACCTTCAGACATCACTGCCTTGATTCTGTGTATCAAGAAATAGTGCCTGAGAGCTATGAAATCGGATACATAGAGTTATACTTTGCCCTAGCTAATTAATAGCTGCAGTTACTTGAATACATACTAGAGAACCAGACTATAACCTAAAAAAGGTGCAATTAAATTGCATTGCCTGTACATTAAAGGTCAATCCAATTTCTTCTGAGGGGGATGTGAGACTTCTTGACGGTCCCTGCACATCAGCTTATGCCCTACTTTTGAGGGTCTGCAGTAGATACGTTGGATGCTTCAGGGGAAACTCTCAACCCTCTGAAGTGTTTCTGTGCCTTCTATTCTTGGTTGATGCTCGTAACCCAGGTCAGGGAATCTACAGGTGTGCACATCAATACATCTGTGTGTTGCTTGGAAAGAGCTGTGAGGTGCTTAAAATGACATCAGGTGTATCCTGTGCACAAAGCAGGCTGCTGAGGGAGCCTGGCGAGCAGGGGCAAGAGGTCCAGAGTCCATGAGACCTGTGGCATGAGAATAGCCTACCTCTGCAAGCATGGGCTTGTTTAGCAAAGGCAGAGCAAAAAGAAATGGAAGCCCGACAAAAGGCTTCAAACAGTAAGTCAACAGGGTGCTTACAGAAAGGAAAGCAGTTAGCCTCAGAAGCTATTGCTGGGGCTTAATGAGAATTTCCTTGAAGCTCTGAAACAGTAGGCAGTGATACAGTGGCCAGTTTAACAGTAGCTCATGGTCTTTCCTACTAATAGTTTTGCTTGGAGATGAAATACTGATGTTTATCGTGGAAAATAAATGGCTGATGCTACCATCCAGAAATGTTGCAAGATCAGTTAGTTTTTATTTTTAAGGAAGTTTCTTCTATCCCTCCTAATATCTGAGTCTTTGAATTATGCTTAAAAGCATCTCGCTGCAATCATAAAACCTAGAAACATGTTAACTGCATTCATAATGAAAATATTTTCATATAATCTTTGATTCGTAGCTTAGGCTCGTCCATAAGAGTGCTTTGCTCCTGGCAGACCTTGTGGTTTTACTCCACAAAACAGATTTTACATCAGTGTAACAGGTTTGAACCCAGCAGGCTGGACTGCAGCACAGCACAGGAGGAATCAGGAAGAACAAACCAGGAGACAGGATGTAAAATAACTTGAGGCAAAAAGCAGCAACAGTGCTGATTTATGACATGGAAACTTCTGTCTCTTCAATTTCCCAGTGTGCTGCTTACTTGGTCTAGATCTATTAACATCTCGTGAGGCTTAGCAGTATCATTGTCCTGACGACAAAAACCCAAATTCCTTTGTCTGAGTCAAAACCAAACCTTTTCTAGTGTCCCTTGCATGATGCCAACTAAGCAAGTTCCCAGCTGGTTGGGCTTGTTGGGGTCCAGGTCTTTCCTATGTGTAAGAGGGCAGTTACTAAACCCCTCCAAGATTTTTTATTTTTTTTTCATATTAGTTCTTTAGGTGTGTGCGATTCCTTGTAGAAGCTATGAAATGGAAAAGGTTTATTGGTCCTCTGAAAGTCACAGAAAATGCACCACCACCTTCTGCAGGGACAAGCAGAGCTTCCCCACTCTGCCTTCGGTCAAACTGGGAGGAGGCTCTTCTGGCTCCTGCTGCAGCCCAAGCAAAGCTGAGCTAGTGGCAGGGAGAAGAGATGGAAACTGATTTAAAACAGTTGGTATTAGTTTCAGGAGCAAAAAAAATGCAATTATTCTTAAGGCTGGAAAACCTTCCTCAAGATTTCCAGGAAGGACGGAAGGGTGTCTGCAGGTGGCGGGTGGAGGGCTGTGGAGACTTTTCTGTAGCAGTTGCCCATTTCTTCCGTGACCACAGCATTCTTGGTGCTTGGTTTCTTGCCTGTGACTCGGTGTAATTTTATGGGTAATGGAACACCTTATGCACAAGGAGGCATAAAACATCTGTGAGAAATTGCTTTTGCCTCAAACCGCTAATTAATTTTGACCAGAATTCCATCCTTTTTTTTGCAAAAGAGATGTAGCCTGAGGGAGCTGAGCCTCGTGATTGGATTCACTTAGGAGGTCCTCTGCTTTCCCTGTTCAACATTTCTGGTCTCTCCTACACTGCCGCTGTGCCCACTTCTTGCCCAAGTAGAGATTCAAGACCGAATGTCTCTGAATCATGCAGCTGAGAGATGGCACCCTTTCTTCTAAGGGCATGTGAAAATGCAAAGAAATCTTCAACCAGATGAACACTTTTTTATTATTGAAGCTTAATAACAGTCCACATAAGTGATCTATTTTCCCAGCCAAATATTTCCTTTTTCCCTGCCTTTTTCCTATGCTGTGTCGTGGTTTACCCCCAGCCAGCAACTAAGCGCCACGCAGCCGCTCACTCACTCCCCCCCATCCAGTGGGATGGGGGAGAAAATCGGGAAAAGAAGTAAAACTCCTGGGTTGAGATAAGAACGATTTAATAGAACAGAAAAGAAGAAACTAATAATGATAATGATAACACTAATAAAATGACAACAGTAGTAATAAAAGGATTGAAATGTACAAATGATGCGCAGGGCAATTGCCCCCCCCCCGCCGACCGACCCCCAGCCAGTCCCTGAGTGGCGATTCCCTGCCCCCCCCTTCCCAGTTCCTAAACTAGATGGGACGTCACATGGTATGGAATACACTGTTGGCCAGTTTGGGTCAGGTGCCCTGGCTGGGCACGAGAAGCTGAAAAATCCTTGACTGTAGTCTAAACACTACTGAGCAACAACTGAAAACATCAGTGTTATCAACATTCTTCACATACTGAACTCAAAACATAGCACTGTACCAGCTACTAGGAAGACAGTTAACTACATCCCAGCTGAAACCAGGACCTCTCACTCCCTTAGTTACTGAGGCACTGTTTGGGCTGACCTGAGCATCTCATCACTTTTGGAGTGCTGTAGAGACTTTCAGCTCATTCAGCTGTGCTACAGGGGAAGGGAACCAGATGACAAATGTTATGACCATTCATGACCTGCAGAACGTTTTGTGCTCCCGAATCCCACTAATGCTTATGCATCAAATCGTATTTAAAACTCTCCAATTTCAACCCTCAATGCACTATATGTTCATATACCTTAATGAGTTGGGTTTATGCCAGAATATCCGAAGTTTGCCTGTTCATACAGAGGGGACACTAACAACTCCCTTTTGATGGGTCCAAATAAAACTTTTGACTCTCAGGCTGTGCTCTGGGTGCTGCCCAGCTCCAACAGTCAGGTGAAGATTTGCCTCTGCAAATCATCTTTTTTCCAATAAATGAAGGCTGTGGAAAATCTCCCATGGTAAGTGTATTAACAAGAATGATACTGTGGAAATTTGGCTAAAAGCACGTAAAGCTGGTCTCAAGCTGTGTCCCATTGGAAAGGGATCACGCAGCCCCTGCAGGGACTTCCATGGCATGGACAGAGGGACCTGGCCCCACTGTTACCAACTGCTCTCTGGAAGTTGCAGTTTCCAATATTAATGCAGACCTCTGCCAAAACTTATAGGGAGGCAAGAGGGGAAAGAGAGAAGAAGAAATCCATTTCCATCCACTGTGTCAGTGAGAATGAATATTAAAATACTTCAGCGCTACTTATGTTCACACTGGTTTGGTTCCCCTTCTGCATCTTTCTTTGATGCATTAATCAGTAATGACTGTGATGATAGCATGCTCTTCTCATTGAGAGGAAGTTTTCTCAAACATTATGTGATTTCTAGATATAAAATCAAATATTAGCAGAATAGGAGCCTCAGGATATGTCCAGAGTGTCTTTTGGGGTGTCCAGGCAGGCAGGTTCAGTCCTGGCACACAGCAAAGCCAGACCTGGTGGCTGCTGCCAGCTGTGAGGAAGGGTGTCCTATTGCCTCCCCTTCCAGGAGAGCAGGAGACCCCTCATTGGTCTCCTAAAGAGCAGGCAATAGCTGTGCTCCAGGATGGGTATGTTTTAAAAGCAAACTGACTGAATTAGCACTAGTATATGTGATAACAGCCAAGTATATCTGTATAGCAGCTATATGCTGATGTGCACTCTTAAGTGGGACCTTTGCAATTGCAGGAGGTCTCAGAGAAGACTCTTGGGCTTCTGTGTGTGGAGTGTTTGCAGTGCTAAACCTCTTCTCCTAGGGAAGAGGGAGCCCTCTCTGTAAACCCAGAGAGCTGGTCACGTGGTGGTGTGTCTGTTATATCTTCCAGGACACTCAGGTACAGTATTTGATTATTTGGGGGTGAAACCTGGCTGCTATCGTGGAAAAGATGTGGTGTTTGGAGTAGAGCTGTATTAGGCTTGAAATAGCTCTGTGCTCCAGGTTAGTGGTTTGCTCTCCATTCAGTCCCCTGCAGATCTACCCACAGCTGTCTGAGCTCGAAGAGCAAGTGGGAGCCCCTTTGGGTGCAGGCTTACTGCAGGGGGGGCCGGTCACAGTCCTCCTGGAAGACTGAGGCAGTGAGTCTTGCTCCCCAACTTGAATTTTTGTGATATTTTTCTTTGCCAAGCCTAGAAGACAAATCACTAGACCAAGGATTGATGGGTGAGAGGGTGTTCTCCCATGGCGACTGCTACTGAGAGGTAATTTGCATTTGCCTTGCTGACTTAGGGGGATTTTAACCAATGCTTCAAGGACTGCTGTGAGGGCTGCTGCTTTAGAGATAGGTGGGGTTCGCTCATTTGCTGAGCCTCCTCGTTAATTTTTGTTTTGCCTGGTGATAAAATGGCATAGTTTGGGAGCAGATTTCTCCTTTCTCTTTCCCATAGCACACTTTTCCTGCAGGTTAGATGGTCGTGGGATGAAACCCCAGGACAGAAATGCTGCCGGGTAGATAGCACAGCAAGGGATGTGAGCCTGAGCTGGCCCTGCAGCCCTGCGATACACAAAAGAGTATCACGAAGAGCTAGTGGAGGAGGAAAACGTGGTTTCTGGCACTGGCTGGTGATTGTGCTCTGGGAAGAAGGAAAGTGCAGCTCAGCCTGCAGGGCACGGCTGCTCCCTGCTGTCCTCTGGGGTGAAAGTGCTGTGCAAAACTTAGCTTCCCTAACTGCAAGTGCTTGGACACTTAATTTCTGAGTTTTTGAAGCACCTGCTGAAAAATATTTGAGCTAGAGGAGGAAAAAAAAAACCAAAACAAAACCCCGTTCACAGCTGCTTTGTTTTCAACTAGAAAAATCCTTACGTGTGTTCATCAGGTAAGTGACAGCTGTTGGACAGATCTCCACTGCACACAAACACAGTGGCAGACCACAAGGTATGTCCCCTCCAGCTCTTTGGAAAAGCCGAGGACAGTCGCTGTGCCCTGCCGTCAAAGCAAGTCCCACAGGGAATCACAGTACCCAGGGGTGCAAGTGTTGCCCCTTGCTTCAGAGCCACCATGGGCCTGTGGCCCTCGTGGTACATGTATTTTGTGTTCACATAGATGTCTTATCTTCCAGTGCCCACAGGTATTGCTGCTAATGGAAGAGTTCCTCCAGCTCTCAGAGGGAGCACTTACTGCAGGGGAACCTGCAGCAGAGACGAACCAAGTATAATCAGCTCTAATGAGCAGAATGCCTGCTACCATTCGAGTGGGAAAATATAAAGGTATCCCACAGTTGCATTTTCCCTGGGATTGAAGTTAAATGAAGCAAAGAAAACCAATTCCTTGGTTATTTTGTGTGTGGGTGGATTTTTCGTGTTTCTAAAGGTGTTTGCTCTCTTCAGTTACTGGGGCTGCACTGTTACTGCACGGTCCTCTGGGTCAAGCTGTTTTAAGACTGATTTCTCTTATCTGACATCTTGAAGTGTTTCAGTACTTGAGCTTTAATGCTTCCTGCCTTTGGGAATGTGTTTGTCTCACATCCCCAGTTCAGTCTCAGTTTGTTCTGGGTAAGCACTGCAGCAGCATTAGTAATTGTCTAGATAAATGCTTGAGGACAAGCGTGGCATCCTTTCCCTTTCCCTTTCTTGCCAGTGGAAGGAAATTGCTGGAAAACAGCGCTGTTTTACCCCAGTTTCCTCTGCTCAAGCTGTATGAAACCATTACCCCAACATTAGAAACTGTTGGACTTGCTGATCAATGTAATGAAATTAATATGTAATACATCAAATGCCTTCCTGCATTTTTTTTTTTCTTTCTGTAACTTGAGGGACCAAAAGGGCAGGGGGCTGATGGAAACCATGCCTAGATGCTGGCTTTTCCTGCCTTGCCTGTGATTACTGCTGGAGCGAGGGGTCTCAGAGGGCCCAGCAGCAGGTGGTGAGGACCATACAAGCCTGGATACGCTTTAAGAGCCCACATGTGGTTATTTCTGCAGCACAGTCCTTGGCATGCCTTTGGTCCACGTAGCCGGCAGGTCTGCAAGGTGCTGGGGGAAGCAAGCGTTGCTTGGGGCTCTGCTCTGCCCGCTCGCCCTCCCCGTGCCAGCGGGCCAGCCTGTGCATTGGCATGGGTGTTCATGGCTTCGGGCATGAATTTCCCGTGGGCCGCGAGTGCTGGTACCAGTTCCCTGGCTGGTGTGCAAGTGTCAGCTGGAGAACAGGAGATAAGGCTGCAACCCTGCTGGAGAACCTGACCTCTGATGGGCTTTGCTGCTTCACTGTGCTTCTCCTTTTCTCTCTGCAAAGAAGGATGCTTTGGCAGGGTGCGACAAGAAGGGGAACTGAAAGTTGGGGATCTGATCAGATTTGGAGTCTGAGATGGAAGAGCTGCTAAACCTCCCTTAAACCTTAGGAGCTTTGCGTCACTGCACTTATGATGTTATACAACCCAGGGCAGGATTCTGCGTGGAAAAGCAAGAGTATTGAGCCCATGTACAAATCTACTAGGATGAACGCTGGCCAATAATTTGGAGGCAGGACTTCAGATTCATTTGTCAAGGAGATGACAGAAGAGTAGCTTGTAAGTGAATTAAGGGGGGGGGGAACCCCACACTGTAATACAGTGACATAAAAGCTGGAATCAATTATATTTGCATTCTGACAATTCATGTAAGAGGACTCTGCCAAGTTTGTCAAAGCCTCTAAATAATGACTTTCTAACCCATGTGTTCAAAAAACGATTAATCTGTTTCCAGTGAGCATTTTTAAGGTTTTATGTGCTGACTACAGCTATTCTGAAACCTGGGAGCAGAATGGTTCTCTCCTGCAAGTTTCATGGATGCAGTGGGGGAATTGCTGCCTGTGTCGCTTTCAGTGAGCTCGTTATTTCCATCAGGGGATTTGGGATGCAGACCACATTTGATGAGATGGTTTACCCAAGCAGGTATGTACTTGGCATCTTAACACCCCATACCTTGGGTTGTGCCCACTGCTGAAACACAGGAATAGCCATAAAGATCTCTTGCTTCTTCAGGACATCAAAGAGCTCAGGGTGAACCTAACGCTGCCTATCAAGTATTTGTACTAGAAGAAATCCCAAACTATCATTTTTGGTAACCCATGAATTGTTTGCATCACTAAAGTTGTCTTTGAGAGTCTCGTCCATGCACACTGTTTCTGCTGGCTAGAATGGCTTTGAAGCAGTAATATAATAGACATTACCGAGCTTTTCAAACCAGCCACGGGACTTAGGATGGAGGATGCATCCAGCTTTCCTGCACTGCCCAGCTTCATGTCCCAGAGGGTTTCCCCAGCTGCAAGCAGCCACCCATGTGCTTCACCCTGAGTGCTGAAATGGGCTAGCCCGACGTCCTCTCACCCTGCTCGGGCTCCTAGGACCTCCTAGGGGCACCAGGCTGTGTGAAATAAGAAGTCGTTGTTGGATTTGCTTTCCTGCTGCTCACAGCTTGCTCAGCCTGGTTGCTGGCTGTCTCCCAGGCTCTGTTTCACTTCTGTCGTTCTTGTTAACTTCTAAGTCAATCTGAGCTGAAGGATTACAGCTTCCCTGCTGTGGCATGTAGCATGGATGAGATCCTGTGTACTCATCTGAAGCTACATACTCAGCTAGAGGGGAAATAACAGGTTCTCGAGAGTCTGCTAACAAAACTAAGGTAATTATAAAGCATCCTTGTTCTTTGCAGCAAACCCCAGTCAGCAGGTTTCTGCTAGCAGCTTCCTTTTGGGAACAGGAATGACCATGGGAAGAAAAGCTGGCTTTTGCCATCCCGGTGAGGCACTGTGGTGAAGCCTCCTGTGCAAGAACCTCAGGAAGGAGAGGTAAACCCTTGCACCTAGCTGTCTGCCACTGCACAACTTCATCGTGCTTTTGCAGCACAACAGCCTCCCCCCAGGTAAAGCAGCAGCCTTTGCTTTCACCTGGGTCCTACTTCACACGGGAGGTATGAAATCAGCATCAAAACAGAAAGACTTCTTGGAAAGGAGATAATTAAGAGGAAAGCTCAATGTGTTTGGAAACCTAAATACCCCTCATTTTCTAATGGTTGTTTTCAGTATTCAGATTTATTGTCAACAGCGTACTGTAATATGTTCAAGCTCCTTTGGTGTTCATTTGAAATGGCTCAGAGCAAACCCTTCCCTCTGGCCATTGCCTGCCAGTGTGAAACGAGACTTGGGGGCAAAAATGGATCCTCTCTTAGTGGTGACAATTTTCTTAAGGTTTAAGGAAACTGTGAGCTTGAAGCAAGACGGTGGGATCTGTCAGCTGCTTGCAAGCAGCCCAGGAGAATATGAGAGCCTGGTCTGATTTCCAAGATCCTAGGCATCGCTGCATATCTCCTGTGATGACAATCATGTCAGAAACCAGAGCATGAAAATACAAACGTCAAGCGAAAGGATATAATTTTTCATGCCTGGCTGAAACCAAACACCCCAATCTCCCACTACAATTTTACTCCTGTAAGCGGTGCAGATAACCTCGGTTATGGGAAGCTATTCACAGCAGGAGCTGAAAGCACAATAAAAGGCTTACAGAGAATTGCCTGTAATTTGGGATCATCTAAAAGCACAAACGTCCGTTGTTCAATTCCTTAAATATTTAGCTTGTGTGTGAAGCTTATTTTGTTCAGTCTTTTTTTCCTCCCTCTTACACACACCAGGGATTTTGCTGCTTCTGCACCTTGCTGCCATGGGGGAAGGTGAGCAGCAGCATCACCGCCCAGGAGAAGCCGGAGTTGGCAGTGGGCCCGGGGCAGGAGGCAGGAGAGAGGCTCTGGAGCTCGCTGTCCCTGCAGGTCTCCTCCCTCCCAGCTTCCCAAAAGAGCCCAGGCGCATCTGGCAGCACTGGCTGGTTTTGACTTTCCCTCTTCGTAGAAAACCCCCTTTCGTGGAAAGATAACTCGGATCCAGACAGAGGTATGCGTCTGGCGAATCAGGTATGATGATAGTGGTAGAGGCTGAGCCTCAGAACTGGCTCTTCTCCTATGTGCTAGGGCTTCAGGAGCCCATCCTGCAGGGTCATGCAACAAATATAACACATCGCATGTGCAGACTTTGTGCAAACTGCACAAAAATGGCACTTCCCCATCTGAGAATAATTTTCATATTATTTTCCCATGGTTTGGGGTCCCTGCAGGATCAGACAGCCCAGGAAGTGCAGCTCCTGACCTCCAGACCTGTCACCCAGTCTGACAGGGGGTGCAACAGCCCCTGCCACCACCCTGTCCCCTTTCCATGCCACTGTGGTCACTGGAGGACCATTTCGTATCACTGAAGGGATCCCATCACTCGCTGCATTTGCAGAGGATTCCACTAAAGCTGTGGAATCCTGCTGCTGCCTGAACTTAATGCTCACCCTGATAAGAGTGTCTAAAGCTGTCCTGAAGACAGATAGCTCTCCTAAGCCCGAAAATTACTTTTTATGTAATGGATGCATCAGTGGGAGGAGTATTTAATACGAAAACTACACCCTTCAGTGTTCCCACCTAGGTGCAGCCCCAGCAGAAATAAAGGCTCTGCCTGCCCGGGAGAGGGCAGAGTCAGGAGAGCTTGTCCGAGCCATGGAGATCACTCCGACCATTGGACAGCACAACCTTCCCACAGAGGACAACTCTCCGACCAGGTCTTCTTGCTGTTTCTTGCCTGTGGAGGAGCTTTGGAGAGAAAGAGCCTCTCTTGCAGGCACTACCTGCTCCAGCCTCAGCTGCTGTGAATGACTTGCAAGAAGCAGCACCTCTAAACCAGTATTTTTAGCTTCAAAAGATGGAAAAACTGGAGTTCCATGAGAGCCAGCCCCCCCTGCCTGCATTCAGGGGACGGGTTGGTGGTGGTGCAGGAGCAGCCGCCATTCCCAGCAAAGGGTGACCAAGGAGGACTGAGCTCGCTATCACAGGGAACAAAAGGTATTTGTAATGAGATGACAGGCTGGGAAACCATGAGGAATAACTGAAACATCTCTACTGATTTGATTTAATTCTGCCCAAAGTCCCTAAGCAATAATAAGCTTAAGTTAAATGTTTACATCTGCAAATGTGGCTCATAGAGTGCTTTTTATCTAACTCCTTCTTATCTTTCAGGCATTCGCTGCAGGAGCTGAGACAAAGCCAGATCTCATAGCACCGATGGAGCTTGCGCCCAGCCCGGGATGGGGTCCCGGGGCGCAGGGGCCGAGCGCGGAGCTGTGTAGGGTGGCAAATGCTCACTTTGTGCTGAGGGAGAGCGGGTGGCCCAACCTGAGCTGCCTGGTCCATGCCTGCCCGCAGGCCGGTCCCTAACAGAGAGGCTGCTGCTGGGTCCTCTCCCAACATCGCCGTGCCATGAGCAGCCAGCGCTGGTGCATTGCTCCCTAGGACTCGTGACTAAATGCAGATGCTCTTCACGAGAGAACCAAAACTTCTGCATCAGCATTTTCAGCTGCCTGACAGCGCTGATCCGATGGTGTTGGGTACCAAATGTTGCACTGGGTGGGTTAGCACTATTAAAAGCAAACATCCCTTATCTTGGGAATAAAAGCTCACGGTCATTTATGGATTGGCTTTGTTTTGTGTGCAAAGGGTAAGTTTCATGTCACAGGACTGCCTTACAGTTTGTCTTTGCTAAACTGCATCTCCTTGCTTCGCCTGGATCCTGCCAGCAGCTGGATTACATATGACTTTTCTTTTTAGCACTCTTTTTTGCAGGGTTCACTGTTATGCTTTCAGAGGAGAAGCACTAATCTTCAGAAATCACAGCTCCCATGCCCTCCACTGATTGTATAGCCTCTGAACCTGCAGGTGATGGTCACCCCTCCATAGGCTTGCTGCAGATTTAAGTCCTAGGACCAACCTCATCAAGGTAGGTAAGTCCTTCCTAGTTTTAATTATGGGTAATTGGGAGTATCTGGAGCGGTCTAGCAAACTTCCCTCATCTGCAAAACTGTCATAGGGACCTCCAGCTGTTTACACTTGAGCGTGACTTTCAAAGCCCTGGTGGACTGGAGCCTGTCACCAAGAGAGTCACATGAGAGCCAGTTTCCAAAGGTGGCAGCACATCAGACAGCAGAGAAGTTATAGAGGTGGGAAATGGTGGTCACTGGTTTCTGCTTGGTTTAGGGTCACAGTAAAAAGGCCGTTGAGGAATCTACTTACCTGCCTTATAGCACACAGCAGCTTCCCGTATGAATAAACAATAATGACAAAAGGGGATTACAAGGCAAAAGATGAAAAGACATATGATGTATGACCTCAAGAACATGGCATTCTCACAACAAAATGTGTGTCAGCAAGGGCAGACACTACAGAGGAACGGAAGTGACTTGACTTATGAAATTTCAGTTGCTGGAGGGAAAAGATGGTTCTGTGAAAGTGGGAAGAGGGTGTGTGTCACCGGAGGAATCTGCTTAAATAAAATTCCTGGTGAGAGCCAGGAGAGCTTTCCTTGCAGAGCGTTTGTAACTCGTAAGGAAACCACAAAGATGAAATAAAGATCTGTGTCTCAGTGTTAGATCAGAAAAAGTAGAAAGAGCATAAGGAACACAAGTGCTTTGTTGCTCGGGTTTGAAACCTAACTTGATTCCACGGGCAAGAATTGCAGGTCATTAAAGCAATGCTTTTCATATCTAAAGTGTGAGGACAACTTTAATAGTCAGCAAAAACCCAAATGCTCTTTACAGGGCAAGGCATCTCTTCTGAGATGCAGAAAATGAGAGCTGCCCCTCTGCCTCTGCCAGCTTGAAAGTGCAGCAGTCTGACCCCCCCGCCCTCCTCAGGAAAGCACAGCCCCCTGGGGTTTTCATATGGATTTATTGCAGTGCGGTAATGAAGAAATGTAGATTAAAACAATGTCATGAAGCCTGCTGTGCCAGCAAGCACCCTGGTGTGCCTCAGCATGGCTGTGCAGGGGTGCCCGCAGCTCCTGAGCCCTCGAAGAGACATTTATGGGTCTCTTGCAGTTGAGGTACTGTCAGTGGATGTGAATGGGGTGAGAAAACCTCTTAGCAGCAAAGAAAAGATTTCTTCTGCAACAAGTAATGCTGGGGGGGAGATAATTTGTAATGCTGATTTTAGAGTTTGTAATTTCTCCTCCACACCCACCTCCCAGGCTGCATTTTGGAGGTGATGCTGGCAGGTACAACTGAATATAGCTGGAGCTGCTGGTTAATGCTGACATACTCTGTTTAAACTTCCCTTGGCGTGTAAAGGTTTTACATACACAAAGCTCGCTTGCTACCCTGTATAACTTTATCAGGGAGAGAGGTGGCAGCGAACATCTAAACCGGTGCTGCTGAGTATCTTTAGAGTGGGTGTAAGTGGTCTGAGTGTCTCCAAAAGCAGCAGTGTGCAGCCTGGATGCGATGCTTAGCTGTTTTCCTCTGGGCGTTCAGGTCTGTTACTGATGGGCAGAGCGATGACTCCACTGGTAAAGCTTCTGGCCCCTATGAGACGGATGTTTGTTGGTGTCTGGACCGTTAAAGCAGGCTGGGAGCGATTTTCAGCGCTGGGAAGCTTGAAAATCTGAGATATGGCTGGGGGGCCC
>NW_010972676.1:3095951-3098978 GCF_000737465.1 Haliaeetus leucocephalus
CCTCTGCCGGTCTCGGCGCACCGGCGGGGCGAGGGGAGGGTCTGCTCCGCTACGCTGAAGGGAAGGCGCGCAGGGGTTGTGCCTGCCGTGCTCCACCGTGTGGCCGTCAGCAGCCGGCTTCGCGCCGCTGCCGGCGCCGCTCGGCCCTCCGCGCCCAGAGGGCTGAGACCGGGCGCGACCTCGTCACACGTGTGGGTCGGGAAAGCGGCTCGGGGGGGGCCGAGCCGGGAGCCGAGCGGCCGCAGCGCTGTGGGCCAGGGGAAGAGTGTCTTTCAGTGCGCTCCTGTCTTGTGCTGCGCCCACAGCTGCTGCTTGGAGACCTCCACGGAGGCTGAGGCCAGTCTGGGGGATCTCACTAGTGAGCAAGGTCTCATAGTTCAACGAGTTGCTGCAAGACTGGGAACACAAGCAAGTTCTGGTCAGAACAAAAGAGTCGGCTGTGTTTAGGCACCAAGTTACGTGAAACACAAAACGCACGTAGCTGTAGCACGAGGTGATGTATGTCTCAGCTTGGCCAGATAGAGCTTGTCAGAGTAAAGCTGCAGAGAGCACAGGACGATCCTGATGTTCCAGTCACTAAAAGAAGGGGTAAAGCTTGAACTGCCAACCAGCTGCAGAATAAATCATTCCTTATAGATTAAAATCGATTAAAATCTATAGGGTACTTCCTACAACCCAGCCAGGTTCTGGCCATATCCCACCCCTCAGAAAGGAGAGCATGGTCTGGTGTTTTAATGTGCTGTCCTGGCGGAAAAAAAAAAAAAAATCACACTGTTTGACCTGTAAGGGGATTTTTCTCTGTGTTTGCGAATAAAAAGGGAATTAGTCTAATTTCCTGCAGCTTGGTTGCTAGGAGCAATTAGTACTGAAAAGGAGAGTGTAAAGGGTGATTTTTTTTTTTTTTTCCCCATCTCCTTTTTTCTCTTTTGTTTATTATGGGGAGGAAGCAGTTCAGAGTATCTCTGCTTTTAATGGCCTTTCAAGTTATTTTAAAAAAAAGCAAAAATCTGGGCTTTGGGAAAGCTGGCTGCTCCTTGCCTTCCCTCTGGGATGCTCAGGGTATGTCGGGGTAAGGACAGACAGGGTCCAGCAGAGTGGTGTTGTCTTCTCATGAGCATTTCTGAAGACCGAGAATGTAACTGGGCAGGTAACACACGCAGCCTAAGAGTATGCATTTAGATAAAAAAATGATGGAACGTATCTGATCCTCAAACTTAATTGAAAAAAGAAATCTCTGTCTGTATGATTTTATTGTGCTTACATGGCTAGGATTATACAACTCTAGTTATTCCATCAGATAGGCAAGGCCAAAGTCAAGTCCTGACAAGGTAAGGTATAGTCTATAGCATTTACCTCTGTTCCTGAGGGCGCAGCCTCCCAAAGGCTGATACTGGGAAGTGGCTGCGCTAGAGGAGATAGGGTGATAATATCCTGCCACCCTACTTCAGATCGCTTTCAATAATTATTGCTTGATGGGTCTACTTTTTGGGGCCCATAGAAAGTTTCTGTCTGCTTTTTTAAAAAGTGTCTGATTAATTTCAAGATTTTCATGCCCCTATCTGCGTACATAAGATACAGCACTCAGGGTGAGCTGCTTACAGAGGGCACTGCCTGCACAGGCAGACAAAGGGCTTTGCAAGCAAAAATGAAGATGACAGGCAGAGGTCACGTGTGGCTGGTTTGTTGGATGCTCAAGACCACTAGATAATCTGCATGACCTGCATGGAAATTGTAGTATAAATATTAACAGAAAAAAAAAAAATTTAATATAAGTAAAAATCAGGACCAGTGTGTTTCTCAAAGGGAGCTTTGATTAGACATGAAAAGAGGCTGCAGCCTCCGATGGCAATAAAGCCAAAAGGTGGTTTCCACTGGCTTGAACGTTTCAGACCATTTACTGAAAATGTGTCAAATAATCATTTTGATAATACAAAATTGCTTTAAACTGACCATTTCATTTTAAGTGATGTGATTTTCTAGGTGAATATTGTGGAGTAGGAATTTTCACACCCTACTACAACAAAGCCCAATGAGAGAATATATTGGATGTGGAATTGTATTCTGAAAAGTAAATCTATTAAAAATAGCTCTTGAGATTTCACATTTATTTCTAGGTAATTCCTACTGATTTTTCAGGGGAGAAACAAGTTTCCCCAGCAGCTGTGTGATTTCAGCCAAGTTCCCAGATGATCAAATAAACAAACATGCTGCTGCACAGGACCTTCCCTGCAAATGAGATGCCAAGTCCCTTTGCTGCGTTAAATAGTAAATGAAGAGGAAAGCAAGGGAATTAGATATTTCGGCAAGGCAAAAAGATAGAGAAGGAGCATTTTGCACTTTGCAGAGGTGGAAAACTGGGCTGCCTGTGTAGGACCTGTGGCCAAGCATCCTTGGTTGCTCTCAGTTTGGGGGTCTAGTCTGCATCCCTGGCTATTCCAATCGCCTGATGACATCCCACTGCAATACAGCCTGTGGGACTTATTTTCCTAAATTCCATTCTCGTCATTGACTTGGGAGCTTAACAGCACAGAAATCTATTTACGGATGCTCCCTAAGAGCCTGCAGCTTATTGATTTTCAGCTGGCTGGAAATACCAAGGTGCTGAAGTTCCTTTGAGTAGCAGGTCTTGGATTTCGAAGGCAGAAGAAAGGTACTAGCAATGTTAAATACATTTATCTCAATGACAGCTCTTTGGGGATGTTTCGGGAAGGGTAAATTCTCATTAAAAAAATTGCAATAGGAACAGTCAAGAGGGAAATGTCATTTGTTCAAAAAAACCAGCTTCTGCTTCTGGCTTAACAGCAGAGTTTCACCAGTTGAGGCATGAAGGATGGGCTGCAGCCTGGAAGAGCTGCTTGCAAAAACGGTAACTTTTGCAGCCCTAAATTCAGTAAGATGCGGGAATTTCTCAGCCCGAGGACCAGCAGCTCTCTATGGCACCGTGCAAGGATGACTCATCCTATAGGACCTTCTGCCAGGGTGGGAGTGGGCCCCAGGGAGGGCAAGCACGGGGGGGGGGGGGCCAAC
>NW_010972676.1:3098988-3100105 GCF_000737465.1 Haliaeetus leucocephalus
GCCCTGCTGCTGCTGCCAGCAGTCCCTTCCCCGGGGGGGCCATGCCAGAGGAGATGTGAACATGGGATGATTCATCCCTTTTCCAGGTCTCCCCTGCTCTGCAGAGACAGTGGAATATATAATTTTTAACAATGCGTATTTATGTCTTAGAAGGTTTCTGTGCTGGTCTAGAGCTGGTACCTGGTGAGAAGCAGGGTGCCATTTCGGCACTGGGGGAGCAGCAGAAGTGCCTGCTGAGAGTGTCAAAAACATTTTCCACTAGTCTTTGCTGGGAGAAAAAAAAACAACCATAAATGCATATAGTCCTGATGGTTTCCCTCTCTGCTTCATTGCTGATCTTCTGCTAGAGAGCTTTTCCATCCTTCCTGACACGGGTAAAGAAATAATACACTTGTCCTGAGTTCTTTGCACCTCCCCACCTTAATTTAGGATTAATTTCTGTACGACGAGAGCTCTGTTACGCGTGTGATGTGATGATTTGCAAGTTTTGCTGGCAGTGCCCCTGCCTTCTGGGTTGGCCCGGGACCTCGTGCCCTGGATTGGAGCAGCTCTCGCCCTGCCTGGCGCAGGGGAGCTGCGGTGCGGGTGTGGGTGCCGGGGGCACCCCGGGGATATGCTCACCCCTTCTTGTATGGCATCTGGCATACATTTTGGGGGCTAAGTCAGAGGTAAATTTAGGACATATTTTCAAGCAGAAGCACATCTGATTTCACTTCAGTTCTCTTTTCCATTTTATTAAAAAAAAAAAGCCTATTTTGCTGCCGAGCTGCCGCAGCAGTGGCGTGTCTGGAGGTGGGTGCCAGGGGCCGGGACTGGGGCAGGGGGTGCAGCCAGCAGCAGGTTTTTTTCTTAAGTTTGGTTAAGTTTGCCTCTATTTTAGCAATGGCCACAAGATGGCACAGGTCCCCTCCTAGTAAAATATGAATGTGATCACCGGAGAAATGGGTTTTTCAGGTAGCCTGAATCCAGGCTGAGCGAAAGCTGACTGAAAATAAAACACAAGCATATGATGCTCATGACACTTGGACTTCCTTCAAGCCCTTCCTGGGACGTGCCAGCCAAGCAGAGGGTAAGCCTGCACCCCATTTTGCTTGGGCAAGTACAGAGCAGCCCTGTG
>NW_010972676.1:3100698-3100942 GCF_000737465.1 Haliaeetus leucocephalus
GGCGAAGGTGGTGAACGGGTTTCACCCAGAGTGGGGAAAGCCATCAGGGTGATGTGCTGGCAGGATGTAGGTGGCTGTATGGGAGTCGGGGCTGTTTGCTGGGAGGTGTACAGGGGGGTTGGCTGGAGGAAACCCAGAGTAACCTCTTGCACAGCTATTTTTCAGGTATTTAACACAACAGCACACAGCGAGTCCTGCAGAGATGATGTGGTGGCAGTACACGGTACAGCGTGGGGACCATGTG
>NW_010972676.1:3100952-3121853 GCF_000737465.1 Haliaeetus leucocephalus
TGCTGCCAGAAATCAATGTGATTTCCTCAAAGGTTTAGCAGTCTGACTGCTTTCTGAGTGTCTCCCTGGGATTGCATGGCTGGCTCTGTCTGGATTTGGAGGCAGCTCCCCAGTTCTTTGAGATATGTGTTGGGAAGGCTGGAGTACTCGCCTGCCTTGTCCAGCCTTGCTTGCAAAACACGAGTAGGGGTCAATCAACCAGATGCAGGTTATGGCCAGGCATCTGCTGGAAGGTCATCACCCTGGCTGTGCTGGGGTCAGTGATCCCAACCCCTACCAGTATTTTCCTAATGGTTGTGTGAGTGATTCCCATGTGAACAATTGCTACTCTTTGCTATAAATAGGCAGGCTTAGAACAGACTTTTCTATTTGGTCCTTCTTATTCTTGTTTCAAATTTTGGGCTTGTATTTTTTGTTTCTTAAAGATTTTTTTTTTAATTCTTTATAAATCATCATCTCCTTGTAGGGCTAGTAGCCCCAAAGTATCTTAAAGGGACTTGGTGAGTTTGAACAGTGGTTATGCCTGCAATGAGTTGCTATCTTCTCTTTATTTTGGTATAGATTGTTATAAATATTAGTGATTGCCATTAGGGAACACCATTAGGATTTTAGTGAGGTGCTGAGTGCCTAGAATGACCTATTTTTTTAAGCACTCAGATGCTTCCTGTGGGATCCCTTCAGGTTGTCCCATCGAATATATTTTGCTGGTCCTCTCCAGAGAACTTTGTTTCCAAACTTTTTGCTGCTGTCACTGCAGCAGCTTTGGTCTATTTACCCTTTTCTAGCCAGTAATAGTTATCAAATTAGAATGGTTTTAACTAAAACTCAAGCAACAGTAGCCATGGATAGTAACGAAGCCTTTAGGAGCCCTATTAATTAGCAGCCAGTTCCCCCCAAGTTAGCAGGAATGGTTTGCAGTGTGTGGACAAATGGCAATAGCTGAAAACATTTACAGGCAGCGGAGATTTAATTAGACGCTCGGGACAAGCTTTGCCTGCAGTAGTGCTGTCCTGGGACACAGCTACAGCGATGCTGCTCCCAAGGATGTCTGTGGGGAGGCAAAGTGCTGGCAAGGTGAAGGTGAGGGGAGGCAGGAGCAAGCATCTGTGCCTGTCCTGGAGGTCCCCAGCTGGCACAGCTTGCACTGAGCCATCCTGCTGCCCAAGAGCGTGCATGCACATACACACACACACAGAGTTTATCTGATTCTCAGAAATAATGTCCTATTAAAATGAGACCTCCCCTGGGCTGCTAGTCCCTGTGACACCCCTTTTCTTTGCCCATTGCTGGTTTGGTGGTTGTTCTCTGTTGTAGTTTAACCCCAGCTGGCAGCTCACTCATTCCCCAACCTTGGCTGGGATGGGGGAGAGAATCAGAAGAGTAAAAATGAGAAAACTTGTGGGTTGAGATAATGACAGTTTAATACGTAAAACAAAAGCCACACACGCAAGCAAAGCAAACCAAGGAATTAATTCACCGCTTCCCAATGGCAGGCAGATGTTCAGCTATCTCCAGGAAAGCAGGGCTCCATCACACGTAGTGGTTACTTGGGAAGACAAATGCCATCACTCCGAACGTCCCCCCTTCCTTCTTCTTCCCCCAGCTTTATATACTGAGCATGACATCATATGGTCTGGAATATCCCTTGGGTCAGTTGGGTTCAGCTGTCCCGGCTGTGTCCCCTCTCAACTGCTTGTCCCCCCCCAGCCTGCTCACTGGTGGGTGGGGTGAGAAGCAGAAAAGGCCTTGGCTCTCTGTAAGCACTGCTCAGCAGTACCGAAAACATCCCTGTGTTATCAACACTGTTTCCAGCACAAATCCAAAACATAGCCCCATACTAGCTACTGTGAAGAAAATTAACTCTACCCCAGCCAAAACCGTCACATTCTCTAAATAGCCCCCATGCTACATGAAATCTATGTGGCTTCCAGTAACGTCTCTGGTCTGAGCGTGGTCACGAAGAGGAATAAGAAAGTAACATAGTCTAGCAAGGAAATATTTTGAGGTCTGCTTGATTATACTGAGTTTAGAGAAGCCTAGTGTACCTTAGCCCCGAGCTGCAGGCTCAGCTCTCACAGCAAGCTGCGAGCAGCCTGTATCACTTTGCTTCCCAGACAGTAGCGTTTCAGATGTCCTTGAAAAATCTTGCTCTTAGTGTTTTTTTATTAGTGCAGATGTGTAGTCTGTACTCCTCTCTAGGCTTTCAGCTTCACAAAAAGACAGGGTGTTGTGAAAAGGGTGAGCACAGCACTGTCATCCTTATGGAGCCAGCAGAGTCAAGAGATAGCATCCTTCTCCATGCAGGGAAGGGGTCTGGAGAGGAAAGTGTGACTCAGGGAGCCTGGAAATTAAAACTGATGGATACCAAGCTGAAAAGAAGGTTTTAATTTAGCACTGAGGGCAACTAGACACCAAAAAGACAAAGAAAAAGCAAAATAAATTTTTCATTGCTTGAGATCTTAAAGCCAGTATCATCAGCCTGAAAGAGGACCTGGTACAGGAACAGGGTGTTCCCCATGCAGAAACCTCAACAGGAATCAGGGAAGGGCTTTGGCTGGTTGGAGTCACTGACCTCTTTCCTTGCCCTGTGGCCCAGGCAGGTGGCTGCACGGCAGGTGAAGCTCCCCCAGCACAGCTTGAAGGCTACAGCAGAGCAGTGACATGAAAGGGATACCTAGGATGCACTGCTGTAAAAATATATCCTATAAAATTGATCACTGACACGGATTCACAAATGTTGTTGTCTCAAATGTTAAAAGGCTTAAATCTTACTTTCTCCTGTTTTTTCTTGTTTTCCTTCTTATGTCCCTGTTTTTTCTGCACAGGAGTAGAAAAATCACGTTCCCCCCCAAAAAATTCTGTTCCACGACCAGCCTTCAAAGCAAGAGGTCCCCAAAGAGCCTCTCCGGTCTGTCCTGTCTCCCAGTGCCCTGGCAGGACTTCACATAGCAAAGCATTTGTCTGCCCTTAAGCCACAAGTCAGGTCTTTGCAGTGACAGCTATATATGTTTTGGGATGCAGAAAGTGTCAATACTCCCCTCTTGGGGGGGGGCTGGAAGACTCTGGCTTGTGCAGCAAGGCTGGATTCGCCTGCAGTCCCCCACGGCAGCCAGGCAGCCAGGGCAGCATCTGGCAGTGCAGGAAGATTACTGGCATTTAAGGCAGGTTATTGCATTATTAGCCCTATGATGGTCATGAAAGATTGTCAAAAAAGAGGGTAGATAAATAGTCTGTGAAAACAACAAAAAAGCTTAATGGCTTTTTCTTTGCCTCTTTTTTCAAGGCCTATTAAGACTTCTGGAAGTGTGCTAAAAGCCAAAGAGGTCCCTGCACTCTGAGTGTTACAGATATTTCCAGAAATTATTTTTTCAGAACAGGTAAAGGGCAAATAGAGAGGGAGTCTCTCCCTTTCAGCCATCTGATGCTGCTGGGTGCACACGAAGCTGCCCCACTCCCATGGCCATTAGCATCCCTGGTGCTGTGGGTGCAGGGTGGTGCTTGGAGCTTGGGCCATGGGGGGCACTGGCTGTGGATGTGGCTTGCTAAAAAACTCCCAGCTGAGAGTTAGACAAGGCCATTTAATAGGTTACCAGATTACTTGCTCACCTCTTTGCACTTGGCTGCAAAACCCAGGTGAACATGCTGAGCCTGGTGTCAGCTGCCACTTTCCCCTTTGAAGGGGGCACACGTGCCACAGCCACAGCACTAGGCAAAGGTTTAGGGGTAGGCGATGTACAACCAGGGTGTCCTGGGGCACTACAGCTACACACAGCTGGACCCCAAGAGTAATTCTGGACCTGCTGATTAACTTTTTTTTTGTCCAACTGCAAGTATTTAAAACATACATCCTCCAGCATATCCGCACTCCCCAGCAGTTCAGTCTAAACGTCTCTCAGTATGGAAAGGTGAATGTGGTCCTGCAATAATTCTTTGATTTTTCAGGACAACTATTTACAGTGTGTAGGAATTTCATTAAAAGCAGGAATCTTCTCTTAAATTTATATAGACTTTTCTGCTGGGGAGTTTTGAAACTTTGCAGTGGTCACTAAGCTGTTAGAAGCAGCTGCGCAAAGGGAGTGCTTTCCCTGGGGCGAGCTGTTGAGCAGTGATCTATTACAGCCACTCCTCAATATTAGCTGTGCGGTGGCACTAATGCCATCGACAGAGTAAGCTCTGTCAGCAGCCACCGAACAGGAGGGAATGCTGTGTGTGCGGGGAATGCACAGGCAGGTTCCCAAGGTGCTCGCCGGGTGTGTGCTAAGTTGCAACTTCAGGAGTTTTTCATTGCCATCCCCAGCGGCCTTATCTTGTCCTCCCATGCCACTTTGCCACACTTCACTGCAGGATCCAAGGACCTTGTCCCCGTATGGCTGGGTTCAGTGGCACACTTCCCTGCACAGCGTGTAGCATCTGCAGGGCTGGGCTTCCCTGAGGCTCAGGCGTCACCAGGGTGTGACAGAGGTGTCAGTAAGAGAGGGGTCTCTGGAAACGCAGCGTCTGCCTGCATGCACTGCTCTGTTGTTATGACATTTTCTTAAAAGTAGGGGGCTAAATATGTGGCCATCTCTGGGAGTGGCACCAGGGGCTGCCAGGAAAGGGAGTCAGTAGAAATGACTGTGTGTGTTATGGTCTATAAGCCTCTGTCAGATAAGGTACCTTTGAAGTCTTATAACTGTAGAATGTCTAGCAGATAATACCCTTTACTGTACTAGAATCTGCAGTATTGCTGCATGCCTGGCAGGCTAGGAAATGTAGATAAATTGTGGTTTACGCACATGAAACACTATACATCCCGCTGTGGTTCAGGTGTCATTTTTCTTGTAGGTAAATGGCAAAACAGCCTTAGGCCTCCTGCCGAGCTGGGGGGTTCCTGCCATCAGCTGAACCAGAGGAGCCTCACTTGCAAGATGTGACGCTCACTACTCTGATAAATGACCAGTTCAAATAGGTCAAAATAAAAGAGTGAATTTCCCCAGAGCCTGGTGTTATTCACACCTAATAGTTGTGGTATTGATGGGAACATCTGCAGACCGACCTCAGTATCTCAAATGAGCCAGTTTCCCCTCTTTGGCTGCATTAAAATTAATTTGACCCTCTGTTCCCCCAGATGAATTTAACCTTGGTGTCAGCAAAGCACTTTTTAGCTCAAGGTACCAAAGATGGGCACAAACTCACCAGACACATCAAAGAGCACGAGGGCAAGAAGCCCATCCCATAAAACAGAGTGATAATTGTGGAGTTTGGGGGTTTTTTTACGAAGAGCTGAAGAGACTCTCAGCAGCTGTAAGTAAACGCCTGCATTTGCTGGGGTTACAATTGGGCTAACCTGCAGTTTCTGGTTCCCCCCCTGCACTACACCAGCCCTTGCTGTCTCTTCAGCAGTGCAGCTCAGCTGCTGCAGAGCTGGGCTTGCTCGCAGGAAAATCGACTCTTCTCAGCCCTGAAACCACCCTGCCAACCCCTGCTCACACAAGCAGATCAAGATGGCAAAGCTTTATTAATTTGTGTGCGTCCCCTAGGCAGGAGACATAAACAACAAAGGTTCACACACCATGAGTACCACGGCAGACTCCCATTGGGTTGGAAACGCTGCACGGGTACTGATTCAGCAAGACCCAGGGCTGTAAGCTCTGGCATTTCAAACTTTATAAGTACAGAGTACTGGTTGCAAAGACCTATCCTGAAATATCAAAAAAATACAGCAAAAGCTCTGTCCTGGATGCCGACGCTTTGGTGGGGCCGTTGGCTGCGGCAGGTAGGGCTCATCATGTGGCATTGCTTTGGGCACGTGTACAACACCAGGCTCTGCTCACTGGTAGGGCTGCTTGTGCCGTGTTTTGACTCATGCCAGTCATGCCAGTGTTCTCAGAACTGGGGATTTTAAACCCCAAGTTGTTTTGGGCAGGAACAACTTTTATTGTGTATGTGTAGGACCTAAAAATAGCCCCAACTGGGTTTAGGACTTCATTTGCTCCTGCATTGGTACAGATGATTGCCTCCCTCTCAGGTATGGGCTGAACCTTTCCCTGGAGAGGAGCTTGAGGCCATGGGATCTGTAAGTACCCAAATGTCAAGAGGAAACATTGCTCTCACAAGGATCTGCTCACACACTGTGGGGCTAACCCAAATTTTGGAGAGGGTGCAAACTCTCACACTTAAAAACTCTAAGCTGCAAATGATGACACAAAGTTAAAAAATGACCTTTAGACACCTAGTTCAGACACTATTTTCCCCTGACTATAACCTTCTGGTGTCCTGCGTTGTTATAGCATCCAACAGGATGATTAGAAAAATAGTAGTATTAATTCCCCACAGAGCTACTGCAAAATAGCCTGCAAGCGCAATGAAGATTGATTGCTGTTTAGAGGAAAAGCAATGCAATGATCCAAAATCAGGAAAGCAAATCAAGCAGAGATTTCCTGTGACAAAAGGTTTTCAATGAAATGAGTGTAACCGAGAGGAAGGGAAAGGAAGAACCGTCACTTTTTGAATTCAGCACATAAGCAATTTGAGCAAATAATTTCTTCCCTGTTCAAGCAGAGGACATCATTTTGCTTGAATTTACTGGCCCCAGGTATTTCTATACGAGGCTCTAGGTCTGTCCAGCTGTTAAACTGTCACTCTGGATTTATGCTAGTGTAAGAGGGAACAAAATACAGCCTGCATTTGGTGTGAGGTCCATGAATTTGGAAATGTCAAAGAAAAAAGTGTGCTTGGAATAGTCCTGGAGAAGAGGGTTTCTCTCAGAGTGGTGGTTTCTGCTGGGGAGAGCAGTCCCCTGCCTTTGAGCCTGTGCATTAACCTTTAGCAGTAGTAAAAGGAAGCAATCCTCCAGGAAACTACAGTTTGATGGTGGGAAAAAAAGATAAACAGATGCAAGGGGCTGTGGGGCAGCAGGTCACAGCAGTGTAGGGTGGGAGGGCTTGGGCCAGGGTTGGTGCTGGAGGTGCCTGTCACAGCTTTTCCAGCCTGCTGTGCCCAGAGCCCCCCTCTATCCTCGCCCTGGTTTATTCGCTGCTGCTGGCTCCTCAGCACAGGGCATGGGCTTGCTCACACTGAAGGAAACCCTGTCTGTGTGGCTGGTGCCCCTTCAGCAGTGTGCTGAGCCCATGCAGTAGACCCTGCCATGTGTCACTGCTGAGGGCCAGCTCACTGAATATACACACAGGTTTACATGGCTAAGGTAGACAGGTATGTGCTCGCAGCCACATAGGATCAATGTCCTTCTTCCTACGGTGACTAAGGGTTATGGGCACACTAATAGTAACTGTGTTTTAGCAGCCCAGAGTTTCAATAAAACCAATTTATAACTCTGCCACCTTGTAGCAAGTTAGAAAATTGCTTTAAAAATTAATGTAGTGTAATATAATCCATGCAGAATTATTTCCTGTACCTGCAAGTTTTTAAACCTAAGGTTCTAGGAGGCAAAAAATAAATACATCTGACTTTTTGTTGTATGCCTTCTGGCAATATGTCAGCAGAAGAGTTTGATTTTTCCTTGATCTTTTACTTCAGGGAGGAGAGGAGATCTACTAGATGAGAGGTTTCATCTGTGTGTGAGACATACTCTACTGTGCTCAAGGCCATGGTGAGTAGAGTAACTGCACATCTTAGTCGAAATGCCAAAAAGATACTGATTCAGTGAAATGAATACAGCATGTTTGAGGGACTGTTGGAAAGAAGCAGTTGTCTGCAGTCACATCAGCAATTTGCAGCAGCACACGTGTCCCCAGAAGTTCCTGCTGCAGCATCACCCAAAGGTTCACAAGTTTGCTCTCTATAAAATATTGCATTAGAGGGTGAATTTTAAGGGTGCATTTTAGACAGTGCTAGCATCAGATTTGCTGAGAAACCTCAGGTTTCAGGTGGAGATTTCTCATGAGCTTCTACAGGTGCAGCAGTGTTGACATCAGCAGCAGATGGAGGCTCTCAGCAAGTAACCCCAAAATGTTATCTCATGAATGGTTAGTACTAATCTGCTAACACAGGCCCATCGCTGGGAGAGATGTGGAGTGCTTTAACCCATCTCAGATCTCTTGAAGCAACTGGACAAGTGCTAGCAGAGTTGGTCACATCACTATGTTTCAGTGACAGGCACTGCTAAATAAGAAAGTCAGGAGATACCAGTGATGTTTCCTGAGGACCAACCTCCCACAGGAGGGCTTTCCTTTTCCAAAAACACCAATACTTTGATAAATGAGCATTTTAAACTGTTAAAAGTATATAAACCATTAAAAACAGGGACAGGTAAAGGGGAGGGGGGAACCCAAATAAAAGGCTGTTGTGACTATTACAACAAAACTTTGGCAGGTCTAGAAGTCACTTGACTAACACCAGGTGAAACCCTGCCCTGAATAGGCAGAAGATGGCATTGAAGTCATAAGAAGGTCTGTGTTTGTTTATCTGCAGGCTCAGGGTCCATATCACTAGCATCTGGAAAATTCATTGTGGTCAGATCTTTGCACAAAGTTGCTGTGGGAAATTTGCTGCTTTCCTGAGTAGGAAGCTGTGGTGACAGGCTATCACAGAGAAGAAATGTAATGGAGCAAAGCAGACAAAACCCCAGCCACCAAATAAACTTCGTAGTTAAATAGGGTCCAGCACAACTTTATGGGTTTCTTGGGTTTGCCTTCCTCATGCACTCCTTGACGTCCACAGCACGCTGTTCTGCACAGCCCCGTGCTTGCTCTGTGCTGATGAGGGCTGCGAAGGAGAGCAGCTACCACCACTGGATGGTGTCTTTTTGGCCAAATTTCCTGCCCAAGTTTTGTTTCTAGACAACATGGAGGTCTTCAAGTGGGAGGCCCATGGAGGGCATGTGTATGCTTGCAAAGCTGTCCCATTTTCAGGGCTTGGGACAAAAGGCTGTCTGTGGCACAATATCAGGGGTTTTTAAGCTTCATGCCACATTGAATTCTCACCGGTGATGAGTAGCTGGATAACACAGAGTAAATAAGCAATTAAGTAAGAGTGAAAAATGCAAATCAGCGGCTCTCTGTGGGTGCGTTGCTTTCAGCTCTGCTCCCTCACACGTGTTTTAACTGTGAGATGCTGAAAGCCAAGATGCCCAAGCTCAAAATTAAACTCCAGTGGCAGAGCCTGGAGCTGAACTTCCCAAACCACATTTTCCTTGCTTTGTGTCCATGAAGGGGGAAATAGGCCCATCTCCCAGAGCCTGTGCTCATTGGCCAAGTTCACCTTCTTTCTTTGCTCTTCTGTGTTATTCTTTGACCGTAATATGTCAGCACAGCTCCAGAAAAAGGAAATGTTGACATTTATAGATATGCTTACATGCTTCTCTGTCCTGAAAAGCAAGCAAACATGAACAACTTAATCTTTTAAGGTCAAAGGCAGACCTGCAATAGTTACCAATCAATCCAATCACTGATGTATTACATTTTCTATAAATGCACAGACAGGTCTATAGCTCACACCACCCGGCAGGCTCAGGGTAGCATCATTTGTTTTAAATCTTGTTATTCCAATTGCACGGTTTAATTATATTGAATGCTTGGTAGCATACACAGGAAGGAAAAACCTGTTTGTCATCATTAGCTGGTGTGTCCTCTGGCCCCAGTACTTTGGAGGTGTGTAATGTTATTGATGGATCTGGTGTATCTGTGGTAGGAAACAAACAAGTATTTAGCCACTTAATCCTTGATGAGACATTGATCTTCACTGGGACAGGTGCTTACAGTGTTCATGTAGTGTAATGTTCATGCAGGAGGGCTAAACACCATGCCTAAGTCCTTCAGCACAGTTCTGTCACATCCACCTTTTGCTGCCAGCTCCCTTGGTTAGGTGGGCACAGCTTATGCCTCACATATGGTTTGGAAACGGATGGTGTGCTTGAGCCCACACATGACTTCACATGTTGGGTTTTGTAGTGACACTGGTAGGAAGACTGGTACAGATCACCTATGGTGTTTGGGGGATAAGGTGGAGATCACCACCCAGTGACTCCTCCATGCCAGTCTGCCCCGGTAGCAGGGGCTGTCGCTGACTGCTAGTGCTTCAGGGACCCGCCACCAAATGCTCTTTGCTGGGTTTCCACCTCCCATTTGGTGCAGCGTGTTGAGGATGCCAGCCCAAGCACTGCTGAGCAGCGGTGGCGGTGTGCAGGCAGCACCCTGTGTGATGCTGTGACATGGATGCTTTATCAGCCATCACTGCCGGATCACTAACAAGGCTGCCATGTTGTATTATTTAATGCAGTTCTGCAATTTTTTGCTTATCTATCTGCTACCTTCCTGCGCATGGCTCACCTCTCCAGCAGCAACATGGGTGGTTTTTCTGGTATGCAGTAATGAAGAAGAGATTAAAATATAACTCCTTGGCACTAGTAATCTCTGCATAACCTCCCTCTCTAGAATCAGTTAGCTCCTTGGCCTTCTGAAAATATTGAATCAAAGCTATTCCTAAATTTACATTTATTAAACTGTATTCCTAAATTTGTTTTCCATTTCAGGAAATGGAAACAGAATAGATGAAACAGCAGCTTTTTTTGGTACACAGGCATCATCACCTTTCACGACCAATGCAAGATGGTGTCACGACCCAGACTGGACAGACCAGGGAGTCGTGTTTAATTTGAAATTCCCTCGGGCTAAATTAAGATGAAACAACACCAATCAGTTAAACATTTTATTCATGACAGAAGCAAACTGAACTGGGGAGTCATGGCAGTAGGTGGCAGGGTTTCTCAGGAACAACAGTAATTGGCATAAGACTACTTCTGTAAACCATGTAACCCAGGGTAACCATATACATCAATTCAGGGAATAAGGAGATCCCTCCCGTTGAGTCATAAGGTTCGGAGCAGACCCCCTTGCTTTCTAGACTCCTCCTCAGAGAAGGGCCTAGGGGCAGCTGGATCCACTCTTAGTCTCAGACTTGGTCAACAGTTTTATGTCTTAAAGAGATGAGGTGTAGGGATTGTGGAAAAGGAAAGAGAGAAGAAGACAGAGAGAGAAAGATTTCACTGGTCCTGGGTCCAGCGTTGGTTCAGTCAGCTGAGGGTTCCAGTGGGCTTGTGTACATGGGGCTTCAGTTTGTGTCCTTTTACCATCCTTGCCCCTCCTTTGGGCAGGCACCCGAACTTGTCAGGCTAATGAGCAGTTTGTGAGCCTTTGGGCTTGGGGGTCATTTGTGGAGTAACTTCTCCTTCCCTGCAGACATGGCCATTGTTTGATCTTTGTATCCAAACAGTGTATCAGAACAGGGAGCTGTGCACCCTCCAGCACAATGGCCTCCCCCTCCTGTTGCTGAAGTCTGAGCTGACAGGCTTTTCACCCTGGTTCCTTGCTGTGCAGGGTTTGTCTTTAAGCAGAACTTGCCCCACCACAATGTTTGAGACATTAACTCTTTCAGTCTCTCACAGATGGATTTGAATCTAATTTGTTTTCTCTCCTTTGCAGTCACTGCTAGTTCTTAAATGATGGGATAATTTTCCTTCTGAAAAATGCATGTTTATGGAACATTCTTCCCTGCTGTACCTCTGTGAACCCTCCGACTGCTTTCCTGTCTCTGGCCTCCTGCAGCAAAAGTTTTGCAGTTTAATGCTGTATTGGGTCTGTATAGCAGTGTATGGTCATTTGTCTGTAAAGGCAGGAACATCTGAGGACATGGGACCCTAAGTAAGTGGTGACTTTGAAAATGAGAAAATGGCCCCGTATCATTAGCTTTTGACTTTTTTTTTATGATCTCTCTATCTGTTCCATTTTGCGTGTCTGTGGGTAGACAGTGCACCGTTAGCTCATGGTCTTGAGCAGTGCTGTGCTGGAGCCACCAACCACCTCAGTACCCAAGAAGGCTAATGGTGTGCTGATGTGCCACCCTTGCACCTGGGACGAGGCAGCAGCGCATGTACTCGCATGTACTACACTGCAGAAGTGAATGCTCCTCCTAGTCTGAAGGTGCCTTCTCTTCTCCTAGAAATGAGGAGGCTAACTACAGGCAAATTACAGACCAGTTGGTGAAAGCAGAGGATAAACCAATTTGTTCTCCTGGGAGCAGGACAAGGTCAGGCGAGCATGTGTTACAGTTACCAGGCTTACCTCCACTCTCCTCTCTTCCTTCCCATTAGCAAATATCAATATTTTTGTGTGTGTGTGGCTTGTGGTTGAGTGAAAGAGATAAAAAATCTGCTGGAGCTCTTGAAACATCTCCACTCCAGTGCAGGGTGCTCAGAAACAAAATGGTTCTTATATTTCCATAACAGCAAAAGGAGGTTTTTTTCCAGCTCATTAAATCAGTGATGTGAGTCTATAGCATCAACATTAACAAGGCTGAATAGGCTGGTGTGCAGCCTGAAGAGCACTTAATGATACATCCAGTATGTGTGCAGGTCATACTTAAAATTCATTCAAAACAGAAGCACCTGTATGATATATTTCTACAGCATTGTACAAGTGAGGTACTACTGCAGCCAGCCCTTGAATAAAGCACGACTGGCTTTACAAACAATGCTATCCTTACATCATCTTTATTTTCCTTCTCCTTGGACATGTGAATGTAAATTGTAAATAAATTAAGCTTTGAATTTGGAATTTTAATAAAGGTGAAGACCTTCCATATCCAAAGGATTGCACAGCAAAGTGACTTTTCAAATTGATAACGTAGGAAAGAAATGCTTATGGTTGAGGGGTGGGAAGGAAAAAAACCAACCCAGGTGAAGGGGGTTTTTGCCTTGCTGCCATGGAAAAGGTGGTACCTTCAAAGGTCACCCCAGCTGTCTTGTGAAGGTTTGCAGCATCCCATGTAGGCGTTGCCCCTGTTTCACACCACAACCAAAACCACATCATCTACTAGTCCTGCTTAATGTACTATATTTTAGCAAAACACAAACAGATGTAATTTGTGTTAGTTTAGCATCCTCCAGCACTAAGATTCAGTGGGAGACTGGTGAAAAATGCCAGGAAAATATACAGGTCCTCAGGAGGACCTGGCATGCACAGCCTTCTCCTGTCTTCCTTGGAGGACCAAATCCCTGTGTCCAGGCTAGACACTCCACTTGCAGGCAGGTGCCACTGGCCTTACTGGCACAGACCTACCATCTCCCAGTGCTGTTTGGCTGCCACCAGCCAAGAGGTCCCCTCCTGCTATGTCTTTGCGTCCCCTGGCCACTTCCAACCTTTGTGCAGGGTGGAGCACATCAGTCCTGACTGTACGGCCGGCCTGTCTCCATCTCTGTCCCCACATCCATGGTCTTCTCCACCAGCCACCTCACCGCCCTGGCCTACAACCCTCTTTGGGGCTCTTTCCTAGGCCACCACCTCCAAATTAGCTGCTTCTCACCTGCACTTCCAACCCTTTACCATGAAACACCCATCCTTCCCTTCTCCCTCCTCCATGGGCCGAGTTCAATCTCCTTCTAGTGCTGGCACTGTCAGCCACCACCTTCTTAATCCCCACTGCCAACTGCAGCCTCATGCATGCTCATGGTAGCACACGAGGCTGCACCAACACCATGACAGCCACCATCTCTGGAGAGGCTCATATCCTCCTCTACTTGCCAAAGGCTGTACCCTGCAACACAAAACTGCAGATGCTACCACCCAGCACAGGGCTGGTAGAGTCTGTCTCCTGGAAGACACCCTGCTCTCCCCAGTCCGTGAGGGGGGCAGAGCTCCCGGACAGGAGGCAGTGCATGTGAGTCCAGCCAGGGATGGATCCCACTACACCTACCTCAGCCGGTCCTTGGGGTTCAGTGCTAGAACAGGTGACCCATGACATCCTGCTCTCTCCATCTGAGGGGGTCACCAAACCATGTGGGAGCCACTCAGGGCTTTCTGCCACACCTAGTGGAGGCTGGGCAGTCTGTCCTGCCAGCAGCAAGGCCAGCAAGAGGTGCATGCCCCTTCACAGCTTGATTTTGGACTGCAGCACCAACCCCGTCTCTATCTCTCAGAGATAGAAGGATGCATACTCTCACCTGTCCTCCTAAGACCTGCTCCTGGATGACAGAGCTTGGATGGACCTTGCTGACAGCTTGCTCAATGATCACTTAGGCTATGGGCAGGGTTTCTTCCACAGCCTGCCTCAAACTGTGTTCAGGCTCCCCCAGGGAGACCTCTGTGCCCTATAGGCAGCAGCAGCACAGGTGCCCACCACATGAGCCACACCATCCTACAGGAGTTTCCTGGCCCCTGCCATGCAGTGAGACAACCGCAGCTGTGTATAGGTGGGTGAGAGGCATGTGACCTGAGTCACCACTCACCCCTGTCCTGCCTTGCACTGCAGGGCTCATCATCGACCTCGCACCTCACAGTGATTGTGGGCACCACCAGCATGGAGACAGCCAAGGCCAAGGGCTTTGCTTTCCCTGCAAACACAGGGAGCAGGAGAAACCGAAGCTCTTGTGCCCACCTTGCCATGGAGGGGACCTCTTTGGGAGTGACAGATGGTGGGCACAGCTGCCTTGGGAAATAGAGCGGTATCAGTATGCATGGGGGCAACCTGCTCTCTGCAGCCTGGTTTCACTTGCCTAGCACTGACTGAGATGGCAGGACATGTTTGCACAAGTGTGTATGTGGCAGCCTGTTTCCTATGACCCACTAGACACTTTTCAACACAATAATTTGCTGTGCTGCCAGTCCGGAGTACTGCTTGGGAAGGCTTATGTCGGCATCAGGGGCACACTTGACAGTCTTGAGACAGAAGTCCCCTTACACAAAGGCATTTGCATCTGTTTAAGTGACAGGTAGGTTTGGAAAGTGAGCTGAGCTGTGATGAAGAGAAGCAGGAGGATGAGATGAGACACACCGGGGTGGTAGCACTGCATATGTGTGCCATGGCAAACCTGGTCTGAAACACCTTCATAACTGCCTGGCGTGTTTCACATAGGAGTTCTGCCTCAGCGTGGTAAAGGCCACACTCAGCCCCTTCCACTACTCTCGCGATGCTGTCTGTGCATCCCCCTGGCCGGCACCCTGCCTGTGGGGCCACCCTGGCAGCTCATGCAGGCAGTGCATGGGGCTGAGCTGCCACCTTGCACTGCCCCATGGCAGCACCCAGTGCTGCCACCTTTTCCGACCCTGGTGCCCCACTGTTGCACAACTCCACCTGCAACGGGGTGTGCAAGAGCCACTCTGCAGGGGTTCGACAGGCTCCAACTCCCTGGCTCTGCCTGGGTGACAGCTCACCTGCACAGCCATGATGGGGGAACAGCCTCTCTCCACAGTGGGTGTCTGGCCCCGTTGCAGTGGCGCAGGTCCCTGGCAACAGGCTCTCAGAAAGGCACAGTCTGGCTCCCGGGGCTGACAGCTGCATTTCCGCAGAGCTGACACTCGTGTGACTCATCTCGATGTTGTCTCACACTCTGCAGACACACACACACTTGTCAACAAGTCTCCCTTGGAAGGGAAAGCACCATGCTTTAATGGTTTCCACTGCAGCATTTCCATCATGCCACACCATCAGACACTGAAGCATCCTGCCACCCCGAAGCATCACCCTTTGCAAAGCCCCAGGGAGGTATTTGCTCCCTTCCCCTCTCGTCTGTGGCTTTTGTCCACTTAGCATTTCAGAGTTCAAAACCTTGTCTACCTATTTGGAAGATGGGTGTCCCTGCCTTTGTGCTTCCCCTCAGTCAGTGCATCTACTCTGCAGCTTCGAGGGGCTGCAGCAAGCCCACTCAGTGCAGCGTTTCTATTTGAAACTGCTCCTGTCCCAGCCACTGCACCCAGATTTTTGTATAGCAGCACAAAGAGGTGGAGCTGGCATCTTCCATAGGAAAGCTTAGCCTGCTCCTTTTATTTTTCCTACTGCTGCCCATCTCCTCTCCTTTTACAGCCAGGTCTGCATGTGAGCTGGCACTCACAGTGTGCTCTTCCCTTTAACACTGCTGACTTACTCAAATGTCACCCCTAACTTCAGGAAAGGCAGGAAGGTGCATCCAGAGAACTCCAGGACAGTCAGTCTCACCTTGATCCCTGGGAAAGAGATGGATGAAATCCTCTTGGAAACAATTTAAAAGCATAGTGAGGACAAGAAGGTGATTGGATTTACAAAATCATGCCTGACCAACTTGATAGCTGCCTCTAAAGAGATGACTTTGCTTGGTGGATAAAGTGAGAGCAGTGGAGGTTGTTTATCTCAACAGTGTTGAAAGCCTTACCGTCTCCCTTAATACATGCAGAGACAGACTGATGAAGCATGGGCTAGATAAAATGGACAGTGAGGTGGACTGAAAACTGGCTCAACTGCCAAGCTCCAAGGTACGAAGTCCAGCTGGAGGCCAGTCCCTAGTGGAGTCCCTTGGAGGTCAAGACTGGGGCAAATAATGAAGATGCCAAACAATAATGGCCTGGCGCTAGGACAGAGTGCACCCTCATCAAGTCTGCAGATCATATAAAACCGAGGAGAGTGGCTGATACACCAGGGGGTTGTGCCACCGTTCAGAGGCACCTTGACAGGCTGGAGAAATGGACTGGCAGGAACCTCATGAGGTTCAACAAGAGGAAGTGCAAAGTCCTGCACCTGAGGAGGAACAACCCCAGGCACTAGTACAGGCTGGGGCTGACCAGCTGGGAAGCAGCTTTGCAGAGAAGAACCTGGAATCCTGGTGGAAACCAAGCTGACCATGAGCCGGCAATGCACTGTTGCAGCAAAGGCAGGCAACAGCATCCTGGGCTGCATTAGCATGAACATTGCCAGCAGGTCAAGGGAGGTGATCCTTCCCCTCTACCTAGCACTGGCAAGACACATCTGGACTGCTGTGTCCAGTGCAAGAAAGACATGGACTTGCTGAAGCAGGTCCAGGGAAGGGCCACAAAGGTGATCAAGGGACTGGAGCATCTCTCATATGAGGAGAGGCTGAAAGAGCTGGGACTGTTCAGCCTGGAAAAAAGAAGACTCGCAAGGATCTTATCCATGTGTATAAACACCCAATGGGAGGGAGTAAATAAGATGGAGCCCTTCTCAGCAATGATACTGAGAGGACAAGAGGCAATGGGCACAAACTGAAATACAGTAAAGTCCATTTAAACTTAAGAAAAAATGTTTACTCTCAGGGTGATCAAACACTGGAACAGGCTGCCCAGATAATTTGTGGAGATATCCTTGGTGACATTCAAAACCAGACTGGACATGGCCCCGGGCAATGGGCACTGAGCAAGGGGTTGGAATAAACCTCAAAAAGTCCCTTCCAACCTCAACCACTTTGTGAACAAGGCCATCATCCTGGGCTCTCAGGCAAAAATAAAGCATCAGCCTCTGTTTGGGAAATGCAGCTGCAGCTACCACACGCAAACAGCTCCCACAGTCTTTGTGGCTCTCTTCACACATGTCTTTTTCCTGGCCTCAAACACCTGCAGTGACACTCCAGTCCCTCTTCCGTGCTGTGACCCAAAGAACCACTGCAGTGTTTCAGAACAGCACGCTTCCCTTCTCTCTTCTGCCACAGCACCTCACAAATGCCAGATGGTATCTGAGGGTCTTATCAGCATGTGGTTCAGAGACATTTTACGTGGCTCCTACCTTATGCACTGATGGTTTGTCGTCCATGACAGTCAAACCTGGGAGCTTTGGATGCTTGGTTGCCTCCTGAGGACTGTGATCAGCACGCGCATCTCTGTGGTTATAGGGTGGCTGCAGGGTGCATAAGCCTTGTAGTGGAGCAGAGCCAGTGGGTCTTATCTTCAGGACCTTCTGTCAGGTCCTCTCCCCTGCATAGCCTTGCTGGACAGCTGTGCTGCAGCACTTCCTCTGCTTGAAGCCACCTAGTGCCTCCCGAGCCAGGGACACCTGGCCCATGTCAGCATCCTGCCACCCTTCACTCACCACACCAGTGCCTGCGTGCTCTCACCCCCAAGCTTGAGCCACCAGAGTGGTTTGCCTGCATTGTACTTCAGCACAGAGCCTGCTGCTGGCGTTGTAGACCAGGGCAAATGAAAAGCAACCTGGGCATGCCAGCAAAGACATCTGCCGCATGCAGTTAGTAAGCATAATGATGTGGCAGCTCCCTGCTGCTACTTACTGCAGTTCAGAGAGTTCTTCCTTGGGTGACAGCTGTCAGCTTCCTTCCAGGGTGCAGGCAGCAAGCTTCTGTTGGGAAACCCACACCTGTGCACACAAGAACTGGAAGAGAGCTCTACACAGGAGTCTCCTAGTGCCCAAGACACTTGCATATCCCCCCAGCAACTGAGTTATTTGTGTGTTTATCAGTTACTTCAGAACTGAAGTCTGATTTTGCAGGCAGTGCCCTCGCAAGGTCTGCATTGCTTGCTAAGGCAAATAACTGCTTAACCAGGCATGTTCAGTCATGGTGTCCCTTCCTAGATCTTTGAAAGCTATAGGATTTCACCAGATCCCTCATCACTCTCCCATTAGAGTGGTAAAAAAACCTTATTTTAAATTAAAAGGTTAAATTCTTTCCAAAGTGCATCTAGATGCAAGCAGAAATTCAGTGACATATACACAGAATCATCAGTTCAGAGAATTGTTCTGAGTGCACATCTCATAAAGCCACTTTGCACAGGATGGGGTCTGATGAAAGCTGATTTTTATCAGCCCATGAACTCACACTCTTCACACAACCAATACTCTTGCGAAACATCTAGTAGCCAGTGTGACAGAGGCTCAGTACCTACTACTTGCATCTCATGGATTTCCCAGGGTGGCAGGATGCCTGCCTTGAACAGGAACCATCTAATGTAGCCCTTAATGGCAAGTGCCTTGTTTTGCACTGGTGTTTCCTCTTTCAGGTGCATCTTTCTGCTTTACATCTGCAGAATTGTACTCTCTCCTGGAATGAATGGGCTTAAAATCAGGTTAATCCTTCCACCCCCCATTCCCTTCCCAAGGAAGTGGAGAGCACATGACTCACTCACTCCCTTAGGGTTTCAAGCACACCTTTGGGATGCAGGAACTCAGATTCACCTCTGTTTTCTTCAGCTTGGAGCAGGAGCTCCAGGTTTGCAAGGCAGCCCAAAGGCTCAGAAACCTGCCCAATTAGAGCCAGAGCATGAGGATGCCTACCAAGTAACATCTGCTATGCCCTTGCAGCCCTTCATCCCCCCTAGTCTGTCTCCCAAGCCAGCAGAACTGGTAGAAGAGCTTCTGCTCATGGGTTGCACTGGTCTTTAGCTTTGGTTGCTGCAATCTCTGCCTAGCCCAAAACCAAGCTAAGGGTAATTTCCCCTTGTTTGCACAGCCTGTCTTAAGGAATTAGTGTCCACATTGCCACAGGATGCCCCCGCTATCTATGGGGGCTCTTCTAAGTGCTCTTCTGCACCCCCATTCAAGATCCCCCTATTTAATAAAAGCTCTCTGCCATGTCGTATTGGAAGTGTACCTCGAGATATTTACGCATAAACTGAGTAAACATAAACAAAACTTGACAAACGATGCATCCCAGTTACAGGCTGACTGAGAAAGCCAGCTTTGTAGACTCAAATTCACATTCATAACAAAGTAAATATTTACTTAAATACTTTTTTTTATAGGAGCCATGCATCTGTTAAGAGGTAGGAGGAAAGTCTTACCATGTCTTTTCCCATTTCAGGTCTCAGAATATCATATAACATCTACACATCAGGACAATGAATGTTTCCAACAACTGCAGTGTCACAAATCTAGAACTGTATCACCATGTTCGTCTCCTTGAATTTGTTCTGTATAACCTCATTTTCTTTTTTGGAGCACTATTTAATGCTGTTGCCCTCTGGGTGTTCTTCTGCAAGATAAAGAAGTGGACAGAAACCAGGATGTATGTAATCAATTTAGTCTTCGCAGACTGCTTCGTCATCTGCACCTTGCCTTCCATGGCTTATTTGCTCTGGAATAAGTCAACCCGAGATGAACTCTGCCAGTTTATAGAAGCAATGTATTTTATCAATATGGTAGTGAGCATCTACACAATTTTATTTATCTCCATTGATCGATACATTGCTATAAAGCACCCCTTGAAAGCCAGGGCCTTCAGGTCTCCATCAAAGGCTGCCCTTCTCTGTGGGCTTCTGTGGGTCTCCGTGATAATCGGTGCCACCTTACAGCTTTGGCAGAGACATGCCACTCTCTGCTTTCAGAAGGACACCACCGCACCCGCTACTCTGGGCCTGCTTTCCATTTTCTTCATTTTTACTCTTCCATTAGGAATCTTGACTTTTTGCTCCATGGAAGTAATCAGGAACCTTAAGAAACATCTGAACACAAATTCACCAGAGCAGAAATTAATCCAGAAAGCTGTTCACATTATTTATGCAGATCTGATTGTATTTCTAATATGTTTTCTGCCAGCCTACCTTGGGGTACTTTGGCAGGTTCATAATGGAGAGAATCGGAGCTACCTGTTTCCTGCTCCAGGTTATGAAGAACTTCTCCTCCGTGACAAGGTATATTGCCACATCCAACTGCTGCCTGGATAGCATCTGCTACTACTTTGTGACCAAGGAGTTCCATGAAGCCCTTCTACTGCCCAAATCCAGCACTGAAAAACCAGATCAAATCCCCCCCTCACAGACACACACTTGCTAAAGGAAGGGGGGTGGGGGCAGGGGGAACAAAAACCACCAAACCCAAAAATCCCACCACAACTCTGTAATATCAAGAGAAGATACACCTTCAGCATTACGGGGATAACTATTGCTCTTTCTCTCTAGGGACATCTTTGTTAGGTTTAGCATTACTAAGTTACTTGCGATTTATACTCTATGCTTCTATTAAACAAATGAGTGATTTCACAGAGATTTGTAAAAGTGTGTCTGTAATCACTGGTCGTTAACATGTCTCCATTCCACCCTCCAGCACCTACTTGTTACTCATACAGGAAGACAGGTGACCCATGTATGTCTCCCTGGTTTAGTTAATTTTGCAGCTAAAGTCACAGAATCATAGAATCATTTAGGTTGGAAAACACCTTTAAGATCATTGAGTCCAACCATCAACCATGCCCACTAAACC
>NW_010972676.1:3133403-3239734 GCF_000737465.1 Haliaeetus leucocephalus
CCACATTATTCTCATACTAAATCCAAAACATAACACTATACTAGCTACTAGGAAGAAAATTAACTCTATCCCAACTAAGAAAATCACTTTTCCAGCCAAGGTGTGGTAGACACTGGTGTCAGTAAAAGGGCCTTTGGAGCACATTGAGAGCGGTAATGCACTTTGTACAGGCACTGGTACTCAGCAGTGCCGTAGGCCCCTGGACTACCCTGCCGGAGAGCTGTCAGCGAGTAAGTGAGAAAGCAGCACATGTGTTACCTGCACTGCACCACATGGTGACAGCACTCACGGGGCTGAGACAGGCTAAGAACTGCAGAGGCAGGGGAAAATACCAAGTGAGCATCATTGGTCCATGGCAGAGGTGATAAAACCGGCAACTGGGTGGAAGAAGGCGGCCATAAGCAGCTGCAAGAGCCTAAAGGGTGGCTGATGGGGAGCCAATGTGCAGAGAAGTGAAGCATGAGGATCCTGACCCAACAGCGTCCAGGAATCAGACAAGGACCTGAGAGCCACACCAGGAGACACGTAAGTTCTCTGCAGATAACACTTCATTGTAGCTTTCCATACGAGTATCTGGTGCTGAGTTCCTCTGACCTGAACTGGTCTGGTGCTCTGGTGAACCTGCTGATCACAGCCAGCTGCTTTGTGCTTGGTGACACGGTTTGTCCCTCACTGGGCTGATGGGAGGTATAGCTACCGTTGTCTGGTGACCATAGCACCAAGCTGTGGATGGGAAGCCTCACACTGGAGAGATGCTATGAGCTGAGCTCCCTCCAGGCTTAATTTTGACTGCTCATGGTTAATGCCAGTAGTGATTGCCTTGACATAGACAATAGGAGTGTGTGGACAACACTTGAGGATGATGCAAAGTGAGGTGCTTTCTGTACAGTGGTGAAAGTATCACAACCCAAGAGCTGGATGACTTAGAAAACTAAAGTACTAATGAGGACCATGACATGAAAATGATGGTGGGTGGGGATCAATGAGCTTGATGTACTAATAGGTCAGTAACTACTTATAGGCATCCACCAAGAAGCAGCCACAAGAAAGGCAAAAGCAGTCCCTGGAAACTCAGGAGAAGTATTTAAGCTAAGCTCTATACTGACTATACACTGGCAAGGAATTAATCGCATAGGCTGATTTGCAATGCACAGACAGACAATGCAGAAATACTCCTGAAGCTGCTCTAGACGACCTGGAAAGTGGGAAGGGGAGATGTGTTTGCCCAAGACAGCAATTCAAGGTACTAACAGCAGGACCTTTGAGCTTGTTGATCAACTTGTTTGACCTCTTCTTGTAAATGGGTTGCAATGGACAGCCAAGGAGGAGCCCCTGGCCAGCAGGCACATGCGACCACAGAGCAGTTACAAAGTCAGCAGGTCACAGGGTCACAGTGTCACATTTTCTCAGAATTACTGGCTGATGAGAACTATGGAAGATGAGAGAATTACCATGATTCAGAGTGAAACCCATTATAATAATCAGAAAACTGTCTGCAAACCACAGCCCTCACCTCTCCAACAGCTCTGTGAATGGGACTGGGGGCCTGCCAGGGCTGCTCTGTCCTGGGGCTCAGTGGCATGACAGCAGGTGGAAGTCCCCGCTCCAGCCCCAGCAGGAGTGGCAGTCTAGAAGGCAGAGAGAAGACCTCAGGATCCTCCAGGGCAACGGGTCCCCTCCAACCAATGTGCACAGCCTGTTGGGTGAGGAAGGTCAATGGGCATTGCCCAGGGAGACATCAGGCACTGGAAAGTAAATCAAAGGAAAAACCCAAAGCCATTCCATTGCCGGAGGAACTGCTGCAGGGCCACATGGCAGATGAGTATTTCACCTCACTGCAGGGCTATTGCAGGCTCCTTAGTCAACAGGGGGTGGTACGAGCCACACCAGTGGTGACAGAGGAAGCTCAACCCCGGGCAAATGCATTGAGGAGAGGCGGGGGTGCTTCCTCCACCAGCGTTGCTGCCATCACAGCCACTGGCAAATGGTCCTTGCAGGACACCTCACTGGTTGAGTGCCAGGGGCACTGCTAGGAGGGCTCATTGTGCCTGCACATCGCACCGCAGCCGGAACGTTCACTCTCTCCAAGGACAGCGAGCGAGCAGGTAATTCCTCTTGGCTATTTGCTGACCTGGTTGCTTGAGCTCTGCAAGGCACTGCCTTTCCCCAGCCATGGTGGAACACCAAAATGGTGGTGGAGAAACGAGAGAGGGCTGGAGCCTGTGTATTTTCAAAGACTCATTTTGATACTGGTCACGTTAGACACATTTTAGATGCTTAAGGGTTGTCTCAGCCTTTGCTAGATCTCTCTGTTGTCTGTTATGATTTACCCTTATATCTTCTGGGCTCATAACTCATTCCTTGTGTCCAAAGCACAGACCTGCTGCAGGTATCGGCTGTAGCATATTCCCTCACCTCCAAAGAGGTGTCCTGGCATGATTCCTCAGCAGCATGATTTTCAAAGCTAGCCAAGAGCTGCAGATACATACAGATGCTGCAGCACTGTGCTATGGTTTGCTTGCTCGGGATGCTTTTAAGCCCCAGGAACCTGCTGCCGTGGAGCCATGATCCCCTTGCAGGGAAAATCCAAAGACATCTCAGACTTCCCAGGTCTTTTCTGTCCATGAACAGTTGCACCTGGAATACACTCCTGCATTAACTCCTCCAAAGCAGGAGGGAAAACAGCAATATTGCCCTTAGACCCAAGGTGATAAAACCACCCACTAGACCAGATACAGCTCATCTCTCTATTTCATGTGGCTGCTGACCACATTTCTTGCCATGGCATTGGGGTTTTTTTGTCTTGGAATTGTGGCAGATTGCTCTAACACTTCTGAGACAAAGACCAACTTTCACAATCCTTGAAAGACAGCATGCGGACCCCAGTACTCTGATTCTTGCTGCATACCACTAAATGCTACCACTGAGTACAGGATTCAATGGCAGCTAAAAATAATGAGAGATGTACTAATAATTGCTCTTACCACTAATGAGAAGTGATGCAGAGACAACTCAGGACTTAGGGAGAGGACAGCTGTCCTTTTGCTGCACATCTGGAGCATTTTGAGCTGCGGGGATGCTGGCTGGCTTCTTCTCAGCACCACTATAAGGGAAGGGGTGAGAGCTGGGTTTAGGCATCCTCTTTCCATTATCAGATAATTTTAATAGCTCACATAACTCCTAGCTGCAGGATACCTGCTGCTGCCTGCGCTGAGTCTGGCCCAAAAAAGAGGCCCAAGCATTTTCCCTTGCTGCCCTCCACAAGCAGTCTTCCCCGCATGGGACCCAGTGAGAACCTGCGCTTTTCTCTCTTCCACAACTGATCAGGCTCATGCCCCACTCCCTCCCCTTCCCACCAGGTACCCTACAGCCAGCTCTGCTCTGCAGAGTCATCTACACAGTCTGGTTTTCACTGTTGGTAAAGCCCTGAACTATCTGAATTAATCACCAATTCAGTCAAGAGTCTAGCTTCTAAAAGGTTTAATCTGCTTTTGCAGGAGCTGTGCCTCTTAATATCCCCAAAATGAACCTCAGCAGCTGCAGTATCACAGCCTATGAAAGCTTTCCACTTGTCCAGCTGTGTGTTTACATCCCGGTTTTGCTTTTGGGCATTTTGCTGAACGTGTTGGCGCTGTGGGTGTTCTGCTGCAAACTTGGCAAATGGACAGAAACCAGAGTATACATGGTCAACTTGGCTGTGGCTGACTGCTTGCTGCTCTTTACTTTGCCTTTTAAAACTTTATCCCAGTTCCGTCAGCTGAAGGTAGGTAGATGGTGCCTGGCTCTGGAAGGTGGCTATTTCATAAACCGCTTAATGAGCATCTGTATCATCACTGTTGTGGCAGCTGATAGGTACCTTGCAATCAAGTACCCTTTGAAAGCCAAGGTGCTGCGGTCACCGCAGAAGGCAGCTTTTGCCTCTGGATTTCTTTGGATAGTCATTATCTGTGTGATGTCCCTCATTAAAAAGTTAGAGGATCGAGGACAAGATGAACTTTGCTTTGAAAAATCTTCCGTTAAGCCCTCAGTGATCACACTGTGTGCTATTATTGTAGGGTTTTTCATACCATTGATCATCTTGAGTTATTGCTCCATACAAGTCATTGCAGAACTCACGAGAAAGAAGAATGAAAACTGTCACAAGGAAAAGTTAATCAGGAAGGCCGTCTACATCGTGTCTGCAAACATGACTGTGTTCATCATATGCTTTTTACCTCTTCACGTCGGGCATCTCCTTCGCTTTATAATGGACTCCATCAGCTCCAACTGCTCTGCAATACAGAGGGTTAATAATTTTGTTCACCTCGCCTCAGTCCTCGCAAACACAAACTGCTGCCTGGATGCTATTTGTTACTACTTTGTCAACAAGGAATTTAAGGAAGCATCTCCCAAGCTAGCAAAGTCCAAATCTGAAGCCAGTGAAGAAGCTGAAATTCAGCTCCCACACGTAACACATTAGTGCAAAACACATGCAGCACACATTTTATGCTTGCTACATTCAAGTTCAACTGGGACTCAATAGCAGGCTTGCGCACTTTTTTTTTCTGTGAGTGGGATGGAGGGACTTTCTGCTAATGGGAAGGATTCAGACATGTGAATATTAGCCCCTATTCAGACAACCACAGCAGTCCAGATCCTGATGTAATGACAGGTTGCCACTGATAATTTTCTGCCGTATGCAAATTTGAGTAAAATGATAGTTTTCCCCTGCAAAAACTGTCTTTAATTTTCCCAGAAAATGCAAAACAAGTACAGCCAGTGGTAAAGGGTCTGGGGGTTTTTTTGTCCCTTGCCCCCACCTTGGATCAGTTTTTATGCAGCTGTAGCTGTGACAAAGAAATGGAGGTTATTCCGAACATCAAAAAAGAAAAAAGTCGAAGTGAAACCACTGCAGAAAAAGAAAGGAGGATGTTTTTGTAAGTCACAAACATCTTGTTTTCAGTTGGTAATGCACGATCACAGTAGCAGAGGCAGAGTTAGCCTGCTTTAGACAACTTTACAGCACTATTCATACTACACAACAGCTGCAAAATGGTTATCAGTTGCAACACAAGGTCAGAGGAAATTGCAATTACTTATACTGGGGAAAAAAATTTACATCAAAAGTGTTTGAGTCAAATGGCATTAAAACTACTACCCAAAGAGTTGGGGTGGGGCAATGGGAATAAGGGGTCTGTATTAAGGGTCTATTCAACCTTATAATGTAAAGGACTGTCTAAAGAAAGTGGCAGCAAGCTGTTCCAAAGAAACTAACATAAATAAAGTCACATTACTGGCACAGAGCTCAGTCTCTTAATGAGTTAAATGGAAAAGGTGGGAGATCGGGCAGTACAGGACCTGCTCTGCTGTCTGTCCCCAAGAGGGACAGCTCATCTCCCCGCTGAGTAATTGAGGGGCAGGAGATGTGATCCACAACAGAGACTGGGATTTTCAAAGGCAGAGTGGTGCATGCCACCCTGTGATGCACTTACCCACAAACAGCTAAGTAGGTAAAACCACTAACTAGCCCCAGGCCACATGCCCTTGGATGGGATGTACCAGGCATACACCTCCACTCACACTTCCCAACCCCAGGCTGAGCTTCCATCCGCTTGCACTTGCTGGGCCAAACCCTGCTGCCACCTAAGCAGCCTTACAGCCCCCATGTCCAGCTCGGCCTTTGCATCTCCTCCTACTCAAGGAAAATGCCAAAAGGAAGAAACCCCTCAAGAAAAGACCCTGCTGCAGACAACTGTTGAGCAGAGCTCTCCATCCACCAGGGCAGTGGCTGCGCTGCTGCCCAGCAAAGCCCATGCCACCTGCACAGGACAGCAGCAAAGCCCTGACAGCTTCCCGAGGGGATATAGGCTTCTCACGCTTGCCAGAGATTCAGGTAAAAATGGGGATATCTGCTCTGTCATCAGCAAAATCTGAAAGCAGGATCTCACCTTCGCTCACTGCACAATGGGGAGGGGATTAGGAGAGGCTCTGGCTGCAAAAAAGACCTTTTAAGGAGGTTGATGTCTCCTCTTTTCTACCTCTACATTTTCTTTGAAAAGATCAAAGCAGCAAGTAATAGCGCTGTGCATGCAAAGATGGGTATCTATCTCATCCTGGGTCAGCCCAAGGTGCAGCATGGCCCTGGCACCAATTTCACACTTCCTAGCCTGGCTCAGCAGGGCTCACACTTTGCCTTCCCCAGCCCTGGGTGCTGATGGGTCTCCTGCACTGCTGTAGTAACACAGGCACCTTTGTGACTTTAATTTGATGGACTGTTCCCCAATAATGCTAAACATACCTTTAAGATTTTCTCCCTGGTATGGGATTTGTGTGCTGAGACCGCAGTGATTTGAGAGATGACCTGATACCAGTGTGTTTTTTCTACACCCCCAGTCTCACCAACGTGGGTGCAAGCTCTTTAGATGTGAAAGGGCTGCACAAACCAAACTGCTATTTTAGATGTGCAGGGGAAAAAATACTTGTCCTCCAGTAACCGCTAATTAAATGGGCGGAGGAGATACACAGCAGCCTACAAACAAAGCATTTCTGAGCAGATTCTGCTAAGCCGCCTCACTCTGAGTAATGCCCCTTGCTCTACCAGCTATTTGCCCAGAAATACATACCATGAACCCTTGGCCAAAGATAGCGAAACTTCATCACCACAGAAACCTCACACCAAAGCCCCTGTACAGCAGCGAGTCCTCAGGTGCTTACTGAGATTTGGAGGGGGAGGGAGCCTCGAAAGGGCCATGAAGGAGACAGTCAGGTTGAGCCAGTGCAGGATGATTCTGGGCAGGGAGTGCCGGGATGGTCCTCACTGCCACAGCCAGCCGCAGCAGCAGCTGTGAGCAGGACCACTGCCGCTCCTAATGACTGCCCAGGAGAGGCTGGTTAATGAGGGCAAAGAGGCATGAGAGCATGTTTCACACTCAGAAAAGAGGTGTGATAAACTATCCCTTTGACATAGAACAAAAACCTGTTCTTCAACATTTGAGCAGGGTCTCCAAGTACAGCACAGTCAGGGATTTGGACGTGCTGTGGCTGAACTATGTGGCACAAGGACCAAGATACTCCCTCAGGCTCCCCAGCTAGAAAACTGGATTATGGTATTCTGTTTACTCACTTTTTTTTTTTTGCTTTTTCCACCTGGAGCTCTTGGGATGATTTAGTAGAAGGAGTGTCCTCTAAATTCATAACCCATCTGGCCAAGCTCTCCTACACCATATAGAGAAATGCTAAGGGATGAATTAAGCAGTGAAGAGGCAGCAGCAGCCTACAGCAGTAGACATTTCTGGTGAGCTCAGCAACCTCCAGGAGACAAGGGGGATCTGAGCACTTGCCAACAAGATACTGATTCTTTCACCATTGCCTGGAAGGCAGACAGCCCCCACCCCACGCACAGACAGATCATAACTATCCAGGTGGAGCAGACCTTGCCTGGCTTGCTTTGATCTTGCTGCAAAACCCTATATATCTCATCAACATCCACCCAGCTTTCAAATATGTGCAACTTAACCTTAGCATAGGACACACTCTGTCTTTCAGACTTCCCAGATTTCTCTGGAGCCAAGCCTGGACAACATCAACCTCATGTTTTCCAAGTGATGAGGGTACAGGTGTGAGGAGGTGTCGTGGTTTAACCCCAGCCAGCAACTAAGCACCACGCAGCCGCTCACTCACTCCCCCCCCATCCAGTGGGATGGGGGAGAAAATCAGGAAAAGAAGTAAAACTCCTGGGTTGAGATAAGAACGATTTAATAGAACAGAAAAGAAGAAACTAATAATGATAATGATAACACTAATAAAATGACAACAGTAGTAATAAAAGGATTGAAATGTACAAATGATGCGCAGGGGGATTGCTCACCACCCGCCGACCAACACCCAGCCAGTCCCCGAGCGGCAATTCCCTGCTCCCCCCCCTTCCCAGTTCCTAAACTAGATGGGACGTCCCATGGTATGGAATACACTGTTGGCCAGTTTGGGTCAGGTGCCCTGGCTGGGCATGAGAAGCTGAAAAATCCTTGACTATAGTCTAAACACTACTGAGCAACAACTGAAAACATCAGTGTTATCAACATTCTTCACATACTGAACTCAAAACATAGCACTGTACCAGCTACTAGGAAGACAGTTAACTACATCCCAGCTGAAACCAGGACAGGAGGGCTGGAACCTACACTTTGTAGGCTGGCCAAGGCAGGTATCTCCCACCATGCATGACCGCACCCTGCCCTCATCAGGCCACGCTGCCCTCCCAGCAGCTGCAGGACACAGGTAGACACAAACATCTTGCACTGGCATCCCCTACATTATATCAATTCTAATTCTATGAACTGATGACAGAGCTGGATACAGCCAGTCTAAACCCCTTCGTAAGCACTGAACGGACTTGTTACAAAAACAGATCACTTGAAAGCACGAGTGGAGCTGCTGCAGCACACTGGAGGTGGCTGCGCAGGCAAGGACACACACACGCAGAGTGTAGGAACACATCCAAAACTCCCTCTAACTTTCATGTTGTTGCTCACAGAGGTCTGGTAATGTCTCACACCAGTTTTATTGCTTGGGACTTTCCATTTCTGTTGCTGTCACATTTTAGATGAACCCTGCTGCCGAGTACTGAACCAAGGCAGCTGACCAAAAAATGAGAGTTCAGCTGAGTGTCAAGTGTGGGGGGAAAGTGTGAAAGCTGTCACCAAAAAACTGTGACATACTTCAAAGATACTTTCATCGAAGACAGAAAGAGAGGGAACTTCTGGGGGAGTGAAAATCAGGGTGGCTCATCATCGTTATCTTGAGATAGAAGCATTCTTATGTCTCTCGATTTCTGAATGGAGGCTCAGAAACATCACCAACTCACTCCAATGGGATGAGCTGTCCCGAGTGGGCACTGCACGCACCAGCCGGGGACAGCATCTGACACCATGCACTTCTCATCCTCAAAGGTGCTAAAAGGCTGCAGCATCTGCAACACTGTCCATCAGAAACCCCAGCAGCAGCCTGCCAGCAGCTTCCCAACTTCAAAACTCCCACTTCACTTCTGTCTGCTGACTTTCATCTACCAAGATGAACACTTAATTCTTCTGCCTTTCTGGCCCTTGGCTTTCAAGCCAGGCTCCCTGCTTTGGTTTGGTAAAAATTTGGCACCGATATTTCAAGCCTGACTTTTATCAGCCTCAAAATTGCCAGAGCAAGTCTGTAGGTCTCTTGCCCTTGGTGGGTGCCACAGCCCACAGTCACTTGTTTAACCCTTGCCCTATGTTGCTGTATAAAAATGGGCTCCAGAAACATCACGTTTCCACCAAAAGTCACATTACATCAACCAGGGACCAGCTTTCCTCAGTGCCCCAGCAGAGAGACTCCGCATCATGTCTCCACCACAGAGCTGTCACTTTTCAGAAGGGCAGGACACCATCATGCACACCTCATGTGGGTCACACAGCTCCTCCATATTGCCGCAGCTATTTCGTGACCTGCTTAAGTTAACACATTTACACTTCTGCTTTTCACAAATGTTATTGAATAATTTCTTCCGAGAAGAGCCCCAGGAAGCAGAAAGAAAGCGACTGCATAATCTAATCTGGTTTCGCAGCAGAGAGGCAGCAATGGACAATTGCTTACCAGCCACCGCAGACAGGGCAGGCAGAAGGAGGTCAGGAAGAGATTCTTGTTTAAGCTATAATTTAATGGTAAATTAGATCTTTTACTGCTGCTCACTTCCTTTCCTTGCTATTATTCTGGTGAATGGAAGAATGTGGCTGATGTTAAATAACTTTCTACTCTCCCAATGGCAACTGAGTAATCATGAAGAATTAAGCCCTTTATTTTATCACAATCATGAAGAATTAAGCCCTTTATTTTATCACTTCAAGGTTGCTAGCTTTCACGTTCCGGGTACCGACCATGTCAGACTTGAGTGGCATTTAACATGTCCTTAGGGGCTGGCTCCCAGTCCCCGCTGCCTGTCGGCCCCCAGTAACCTGCAGTGCCACTCTGTGCCCAGAGGCCAGGGCAGGAGAGCAAGCTCTGTGCCTGGGAGGAGTGCACCTGCCAGCCGTGGCCCTTCGCCATCACTGGGATCTTTGCTCTCTGCCACTGCAGTTACACGTTTTCATCTCAAGTGACATGGCTATATTCACAGTGTTTTAGCAATTTTAGAGAGGGGGTGGGTTTCGGCTTCTGTTTTGTTTTTAAAGGAACAGAACTTTGAAAAATTTCAAATGTGCAATAAACTGTGCAATGATAAAAGATATATCTGACTTTAATATCATACCTAGAATTTTTCTGTTTTACCAACTGGCTGGACCCAAATGGTGGATTTTGTCCCTTTGGGAAGAGCAGAAAGCTCTATTTTCAGTAGGCAGAAAGCAGCATGGGGGATCTCACCTCCTGCCTTCTGGAGGGATGGTGGTCTCCAGTGGTGCCAGCTTTGGAAGAAGAGACAGGAGAGCTCAAATACAACAGCAGTGCTCCAGGTATGGGGTTTTTTTGTTTTGTGGGTGGTTTTTTTTTTAAGATTCTTCTGTTCTCACCTCTCACATCAGGGACCTCAGAGCTAGTCCCATCAGGAAGGTCTCAATAGAGGCAGATGCTTGACCAACTTCCCCACTAGGTAAAGCAAAATCTAGGAAAAGGAGGCCCTGCCAAAAAGTTCCTGTGGAGGCAAAGCACTCCCCTGCATCCAGGTGCCCACCTCCTGCTGCGCTACCCAGGGCAGGGCCAGCCCAGCACCTGCCTCCCTGACACCCACTGCCTTCCCCCAGCAAAAGGGAAGTGGATCCCACCGCCTGCCTGCCTGGGACAGGGATCCTAACCAGGCAACATCCCCCACTGGTTTTCAAATAAATAAAGTTTAAAAAAAAGAGAAAAGCCTCCCATGGAGATGAGAGCACAGCAGAAAAAGCACTCTGTTTCAAAAAGGGGGTTCCCAGATTTTGCATTTAAAGGCACACCCTAGGTTCAGACTGTGCTGCTGGTGACAATTTAGCCACATGATCATTGTGAGGCAGATTTAAGGTAACAATACGGAAACCAGTTAAAAATTCCAGCACATTTCTGTTTTTTGACTAATTCACATTGGCTTTATTTTTTGCCACTGAACCCTAAGCTAATTTATTTCCACTGGTGTATTTCAACACTTTCCTCTTCCTCATAAACACACAAACCCCTCACATCTTACTCTAGTTTCCCTTGAAACATTTCCCTATTTAACTTTTAAAAGTTGGGGGGGGGTTGTAAAAGTGACCAAAGGAGGAATTGGTCTTCTGCTTTCAGATAGGACTGCGTAAGCCAGATGCTAAAGAGCATGCGTCACTTTTGTGCTTGTCCAAGTTTCTTCAGTTTCCAGCTGCACAAAGGCACAGCACATCAGTCAGCAGATACAGAAGACAGAAATCACAAGAGCTTCTTTTGTGCACTTAAAACCCCCACCGTAGTGCTGGCGAATGCCCCGATGATGCAAAGGTTTCAGCTGGTGTCAGAGGAGCAATGGGGACATGCAGCTTCCTGGTGCAGCACACACAACTGCAACAAAACAGCTCTTCTTTGCTCCATCGCTTTCGGTGCTGATGGTGCCAGTTTGCAAGGCATGTCCCCAGCACAGGGGGCCTGTCCTCTCCCCCTGCGTGGTTTGTATCTGGATCTTCACTGGTGACATCCCACAAACCTCTCCTCCATGGAGGAATGTGCAGGGGAGGTCTAGGAGTCTTTCAGGCCCATCTGTGATGCAAGAAATGCTCTCCCTTGGCTCCAGGAAGTGTGCATATACCTCCCCTTCCTCCTCCAGACTCTCTGGCATGGGAATCCCCCACCCCAGCGCTACTCCCCATGCCCAGCCTGCCCCAGGAGCCTGCTGCAACTGGAAACTGCCTTCACACCTAATATTGCTGTGATGGAGGAAAGAAAGCATGAAAATCTAGCTTTAGAAATTGCTGTATTGGCAATTACCCTTTCCAGAGAGTGAACTGTGCTGCACAGCTCTGCTTTCTTTTTACCTTTCAGAGGCTTTCCCTCCTCAGATGGCTCCATCCTCAGCAAAACCCAGTGCTTGGCAGGATCACCCAAAGTCTCTGTCCAATGTCACTGCAATATGCCACAAGCTGGACTGGCCTGCCTGTGAATGGCCACACAGAATGCAGCTGCTTAGCAAAACCACCCACCCTCCCCTGCCATCAGCTGCAGAAACAATGGGTTTCCCCTCCCCTGGGAAAGGCTGGACACGATGAGGGTGAGGTGATGAAAGAGGACAGGCTACCGTGGCTGGAAGAGGCAGGGAAGGTCCCATGCCTCCAGGGCAAGCTTTTTCCAGAAGCCCTGTGATAACCCCAACCCAGCCTGACAGTACCCAGCACAGCTCTCAGTGAGGAAGCACATGCACCACAAGAATTTCCGTAAGTGCAAGGAAAAGAGGGAAAGAAAGAAAAAAAAAATAGAAAAACAAATAAAACTCAAAACAACACACAAACCCCAAAAACCTCAACAACAAGCAAATTAACCAGTCTACCGGCCATAGAAAAGGTGACTCATGTGACAAATTCTTGGGTGCACAGAGATGTGGCCACCTAACAGGGAGGAAGGAGGTGTGCCTTAGAAAACACACCACTATTTCCATCAGCCATTTGGATTCATCCTTTCCAGGTCTTAGGGTTGTTTTCTCTTTTTTTATTGTCATCTTCTTGTGTAAATGACCCCAGAAGCAGCTCACCAGCAGTCATAGGGGCACATTCTGATGGCCAGCGCTGGTTCCTGCCACTCTGAGTTATCTTGACCAGTACTGAGCATCCAGGCCCAGTATGGGCCAGTCATCCTTGCCCAGGGCATTTTTTGTTGTGTTATCAGCTACAGCAAAAATGATCTGATAGAAAGCCTAAAAAAAAACCCTAAAACCAAGCAAACAGACAAACAAAAACACACACACACAAAAAAACTTTCTGCAAGAAGTACCCAACTCTTATCTGTCTCTTTGGCATTGTCTTTTCCTTTACCTTTTTAAGAAAAAACATTCCTAATCTAAAGCCAAGATGCAATGGTCAGAATACGTTTATTACAAAAAGGACCACCAAAGTCAGGGATCTTTCCATAAGGCCTGGCTGCCCTGTGTACCTACCACCCCAGCTGTCAAACACCTATTGGAGGTGTGAGCATGCTTACAGCCTGAATCATCACAATGAATTTATGCCAGGGCAGAAGTTGAAACCACAGCATGAGGACATTTTTTTAACTGAACTTGCAAAATACTAATCTGTGCAACCACATTCCTTTCTGCAGCACCTTTTGCTGCCCAGCCACCAGGTGCTCCACTGATGCTGTAGATTGTGGCACTGCTGTGAGGCAGGGGTGTAATGAAGAATAAGCAGCAGGCTGGGCAAACAGCAATATTCTGCGAAAAATGCATAAAAGTTAAAAACATATACTTTCTCTTATCAGCAAGATGAATTTCATGGATAAAAGCAGCAGGTGCCAGAGCTTTTCCTCAGGCCTGTATTTACCCTCTTGTTGTTAAACATGTTTATAAGCTGTGCTGACACAGGTGGTAGGGAGCCTTGGTTTCATGAAAACCCAGTGCTTTTCTCTAAAAGCATCATTTACTGCTAATTCTGATGCAACCTCACCCACCTTTCCAGTGACAGCAAAGGCCAGTCTAACCCCTCCCAACAGGTGCCAACACAGGGCCAGTGTGGTTTTGCAAGACCATTAATCACCCTTGGCTCAAGCAGGCACTGGGAAAGCTGGGACTGGGCAATCAGACTGGCTTGGTGCTCGGTGAAGTCCCTTCACTGCTACAGCTTAACAAAACAGCCCATGACTGAAGAGAAGAAAGGCAGCCAAGAGAAGAAGGTGAGCGGCTAATAGACCCCAACCAGCAATCCTCTCCCCCAAAGGGAGCAATGATTATTCAAGGTCTGCTCCGCCAATCCATCCATGCAGGAGTGACAAGCCCAACAGGAGAAAGTCCCTAGCCCCAGGGGCCAGGTTCCACCCTCTGCACCAGCATCCCTCACTGACCCATTTTATTACCAAGCTTCATAGACAACTTGGCACCAACCTGCAAAATGCAGGATGAAACATCTTTCACCTTGCTCATCTGACCTTTTGCTTCTCCACCTTGTGCCAGAGTAGGCTGTCTCTGATCAACAAAGCACATGCCATTAAATGATTTCTAGCCTATCTGACTCAATAAATGACCCGTACAAGAGCAACAAACCCTAGATGTCAGTAACTTAGGGAAGGTCACAAAAAAAGGAAGAAAGAAGAAAATAACTGAAGATACATTTTAAGACAACAGCTAAAGAAAAAGGTTCCGTGAGTCATCCTCTATCATTTCTAAAACGCTGATTTGAGAAGAAACATTGTGAACACAACCTGCAGCCTCCAGCTGAAAATTAAATAACATATCAGTCACTGCAGAGATAAAATACTCCCTTTTGCTGCTTTCTTCCCTGTGCTGGTGACACAAAGTAGCAGTGTGACATAAAGGACATAAGGGGAACAGAAAGCAAGTAAGCATCTAGGAGAGACACAGTGATGGAGAAGTGGCAGTGGCTGTGGCATGCAGGAGGGGAAAGCAAAAACTTCTTCATAAATTTAGTTCCTGATGCATTAGGCTTGTAAAACTAGAGGAATTAGGAATTCTCCATGACTAATGTTTCTGAGCAGAAAGCATGGATAGTTTACTATATATCTTCTTTTTTTGTATAAACTGCTTTATTTTCTTGAATTCCTGATTCTAAAATGTTCCACATGAATGAGAAGGTTTAGCAAATATTCTCCAGATGGGACTTCCAGACTTAAAGTAAGGGTTTGCGGGGTTTGTTTGTTTTTTTTTTAAATACAGTGATTAATCTCTGTGCTAAGCTCCCTTTTCAAGCATCTGAAGGAGTTATGTTCCCATACTTCTCTCTGGGTCTTCTGCAAACAACTGTCTTCAGTCACTGGTAGCCAGAGCTTCTTCCTTTGGCTCAGATTTAGCTCTGCTGCACAGTATTAGCGATTTCTGTGAGCTTCTGGGCTCCCCTATCAGTATGGAGCTCTTGTTTGTAGGCAGCCAGAGAAAAAGTGCAAGTGCCCGAACTCAGCGCCTCTTCCACGCATCATGAGCAAGAGAGTCTCACATGGAAATCAGCCTCTCGCAGTACAGGTCACCTCCCCACAAGCTTTTTTCCAGTTGTAGTCAGGGTGATAGGAAGCAGAAACCCAGCACACCCCATGCTGTCCCAGTCCTTGCTGCAGCTTGCAGTGCTGTCTGTCTACAGCATCTGAGCCCAGGGAAGGTTGGATTTGCAGGCCCCTGGCACTACACAGCAAAGCTGGAAGACCAACCTTGCTGTGGCAGGCTGGAAGTCCACCAGATACTTTCCCAGGTTACTGCAGCCTGTAGTTTAGAAACCTCCTAAACCAGAGATTGCTTCTTTATGTAAAATGGCCCATCGGGGCTTTTCTGCCTTCCATGAGCACACAGAATCACTTTTTATACCTGTAAAATTATTTAAAAAAATTAAAAATCTAAGCACACCATCGACATCTCTTTTGCAGCATAGTCAGCATGTCCCTGTACCTGACAGCACTTGTTGCAGCATCGCACCAGGCAGAGCAAGAGGAGCCACCTGCAGCCAGCGCCCAGCAGGTAAATCCTGGGCTGGATACTGCTCTGAATGGAAAACCTCTGCACCCATCTAGAGCTGCCAAAACTAAACACTACTCTGAAACTTCAAAAGGCCCAGCTAACAGTAGTACTACAGGGCTGCACAGAAAGTGTCAAACCACTAGAGGGAAACGTGACCTCTGTCTGCAACAAACTCTCCAGCACACCTGGGAGAGGAAGGGCAGAAGGTGGGTGGCCTTAGAAAGCAGGAAAAGGTGTTTTGGGCCAGACTTCTGCTGGGCTGCCCAAGGGAGAGTCCCTAGGAACTTAGACCTTTGCTCGGATGTCTACAAAGACATTTAAAAACACTCATGCAGCAGTATGTCTAACACATCTGGAAGAGAAAAATAATTTGGAAACTTATTTGCTAAATGCTTTTCCTCATCCTCCTCTAGCCAGTTTCTTCATTCCCACAGGTGTTTATGCAGGTAGCCTGGGAGACCTCAGCTCACCTCAAAGCCAAGCAAATGGGATTTGGAGGAAGAAGGAAACCCAATTTGGGGTTAAATGAAAGGGAGAGGGGAAAGAAATACGGGTGTGAGGCAAACTATCCATTAGTATCAGTTTTGATACTTTTGAAATGCATTCAGCTCCTCTGAAATGCCTTTATACTCATGCTCTTACTGTGCTCACTTCCATGGGGGACAGGATGGGAAGCAGGGACTAACCTTAACCAAGAGATGTCATTTTTCAGTGGAATTCCCATTCTGCTTCAGAGGGCTGATCTAAAAAAAGAACAACTCTCACAGACATTTTTCCACCCCTGGTGATAAGCAGGAAGGTGCTAAGTCCCCAGCTGCCCATCCCTCGCTGGGGATGGGCAGCTACTGCAGGGGCAGCCCTCCTCCTGCAGCACTGCGGCTCCCCGGGGCAATTCTACTTTTGGAGACAGCCTCCTGGAAGGATGCAGCCTTTCATCAGGTCAATACCTCTCCCATGTGCCAGCGTTGCAACCTGGCCACACACTTCCCCTTTGTTGGGGGAAGAGAGGGGAAACGGATGTGTTTGGCTTCTGGAAAAGCTTTGGTCTGTGATGAAAAACGTCCTGCACACAGAAAAAGAAACAGTGAAGTAGTTTTGGGAAGGCCTGGCATGTTGCTGTATCTCAAGAAGAGCCTCACAGAAATGGTACTTTCCTGTTATTGTCAGTCATATGGGCTGTGTATGCTATTAGAGATATCGGGGATGTTGGATTTGAAGGCAGTATTTCAACCCGGCTGCTATCCTCAGCTGAAACCACTGCAGCAAGCCAAAGTGATACATGCAGCACTCAGCTAGCACCTGCACCAGAAGCAGCTTGGGCCAGAGGCAACAGCACTGGCTCTGAAGGGCTGGGGCCACCAGACCCAGGCACCTTTGGCCACAGGTGAGTGCACTGAATTGCAAAAGCACCTGGCCACATGGGTGCTTTGTGCAAGCAACTTCACAGGATGAACCGCTCAAGTCAGTGAGGTGGTATCATGTCCTTTATAAGTGCCTAAGGTGACATTGATAGGGTTAACAACTGACAATGCATGTAACGCTTCTATCTCATAGTCTGTAAGCTTTTTAAAAATATAAGTAAATAAAAGAAGTCTTCTTTCTTGGCTTCACAAGTTAACAGGGGAAACACTGGCAGTGATGTTTCCAAGCATACAAAGATGCTGGCTTGACATCTAACACCTGAGACCCACCCCAGACAGACAGACAGACATCCTCCCCAGACTTGGCCTGCCCGCAGCCAGACCCCTGCCATCTCTGCCCATGGCAATGCCTAGCCTCAGTGCTCACAACAGCCTGCACTTGCCCATAACTTAATGCAGCATGGCTCTTGGTTAAAACTTGCAGGTGAGCTATTAAAGTGCCTTTTTCACAGTGTTGCATCACCAGCCCTAAGCCTTAATCAGCTCTCAGCGCTGTAAACCAGTGATCCCTGCTGACAACAGCCCTGCACCACACGCTGCTAGCACCAACACAGCCTCTGCTGCTGCACCTTTCCCTTCCCAAACACTCACCCCAGCTCTAAGACTGGCTCTCCCACACATTTGCCTGATAGCTCTTGTGCCTATGACACTCCTTCATGTGGTCTAGATCTGGAGGTATCCTGAAGATGCTGCTCAAACACTAGATGAAAGGGCAACGCTTAAAAGTAATGCACTGTCCACTGTTAATTTACCTGCAATGCAAGCAGCACACTGGGGCAAGCTCTCATTGGTAAATCTCAGTACAGCAGAGCAGAATCTCACAGTGTTTGTCATAAGTGATTCTCCTAAACAGTAAAAATAAATTATTATTTTACTGTTAAGCAGGTATCTTGTTTGTATCTATTTATTAGATTTTTTTCCATGTTAGATAAAATAAACTGTGGACAACCATGGGAAGAGTGACCTAGCCAACAACTAGTAAGCCCCAGGTTTGTCATCTATGTTAACTGCAGCTGGATGGTATTTCTACCCTTTTATTTTACAGCACGAGTGATTTTGGCAGCAGAATAATGTCTTTAAAAACATTTAGACATTGCTTAGTCAAATGATACAAAATTACATAAAAAATGTTCTACGTTCTTTTGCCACACAAAGCTCCACGCAATGGATATTACCAGTGTTGATATCAGATTTAATAGTGAAACTTAGAATACCCTTTAGGCAACTCCTGAAAATTATAACATAAAATAAGATACGAGCTCCCTCACCTCAATTTCCAGCCAATAACCCAGAGAGGACTGCTTTAGTGGTGCTCACCCTTGCCTACAGATGACACATGGCAAAGAAGCATCTGAATAAAATTACATTAATTCTTTTCATGTCCTTTTTTCTTTTTCCCCCTTTTTTTGTAGCACTCTGTTGCTGGGTTTCTTTTTAGAGAGTGCAATGATGTATGGGGGAGTTCCTGACTTTCCATCAGCTGTGGCCCCCGCTGAGATCAGGGAACAAATCTGTGCTAAATTAGGCATGGAGTAAAACAATCTAGTGATTATACCACCTGATAAAGGGCTACTGTCAATTTGCAGAAAATAAGGAGGACTCATACCAAGGTAAGGGTTTATGCCACTCTGGGATTACATTGATTTGTACTCAAAGTGTGCAATCAGTTAGGGTCTTCTCTGCCCCCTCCAATGCTAACACATGTGTAGATGTCACATTATCCAAGGTGATTTCTAATTCACCTCAATCTTTTGTATGTGAAAGCACAGACCTGCAGAAAAGGCAGGAAGAGACCATCTAATGAAAGGCCAGCTCAAGTATTCCTATGTTATAATTAGCAGAATTTTGTCTAACCTGCTTTTAGTAACACCTCACAGCCAGCAGTATTTCTAGTTTCATCTATCTTCAGCATTAGAAGGGTTTATTTTAATTTCCAGCTGCAGTGTAAACCCATTCTTTCTTTTCCCATCCACAGTGGATATAGCAAACTATTTATTCCCTTCATAGCTATGATTTATGTATTTGAAGACTTATTTATGTCCTCCACACTTCAACATCTGTGCTCTAAGTACACCCAGCTACTTCTGCACTTCAGATGTAGCGCACTATGCTTGCTCCTGTCTTCTAGGCTCTCTTGGATTGGGCTGGTTTTTTTCTTTCTTTCTTTCATTTTTTTAGAGAGACACCCAAGACTGAATATAGTTCTTCTAAAGTCTTAAATAATTGCATACCCCATAATCATGTTGACTTCTTTCTACAACAGCATAATCTTCCATTTAATTTCCAGTCATATTCCATTTGCAATCTACTCTCAGGCCCAGATCCACTTTTTCAGTTCTGCAGCATATCAAGCTCACCCACATCTCACATTTGTTCTCACAACTGTTCCTATGTATGTGCAAAATTTCACATACGTCTTTATGGCCCATTGAATTCTTTATTTTCCAAACAATTTATCCAACTTGCCAACACCATTTGGAATACTAAATTTGACTTCCACTGTCTTGTAGATTCTGTCATTCCTGCAACAGTTAATCATGTTGTAGAGTTAAGTCTTAAGTTAGGAGGCCGCAAACAGAGAAAGTAATTTTTGTAACACTTATAATAATATAGGGAAATATCATTCTAAAAGAGTATGTTCATACAGTCATAAACTACTTCCATTTGTTTTGTACCATTATGAATTATTCTAGTCCCTATTAGTAGACAACCTACACAAAAATCTGGAAATACTACTGCTTTCTCATGAAAACTCTATTTCATGCACCAGCTTCTTGACTGTAAGTTGTCAGAGATCTATGAAAGGCAGCGGGAAGGTAAAGCCCCTTCCCACTGGCTGCAAAATCTAGGTGTCAGAGAGACACAACAGATGCTGTGCCTCTACAAGCTGCAAGCTATGCAAACACAAGCAATGCTGCTGCCGTGCTTCAGAATACCAAAGCTGAGAGGCAACACGGTTTGGTTTTAAATTAAACCTCTGTTTAAGACTTTTTTGTTAAACAACGGGGAATTAAATGCATCACACAGAGGCGAAGTGTAATGTCACAGCCAGGCACCCCAGGGCCCCTCAAGTGGCTCCTATTTCACCCCACACCTGACAGGATAACTCTGTCAGGCTAAAGTGATGACCAAATTGTGCCTTTATGTTTCACTAGTGACTGATTAACACATCTCCCAGGTGAAAACTGCCCTCTGCTGCTCAGGACCAGGTGAGGCCCTGAACCCTCTCCCACCATGGCCCCAGGCAGAGCTCTGTGGGGCTCCATCATGCTGGCCTTCTCTGGCAGCACTGCAGGCTGCAGCATCATCGTCCCATGGGAGCAGAGGGTCTGACCCTGAGAAGACCCCCAGCACCCATTCTGGCAGAGTGGCAAAGGCCTGAGTTGTGACTGGGCTCTGGCGGACTGCAAGTCCCAGGCTCACTGGTTGAAGGCATCTCCAGGGAAGCTTTGCTCTTTCAATCTGGGAGGTGACCCTCAGGCTGTGATCCGGGGTGTAAAGGCTTGCGGTTTGAGGAATACGGCAGGTTTAAGGTGGAACTGGAGAAATATCTGCACATCTGGCCAGTTGCCATTGTATATCTGCATGCTCAAGAAAAATCCCAACTGGAGGTCTAGGATCAGTGAAATGATTTGCAAAGGAACTTCTTCTTCTGGCCTAGAAAATTTAAGCCCAGCATGACATCTAAAGCCCCTTTTTGCAAAGACCAAAATAGGTCACACTTGGTGTATGCATGTAAGGTAATCCCTGGGATCAGTGAGGAGTCCAAAAGCACAAGACTTCAAGGCAACAATACAATTAAATTCCTACATGATGACCTACTTTCACAAGTTTCTCGGCCACCTCAGAACAATCCCTGTGCAACTGCCATGGTCTTAACAATGACTCCTCCCACTCAACACAGGAAGAAATGGGGTTTATTCAGAGCAGCCTATCATAAGAGCACGACAGGTTTTTAGTAGAGGCTGGCACTTGCACTCAGCTCATGCACCCTTCATCCAGCTCCAAACAGATGAGGCCTTTAAGACAAGCCTGGTTTGTAGCACAAAACCCAGAATCGGTCCTTCCTGGCGAAAGCTAACTAGTCAGCATACACTGAGGGCCTTTACCTGACTCCCTGAAGGCCCCCATGCCCAGGACACTGCAGCACAACAAAGCCCTACGTATCATACGGCAAGAATCATCCCTGGGAGCAGTCACGTTGGCATCTGGCCTTCACACCTAATGCAGGCCAACACATCTTTAGCTGGATGCAGTGATAAAATGCATTTTTAAAGTGCAGAGCATCCTGGCTACCACAGATCCAGACATGCACACACACCCCCACCCCTGCAGGCAGGCTGGACCACTCTGAGCTTCAGATAATTGCTGGGTCTTTCAGAGGCTGCCTGTCAGACCCACAACAGGCTGTGTTCACAGAAGTTCAAAAGTTGTCATCTCAGACTGATATTTCAGTAACCTGGTAAAGTTACTTGCCAAAGTTTCTGTCCCCTAAGATCTTTTAAAAATCTTAGCTTTTCTCTTTGTTCAGAAAAGTCTGCATCTGATTGTGTGATAGTTTCTGCCATTCTAGCATTAGTTAATTTGAGAGGTTTTCATCTGTTTGAGGTTTTCCACTTTCCTACAAATTGCTTTCTTGATCCCTTTCATGTTATGAGGCTTATCTATACAGGCTATTTAAGGAATGCACCTGTGCTAAAGCAAAGGGACCTTTTCAGCATTTCAAATAAATCTCCAGCACTTGGTTTGAAGCAGAAAGCTAGAAGATTATCATTGTAAGTGGCATGATTATACTCAGTGAAGTGCAGTTTTATTTCCAAAGCCATTCACTCTAACTTTTGTGTAAAAACACTTGTCTATGGCAGGCAGCCAGAACAAAGACAACTATGGACTCAGCTAGACTAACATTACACATCAGAAGGAAATAAGTATCTAGCTGCCGTTAGGCTCAAACACCACAACTTTTCTGCACACAAAGAAGGATGAACTCCCACTCTCAGTGAAACAAGCCAGAGTGCTTTTGCCCCTTTGGAGCCAGCTGGGCTGGCAGCTCATTGCAGCATCCCCACCTTGCCCCCACTTCTGCAGCATCCAAGAACCTGAGACCAATACCCACCATTTATATTATAAATACTTATCATATGTTGATAGCAAGGCCAGATGACCTACAAACAAAGAAGAAACAAGCTACAAGTGATTGAACTTACCTCCATTACTGTCCTCTTCAGATGCCAGATTCAAGGATGGTCAATTCTCTTCAGAGCAGAGACCCCTTCTGCACAAGAATAAATAAGGAAACTTGCTCGGTTGCTCTTTCCAAGGGAGAACAGAGAAAGATGTGTTTTCACAAAGAGTCATTTTTTCAGCAGCATAAAACAGAGCTCTCTCTCTCAAAGGCTGGCTATCTTATTAAAATAAAAAGCAGTCAGCCAGGACAGATTAGGACAGATGAGAACAAAATAAAGCTCATAAATTAAGTGTGCATGCAACCCACATGTACAACATAATGACTCTTAGTAAGTCATTATGACATTGATACACACACAAATATATACACACGCATATATATATATACACATATGGGGAGAGGGCGCACCACACAAAGGAAGAGTCAAGCTCCTCCTTGACGCCCCTTGTCCAATTTATAGATATTAAACTACCCCAAGATGGCACTGTCAGGTAGCGTTTCCTCTACCAGCACCGGCAACCCCTCAGAACTGTCTTTGAAGTAATCACAGGGATCCCTGTAAGCATTTCCTTAAACTTTTTTTTTTTTTTTGTCTGTCTGACGAGCTCTTCCTGGGCACTTTCTATTTCTCAGCAGCACTCATTGCATCTCCATCTTAAGTTACTCAGTGATTCAAGTTGGGACTTTGATGCTCTGGGATCTGTCAGAACACCTTACAGCAGCAGCGAGGTTGACAGCAATTCTCATACCCTCAGATCTAAGTGCCAACATGAGGGGACACAGGCTGGAGAGTCTGCACTGACAAGTGCACCCTGCCAGTACACTTCACAGTGATGGAGCAATTCGTGCTATAGGCCGCAGAAACCTCAAGAAAAACACCAAGCTAAGCAAACACGTGAGCCATGGGCATGCTAACTGCCATTACTGAGGTGAGACAATACCAGTATGAGAAACAGTTCCCCAACTCACGTCTCAAATAGCCTTGTCCGTGGGACAGCAACATTCATTTTGGCCATACTGCGAGGGGCCAGAGCTGGTCCCGCTTCTCTGCAGTCCTTTGAGACATTCCTTATTAATGCACAGCTGAATACACACTGGTCTGAAAACAATAAAGAGGTAGTGGCAACTTGGCAACACATAAGCTAAAAATGGGAAAGACCCAGAGTGCAAAGCTGACATGCATTAATGAAACAGGCTACATCTCATATCTGGAAAATATTACTTTTAGGCCAATCTGTGATTTTCATTTGACTCTAATCATAGAATTATAGAATTGTTTAGGTTGGAAAAGACCTTTAAGATCATAGAGTCCAACCATCAACCCAATACCACCATGTCCACTAAACCATGTCTTGAAGTGCCACGTCTACATGTTTTATGAACCCCTCCAGGGATGGTGACTCCACCACTTCCCTGGGCAGCCTGTTCCAATGCCTGACAACCCTTTCAGTAAAGACATTTTTCCTAATATCCAACCTAAACCTCCCCTGCCGCAATCTGAGGCCATTTCCTCTCGTCCTATTACTAGTTACTTGATAGAAGAGACCAGCACCCACCTCACTACAACCTCCTTTCAGGTAGCTGTATAGAGAGGGATAAGGTCTCCCCTCAGCCTCCTCTTCTCCAGACTAAACAACCCCAGCCTCTTCAGCTGCTCCTCATAAGACCTTCACCAACTTGGTTACCCTCCTCTGGACACACTCCAGCACCTCAATGTCTTTCCTGTAGTGAGGGGCCAAAAACTGAACACAGTACTTGAGGTGCAGCCTCACCAGTGTCCACTACGGGGGAACAATCACTTCCCTGCTCCTGCTGGCCACACTATTTCTGATGCAGGCCAGGATGCCATTGGCCTTCTTGGCCACCTGGGCACACTGCTGGCTCATATTCAGCCGGCTGTCAACCAGCACACCCAGGTCTTTTTCTGCCAGGCAGCTTTCCAGCCACTCTTCCCCAAGCCTGTAGTGCTGCATGGAGTTGTTGTGACCAAAGTGCAGGACCCGGCACTTGGCCTTGTTGAACTTCATACGATTGGCCTTGGCCCATTGATCCAGCCTGTCCAGATCCCTTTGTATAGCCTTCCTACCCTCAAGCAGATCAACCCTCCCTCCCAGCTTAGTGTCATTGGCAAACTTACTGAGGGTGCATTCAATCCCCTCGTCCAGATCATTGATAAAGATATTAAAGAAAACTGGCCCAAATACAGAGCCCTGGGGAACACCACCTGTGACCAGCCACCAACTGAATTTAACTCCATTCACCACAACTCTCTGGGCTCAGCCATCCAGCCAGTTTTTTACCCAGCAAAGTATACACCTGTCTAAGCCATGAGCCGCCAGCTTCTCAAGGAGTAAATCCATTGCAGTTACAAGCTTGAGTGTGTAGGGCTTCCTTTCCAGAAATGTCAGTCCCTACACTGAGGAGAGATGGATGAAGAGTTAAAAGAAATGGAAAAAATGCAGTTTCCACACAAGTCAGCTCTTTTTCAGTCCAAGCCATTGGACAGAAATGGGTCTTTCAGAAAGTTGTAGTATTGAGAGTGCATAAATCCTGCAGATGAGGCAGCTTCTACCCCTTTGTGCATGGCCATCTGTGTGAAGGTACAGGAATGACTGTGCAAGGCACAAGCGTGCAGTGCAGCTGCTGCTGCTTTCCTGCACTGGTGTCCCTCTGTGCCAGATTGTAGTGATGGTTGTTGACTTCCATCATCCAGAAGGAAGATGGTGATGCTCCAGTCAACAGTGCTCAGGTAACACTCAGTATAATGAAAATACACAGAAAATAATTTTCATTATGTGTTTTGTTACCATATGCAAGGCAAAGGCTGAGAAGATGTTTTTCTATGAAAAAAAAAAAAGTAGATCTAGATACATCATTTATCAGAGTATTATGTTATATGGTGTAGATGGGTGAGCATAATGTGGCGCTCTGATCTGATCACTGCCTGTGTCAGGAAAAAGAATAGTGTGCAATCACCACACACTGCCACTGGAGTGGTAAGACAGAGCAGAGAAATATCCTATTTCACTGCAATATGACGTTATAACCCACAGGAGCTTGAGTGCTCAGAAGGCCTGCTAAGGAGCCATGTGGTCTCCCTGCTCGGGTCCCAGGTTTGTATCCACACTGCTTCTAACCATTAGTTTCTTCTACTGGATGACTGTGAAATTAGTTGATGGTTTCATCTGAAATCTTAGTTTTGTGCACACCTACCATTTCCTTTGGTAGCGCCACTGCTCAGTGAGCACATCATCTTCATTAAACAAAATCTTTTCTCTGTTTTAAGAGATCAACACAGCAGCCTTGCATTTTTCCCTTTCCAGGGGTCTCCTCAAAAGACACAGTCTGTATATGTCCCATGGAAACACCTGTAAGAATTGCATGCATCTTGGTGGATGGCAATTGCTTGGGCTGTGCTTCATCAGCACCAGCCCAGCTATGCTGAGCAACCACAAACCCTCTCGACTGGCTGGGTGGCACAGGTGGGGAGTGCGCTGGTGAATCTCATGGAGCAGACTGCAAAGCACATTCATGCAGGAAACTGTGTCTATTCTTACACAGTTTCACTAAAGCTGAGTTCACAGCTTGACTGGCTGCTCCTTCCTACAAATACCCAAGAAAAGTTATAGCTTATTGGTATGCCCACGACGAGAATTGCTTTTGGCCAGACACAGGCTGCTCTGTCCCTGCCTTGGAGGAGGGGTGGACTGGCCATGAAATGCATGTCCTCACTGGCACCTGGCTGACACTGGCCATGTCTAAGTGGCCTTTTTGGCTCTGGAATTGAACTATGGTGAATTAGACAATTTCAGCTCAGCTGTAGACTGTGGGTGTCTGAAGTTACGAAGGAGATGCATGCTTGGTGTTCTTTTGGTGAATTTCTGATTCAGATACAGCCAAAAATATTCTGTACCTTAAAATATTACTCCCACAGTTCTGCTCACTCAACCATACTAGCATGAAACTGGCTGCTCACCAGACTGGCCAGTTCCTTTCCTCTCAACATACAACCCTAAGAAACCTTTGTAAGGTTTCTCAAATGCAGTCAGCAACAAATCTACACTCATAGCTGGCCAGCTCCAAGAACAACTTCACTTTTTGCTCTGTCCTGGGCTGCCTTTAAAGTTCTCTGCCTCATCTTGGAAAGGCTGAATGTGGCTGTTCCCCATAAAATACAGCAGTTGCCAGGTTTCCCAATTTCCAGTTTTGCAGTCTCCTGCACTTTCTGCAAAAAAGTGGCTCTGTGAGAAAAACTCAAGCCCCTAGCCATCCAAAGTTTGCAACTGCACAATTAAGATAGCTCACTGTAAGCCAGGCTTTGATTGCTTATGAAAATGAGGAAAAGAGTACTGAGCAACCCAAAAAGCACTAGTGTGAAGTGAAAGGCCTCCAGATAAAGAAAACACTGTTTGTATTCCAGCCCAAGTATAAACAACAATTTCTAAGTCACCAATGAAAATTGAGCTTGTTGTTTAACTTACCTGTTCTTTACACAGAAAGGGCATCAAGGTACATCTCTGGGTAGATGATAGCATCACGACCTCTTTGTGTGGTTCTTTCCGGGAGTGTGCTGCTGCTCAGCTGGAGTTAGATGAAGTCCCCAGCACCACCCCTCTTAAAATAAGGAGGCCAATCCCTTTTGGGGTAGCAAGCTATGGTAGCCTGCTTAGAACAAGACAACTTGTTAGCTTAACTCACTTAGGCCATCCAGTTTTTGAAACCTTTAAATACACACAAAAATATCAGAAAGCAGTCACAGCACAACACAGAAGATAACTTAGACTGAGGTCTGGACTGATAAGCCTTTTATTTCCCCAGCATCCAGCACTCTTCACAAGGACAAAGAAGACAATTTTTCACTCACCTCCTAGCTCTCTACTGAGCAATGTCTTTTCCTGACTCTTTTTGTTCTGGATGATTAAGTCTTGTTATCTGACATGATACTTTATAGCTGTCTGGGAGAACAAGAAGTCACATATGCCTTCGGAGTGTCACAGAAACACATTGGACCCCACCTTTGAAATTTGATTCATTTACGCTTGAGCATCTTAATTCTAGATCTGAGACCCATCTTATTCCATTCTGGACATTAAGTACAAGAAAACACAAATTTTAGACATTTGTGAAAGCTGAACTGCAAAGCTGCGTTGTTGTATTTTCCATTAAAAAGAAGAACAGCAGAATTCATGATGCTGTAATGCAAATGAATGTGGGTTTGCACTGTATAAACGTGTTTCCTCTGAAAAAGATTTTGATTCCTTGAAAATGACCACTGCTGCCTCACTTAGCAAGAGCAGCACTTATTGTACCTAGAGGATAGAAGATGGAGAAAGCTCACTAACCTCTAAAAAAACCCTAACCACAAAAAAAACTACTCATCTTCGCCATAAGCGTTATGAATTTTTTTGCTCATACACTTCCTTTTAGTTACCCAGAGTTTGGTTTATGTTCTTCCAACCACTATTCATTTGTTAGCTGGAACGCAACATTGGGAAAAGGATAAGGCTGATAAGACTGTTGTCTCTAGGCAGGGCAAACAAGATACATCCAGCACATTTTAGTGGTTAATTACAAAAATAAACTGAAACAAACAAAGGCCTTCTTCCCATTGAAAACCTCAGAGCGATGCAGCTGCCTGGGTCCCTAGAATTCAGCATTCAGCAAGTGGCAGTGCTGGGTGATAAAGGCACTGGGAACACAAAGGACTCACTGAAACAATTTCTGCTTGAGCATATTCATGTATAGTACCTGGTGGAAGAAATTACAAAAGCAGTCACCAAGACGGGGGCAAACAAGCTCTGATTTCTCAGCCAATAATCTATCTGTAGGTGTGGGAGTGAGTGATTCATAACTTGCCCTCATTAAATATAATCTAGATAAAAGTTGTCCTAATTTAAACCAAAAAGGCCAATCTGCAAAAGAATGACTTACATGCTCACCAACAAATTACATGCTCACCTACAAGCGATGAACCCACACATATCACAAGCAAATTGCCAGCTTAGCAAATATGCAGTTGATGCGTACAGAAATGTTGATTTTTTTTTTGTTTAGCTCTGATGTACCAAGTGATACTAAGTGGGAAGTTCATAGAGCCACAAGGAATTAATGTAGTGCTGTGAGTGAAGGCAGCACAAAGTATTAAAATTCATTTTAAAGCTAAGTCTGAAATATACCTGCAGTGAGAGAATTAAAGAAGAAACCTCTTTTCAGCTGCAACATGACACAGAATAATTCATTCAAAGGTCACACATAACTGTAGGGTATTTGTTTTCTGCTAATATTTAGTTGCACTCCTAGATTTCTTTTCGTGACTCCAGATTCATTACAGTCCATTGCCGAGACTTGTAGCTAGCTCTGAGAAGACAGAAGTTGAAAAGCCCTTGAAACCTCCCAATTCCATAAGGTGTTTCCCAAATGCTATGAATCATGTTACCTTCATTTCCTCTGTCACGTGATTTTCTTACAAGGTTTACCCAAACTTTGTTTGGGTTCTGCTTTTTTTTTTTCCTTTTTTTTCTCCTTCAAATCTCATTTTTAGATGAGACAGGAATAAAAAAAACATGTATTAAGAAATTGCAAGTTTTTTCTTCTCCAAGTCCTGTGGTACAAATGCTAGTGCCACTTTTTCTGCAGGAAGTGCAGACTTTCCCCAGAAAGACCAAATTACCTCCAAAGCCAGGTGGCAATTTGAAAAATGTTACTTGGAACTTCCCCCACCACCGCCCCCCTGTATTTACTGCTGCAGCAAAGGGTTGCAGTGTGTAATGTTAAAGAGCAGTCCACAAGTCAGAGGAGTGGCTCTCAGCACTAGCAAGTGAGTTTCACACTTCAGCCAGAAGGGTTCCAGAGAGAGACTATTTGCACTCATCCATATGAAGTGTCCATATGACATACACAGGTGAGTCCCTACTTAAGGTTTTATTCTTCTGCCAGTTTTGTTGCTTGGAGATAAAATTACTATGTATGAGAATGTCACATTGTCATCAAATGGCAAGTAACTTTTTTCAGTAAATTACATCATTTTATGTAAAAATGAACATCCATTTGATGCCAGTCCCAACCAAGCCACAGGTGGCCAGGACCTGAGGAGACCAGCAGCTTTGGGTCCTTTGCTATGTCCCACCCTTTTCTGCTATCTCCTGAAGACAGGAGTGGATGAATGCCCCTGTATTCCTGCTGTTCACTCTTTGCAAGCACAATTACCCTTCCAAAAGGTGTACATTGCATGACGCCTCCTAGAGCAGAGATTCATCAGGAAAGTCCTATTGATGGAAAAGCCTTGAAAGCTCATTTAAAGAAAAGCGTGTCTTGGCTACTATACAACTGGCACGTAAGGCACTAGTTTAGTGCTCCATATACCTCAGTCCTCTTGCCAATAAGCATTTGTTTGCCAACTTGCAGTTATGAATCAAACACCTGAACTGGCTAAAACTGGCACATGCCCTTTAAATAGTTTAACAGCTGCATGCGTGTAAGTAGCTGTATCTTTCAGAAGCATGAGTGCTAAACTACTTATCTCCAGTATGCAAATTGAGCAGAAACTGGGGGAAGAAGTCCTCTTTCTATGACAGCCTCTCCTACAACTTTCCAATTCCCCATCTCCTCTCCAGCTCAAGGAATAATTGGAAATTTGGAGGTAGCCACCAAAATCCCATAAAAGCTCTCAGCTGTTTCACACCAGGTAAAGTCCAGTCCAAAAGCAACCCAGGCTTCACAGACAAACTGCTCCCTGCCCTACATTGATTACTGACTGGAAACAGCTGACAATTCAAGTCTTTACACTCTTTCACCTTCACTTGTCTATATAAAAAAGCAGTGTGTTTTGAAATAGGAAAAAAAAAGAGAGAAGAAAAGAAGGAAGTGGTTATGCCATTTAGTAAGAGTACTGGTAGAGTATGGTCTGTAGGCAAATGCTGTCATGCTTTATAGAACAACCTGGACTGAAGCAATGCTGCTGATCTGCTTGCTGGGGTTCAGGTAAAGTAATTCATATTTTAACTAATAACTTATTTTTTTCAATAATTTAATAGCAGCATTGATTGTAGAGCACTATTTTTAAGCTAGTTGGATGGTTATTTCTTATAAAGATCGAACAGTAAGATCAAGCATGTTGTGTTGCTTAGCTTAGAGCAGAAAGAAAGATTTCTGTTTTAGTGATAAGCATAAATATATTCTGTTGCAATCAAAATACTTAGAATAAAATGATAAGAAATTATCCAACTACAGATGAAATATACAGCAGATGTGGGGCTTACTGCTCTTCATTGCACTAAGCCATCTTGCTCTTCTCCTGTGCATCCACAAGAGAACAATTTATAGCTAACATGAATAATGTTCTAGAAAACAGATATAAACAAAGTCTGCTTCACAGCAGTAACATTACTTGGTTTGTATTGATTCGGAGGGTACTTACAGTCCTTGCTGAAGCAGTGACCTGAATTTTCCTCATTCCTCTTTTGTAGTATAGCTAGATTAAGAATGATTGGTTCTGTCATCTGATTATAATTTCCTTACTAATAAAGCTACACCTACACTTACAGTAAATTATAGATTTTTATGATGAGGATATTCCTGCTAATGAAGCTTTCATGGGTAAGAATATCCTTAATCTGTCATCCCCCAATCCATGCTAACATACAGACTTGGGTGAATCCCAGCTAGGGCCAGATGAACTCAGATCTGAGCTACAAAGAGAAAACCATCCATGCATCCTGCTGTGCTGCAAAAAACCTAGCGAAGCTAATACTGTAAAACCTTGCTGTTCCATTTCCTAGGTCAGTATGCCTTTGCTGCTAGCTCCTGCTATCGGTAAACCCAATTCACATTTAATTAGTCCATAGGAAGTAGAAAATCCTCACTCAGTAGGAGAAATTTAGAACAAACAGGGCAGTGATGACACAGGGTCTGGACCAGCTAAGACACACTCCCTCAAATAGTGTTAATTACAGGTTCTTATGTTATCTTTTGGCTTCTAGAAGTTGTCTGAAACAGTGCTAGAGCTGCAGGCAATTCCTTCAGGAAACTTGTGGAGGACAGAGGAATTTTATTCAGAAGACTGGAAAAGGGCAAACGTGGTGCGTGCCCCTTAAGAAGGTGGAAAAGGAGGAGTTGGGAGATGGTAGATAACTAAGCCTGGCTTCAGTATTTGGAAAAATACTGGAATCATCCACCAAAGAATCTGTTTGCAAGCACCCAGAAGACAACACAACCGTAAGTAACAATCCACACAGATTCATCTGATAATAACTGAAATAGAAGTAATTTGACTTTCTTCTGTGACACTGGGGGACAGGGTATAGGAGAGGGAAATAGGCTTCAAAGACTGTCTCTGAAGAAATTCTCCTAACCAAACGAAGGAAACATGATCTGTATGAAACTTCTATATGATTAGTGTGTACCCACTGAGATACTAATCAGTCTCTACCATTTGGTACAGTTCAGTATCATCAGTATTTTTATTAATAATTTGGACAATGCAGTAAAGATGATGTTTATGAAATGACTGCAAGGTTGTTTGTCAATGAAAATGACTCTTCAAATAATTTTGGGCAAACATATTACTCAGTGTAAACTGTTTGCAAACAATTCCCTTGGATTATTCGAGAGGTGACATTTAAATTCGAGGGGAGGCAAAATGATAAAAACCCCAAGTTTTGAGAATCAGGCACTCCATTTGAGTACTTGAAATTACCAGTTTAAAGGCTGGGTAACATTTTCTTGAAATTAACCATTTTCAGGACTAATGCTATATGTAATTTCGTACTAATGAATTCTAAAAAAAAAAGGCATTCAGTGAAATAGAAACCCAGTAAAAGTAGAATCAAAACTCATACTTTTAAGAGACATCACAAGAAATTTTCTGATATAAATATATTGCACACAAAGTGCTGGATTAAGAGGCTGTCACCCCCCCAAAATGTTTAGTGGCATCTGATTTTTCCACAGCTAAATGGACAACATTCCTATTTCCTCTTACCTGTCCTGCCCTTACATGACAGCAGCGTCTGCCTACAATAATCCCTTGTACATGTGGCACAAATGCATCTCCACCTTCACTGGAATTCTCTCACCTCTCGTGTACCACAATCACATGATTTTCTAAGCAGCTGCTGCACATTGCTGGCTCAGAGGGATTGCGTCAATCTCAGATTGACTAACAAACCAAGGTTTTCTTTTTGTTCTCATTTCTGACAGATAAATCCACTGATAACAATCAGATTTCCTTTTGCTATTTCCTAAGTTCACAAAGCTGTGACAGTCCCACTCACGCAGCTCAGTCCAGTTCTCTGGAAGAGGCAGTCGGGTCCAGCCCCTGACCAACAGCACCTCCTTGCAGGTCACACTTGCTCCTACAGTGGGGTCACTTGGGGAAACACTGCCAAGGAGTAGTCTTGGGGAATTTGTGCATCCCCCCAGTAACCTCCATGCAGCCTGTTTGTAGTCCTCATCAGCATTCTTGCAACTATTTCCTCACCTAATTAACAGCCCTTGTTCTAAACTCCATTTTTTCTACTGCTATTTAGTTATTTCTAGTACACTTTACTGAAATGCAGGTGCCTTTGATCTTCGGCCTTTCCCTTATCTGAAGAAGCAGACAAGTCATCAAAGATAATGGTCTGGCAAGATCTGTCAAAGCCTTGTTTAGTAGCTTTCCTCAGAAATCTGTACAAAGCTTTGACTCAACCGTTATAGAAGTGCTTTAATCACATTTAACACTCTTTCCTTCAACTGATAAACTAGATTGATCCTTTTCCAGATACACTAATAACATACTTTGTAACAATTACTGGGTCAGACCTTCAGCTTTACCTGCCTCCTCTTTCCATAGTCTGAGCTGGAAATAAACTGTTTTCACTAATACAGGCATGTTAAGCTCTGAGTGCACTCTGTGTTCAGATGCAGTTATTCCCATCATCACTCACTGATTCCTGTAAGTCATCCCACCTCTGACCTCCAGCACAGTATCAGCATCCATATGAAAAGCAAAGGTATAAGATTTGGCACAACCCAAGGCCATCTCCTCAGTTAATATTTAGCAAATCTACTTGTTCTCCATTTCTCTCTCTCCCTCTCTCTTTTAATATATTTTATTTTAGCCATGTAAACAAAAAATCTTTCACTAATTGTTTTTTCGTTTCTTTAGCAAAGTCCAGCTCCATTTGGTAGTGCTCATGAGCTACTTATCATTTTTTTGTCCTCCAAAGCAGAGATTCCCCTCTTGATCAAATTATTCTTAAAACCTCTTCACTTACTCCCGAAATTTCTTTTGAGCTACTTGGTTGGCTGAGCTGGACTGAAAACTTTAACTACTGATTTCTTCTCTTTCATTAGGATTTTTTGTGATTTTGATGTAAAGAAGTTATCAAAAAGCACTTCTAAGGCATAGTTTGTTAAAGCATATGTGTATTTTTAAGAATGGTGATAACACTTATTCCACACAAATTATACTTTTTTAAGGAATTACATTATCAAGATGTCATGCCTTCCATTTGTTAATCTTTGCCAGATTATCTAAAATAATCAGTTAAAATTTAATGTACTTGCAAACTCAAAATTTAAAGACTGCTGAAAGTTAAACACAAGCTAGAAAACATGCTTACTCAATTTGCACCTAGATAAAAGATCAGTCTTCTTAAGCTGACCTTCTAAAAAACTGCATAGGGTACAAGCACTATATGAAATTAAAATATCCATATAAATGTGGGTGTAGTAAGAGCCCACCAGCAAAAGCTACTGATGCATAGGGAATCACGGGTATAAGAGCAAAATCCCAGCTATCAGTTTGACTTGCCTTAATATGGAACAATATTTTCATGAATTTCTGTGTAGTGAAGGAACTGAACATCAGCGTTATGGAAGTTTCAATATATGTACAAGTTACTAGAGATACCCAGTACACTTTAGAGTTTTCGAAAACATATGCTTGAATTGGTCAGTGTCTTCAATATCTGAATGGGATTACCTTAAAAGGCATGGTAGTCAGTGGGTGCAGACTACCTGTCATTGAGAATCAGGCTCCTTTATAATAATAGAAAGCTCTGTGCTAGAAATGAGGATTCACTTTCAGTAATAGCCAAAGACTGATCAGGTGTATATCCCAGAGTCGTGTTTTAAAGTATCTTGCTCTGATATATCAAGGCATTAACTGGGAGCCTTACACATTTCCAACCTGTTCTCTCTGTTGTTTTAGGGGAGAAATGACCAACAGCAGCAGGGAATGCAATTTTACAGACATTGACAGAATAGCAAAGACCCTGCGGATGGGGATCTCCATTCCCACCTTCATCCTTGGGCTGGTTCTCAATACCCTGGCCCTCGCCGTGTTCTGCTGCTTTTGGAAGAAACAAACCAAAACCTCAGTTTACATGATCAATCTTGCGCTTGCAGATGTCTTGCTGCTTCTCTCACTCCCGCTCAAGCTGTACTACTCTATCACAGCAGCGCCCGGACTCCTGTGCTCATTCATAGAGTCTCTCTATTTCGTCAACACATACAGCAGTATCTTCATCATTGTCTGCATTACTGTAGACAGATATATCTGCATAAGGCACCCATTTGAAGGTCGAGCTAACCAATCCCCCAAATGGGCTATCTTGATTTGCTGTTTCATCTGGGCAGTAGCTTGGCTTTGCAGCAGCCCAATGTATGTGTTTCACAAGAAAGATTGTTTTAAATGCTTTTACAACATGTCAGAGCAGGCATGGAGCATCCCCCTCATTGTTTCTGTGGAAACCTTTGGATTTCTGATCCCACTCGCAGTAATGGTCTTCTGCTCTGCCCAAAACATATGGATTCTTCTGAATCACAAAAGTCAAGCTAAAAAGAAGGTAGAAGGCAGTGGCTCCTTACGAGTCATTATCATCAACCTCGTGGTGTTTTTGGTGTGCTTCACACCTGTCCACCTTGCGATCTGCCTACAGTGCCTGGTAAGACAGCATGTGATAGTGGACTGCAGTCTGAAACAAACCATCAGCCTCTTCATTCAGGTGTCAATGATATTAGCCAACCTGAACTGTTGCCTGGATGCCATCTTTTATTACTTTGCTGCAAAAGAATTTCGTGAGAAAACACACCTGAAAAAAGTTATTGAACTATGTCCTGTCTTTAAGCCTTGTGCAGCATGATGGCACTGCCTGCAGTGGAAGAACACCTCTTTCTCGGTTCCCACTTGCCTCACAGGACACCAACAGCATTATCCCTGACATAGCAGTAGGGTCACCTTGGCCATGGGCAGGGAGGGTGCAGGAGGGAGAAGGACAAAGTTTTTCTGGTGAATGTGAACCTGTTCTGTACTTTTCTTCCCTTTAAAGATGAAAGGAGAAAAATGTTGGAAAAAGGAACCAGCATTAGCAAAATGACAGACTGACCAAAAGAAGCATTAGCCTTGATGGTATCTAGTAAATGTGAAAGGCTTGCCAGAGGAAAACTACCCAGACCACTGGAATGCCACTTAAAATCAGCCTTTGTCATTGCTGCACCAGTTTCACTTTTGCCAACATGATCAGAAAGTTGCTGCTAAGGGCCAAACATAGAAAATAACTATTCAAAACCATCTTTCTAACTTAGAAGGTATCTGAGAGTTAAAAGGCAGTATCCAGCCATATGTCTGACTGCTCTTTCCTTCTGTAAGATTTACAGAAGGTCACTGCCGGAGGTCATATGCTTTGAGCAGCTTGGTCAGCCTGGAATAATTAATAATGAATCCTCCCTCCTGTAAGCATTATACACTGGTGAGGGCTGCTACATAGGACAGCAGCCCCTACTCTTCCATGGAGGATGGGCTGCCCAGTATACAACCCCAGCGGAGTATCTTGGGTACCAGCAATTCCTTGAGCAACAAACATTTCTGATTATCTTCCCTGAGGAATCAGCATGGTTTTCTCCTGCGATTTTAAAACTGGTTTTGTACATGAAAACCAAAAAGAACCCCTTCAAATATGGCATTTAGTGAAAGACCGTACATGATTAACTGTATGTGATTAACTGTATTTCTACATCACTGTATTTCTATCAAAGATATAACATGATAAATGTATGTAATTCTTCTGCCTGTCTTCTCATTTTTTCTTGGAGGAGGGAAATTAGGAAAGCAAGCCCTGCATCACAGAAAAATAGGGAGTACCTGTCGGATAAAAACTCCTCACTCCCAGCTGGAAGACTAGACCAGCTCTGTCCACCTCATTCCTTAGAGAAGTCCTTCTAAGCCTATACTGTACACGTCACAAAACATCTCTGGACCAGCCCTTCTTGGTCAGCACTTCTGGTATGTCACCACCCTTATGCCATTTGCAAGTTTGGCTCTGAGTCTAAACTAAAGGTTTCTTTGTTGCAATTTAAGCCTACCATTTCTTGTACCATTATGTTGGCATGGTTCATGCTCTTAGCCAGAAACACTTTCACAACAATAAGTCCATTTCTGTGCCTTTTAAAAACAGCTGTAAAAATGGTCTAAGATTGCTTGTAATCAAGTCTTCATTCTGGGGCAGACATTTCCTTTATTCAAAATGTGAAAAGAAATTACCCTCTGTCTGGAGCAAATTAAAAAGAGAGGGGGCCAGTTTTGAAAGAACAGTTTGCTGTCAATTGATTTCCATAGAAATGATTGATTGTGCAAGTGGGCAGCTGCACATATCTAATACTGGGCTTAATGTACGAGCATTTCAAAACTTGTTAGTACTAAAACTACGACCACAGCTGAGGCATGCAAGGAGCTCAGAGGCAAAGAAAAGTTTTTATCATCATTTTCACCACTATCTGCAGAGGGGCAAGAGGAAGAGCTTTCCAAAACAGTAGGTTTTCAAAACATTATTTGCTGCTGCCTCAATCATTCAGAAATTTGCAGCCTTTCCAATATGAGCCAACCTTTCCTTTTTGTGCCTTTCATGTTACTTCATATATGAAATATGTGTGAGAATATGTTCTACTAAATAAACTGTATATATGAAGTGTATGATTTAAAAATACATTTTAATTCCCCAATCTGACAGCAGTGTATGATTCTTATCTTCCTATTTCATCATAAACTTTTACCATTTTCTCCTTAAAACAGCTCCAAGACTTAGTTGGAGACTTTTCTTTCCAGGAACTACTTCAGGTTTGTAACTACAGCAACCAAGAACAACTGAATAAACAGTAATAAACAGAAAAAGTAAAAACAGGAAAGATGATCACACCCAGAAGTCTGGATAATTTAATATACTTTCTGTGGAAACCCTCTCCATAAATTCTTGACAATTGCCCACTAAATCCCCTACAATCTTTCCCCCAAAATGCTCTGAGCTCTTGCTTTTATGATTAGCCAACTATCTGAAAATTTACATTACCATCAGTGCAATTTGCGACTCTGCAAAAACTCAGCACTTTAAGGTACAAAGTATAACAGCGGCCTTTTTATTTAAAGCTTTTCATGCAGACCAATGGGTGATGATAAAGCACATACCCTCTGCAAGCCTGTGCACAACACTACAACAGTGGTATGGCTAAGATGGCAGAGCCTTACTCCAGAGGCCCTATAAATGCCAGGACAGGGAAGAAGAAGCCTCTTGAAGTGCAACAAGGAGAAACTTAGAGTACTGTACACAGGGCAGGACAACCCCATGGTCCAGCACAGGCTGGAAAAGTAGGACTGACATAGATGTCCTCCCAAAAGGGCAATGGGGGGCAGCAGGCTCGATACAAGCCAGTGGTACCCTCTCTGTGTAAACGTGGCAAAATTGATACCAGGACTCATTAAAAATGGGCTCGGTGAAAAGAAAAAAGAAAAAAAAAAGGAAAATAAAGTTATTAACCTCTTCTGCTTGATCTGATAAGGCTTCACTGGACTAGAATGTCCAGCTCTGGGCCTCCCAGTTCAACAGAGATGGGGAGAAACCAGAGAGGTTCAAGCAGATGGTTTGCAGGATGGTTGGGAATCTTGGGCACAGGTCTGCAAGATGTCAGGGGAGCTGGACTGGTTTCATCCAGCATGCTGGAAGGTAGTGACAGAGATGATGGAGTCAAGCACTGCCCAGTAGTTCCCAACAATGTAACGGAGTAATGGCCCTTGGTTCAGGTTCAATATTGACAAAAACTTCTTTACTAGGAGGGCAATGCAGCACTGGAAGGGGTTACGCAGAGAAGCTTTGTGATATCCTCTCACAGAGGTTTCCAAGACATAGCCAAAGTCATGGCTGATCTGATCTAGTGTTGGAGAAGGAAACTGGCTCCAGAGGTCCCTTTCCACTGCTCCGTGACTCTCAGCAAATGCAAGTTGGTTTATTTTTTTCTCCTTCAAGACAAAAAGCCACCTCCTAGTGCTGCTGATGTTATAGCACTGGTTGTCAATAGCTCTACTGCAAGCACAGCACAAGACTGAGGAAATACACTAGCTGCCTAAAAATTACTAGGCAGCAGCAACTGTGACCCATCACACAAGCCTATGATATTTAAAGAAAGGAATAATAAAACCGTACCTCTGTCTTCAAATCATTCATCACTAAGTACTTGGAAAAGATCATATTCTAATCTTCAAAGGAGTAAGTGCACATACGCAGTAGGCAGACAGGAAAAGTGTGTATGGACCCTTGTATGCATGGGTGGGGGAAAAGTTTGATCTACCAGGGCTAGGGAGACAGCATTCACTCATGCTGATGTTCGGTCAGTTCAGTCGCAGCACACTCAGGCAGGGAAAGACTTCCACTTACAGAAAGAAATCAATGTAATTTTCTCAATGAAGGAAACAGAAGTCAGTTTATGAAAATCAGCTGTAATAATGGGGAGTGGTGGGACCCACTATGTACTGGTCTACAGACTGAGTCTGCTCATGTCATACATGGCGGCAAACTTGGAGCACAGAATCTGAAAGTTAAATTGGACTACTTTCTTCCCATTTATTGCCACCAGTGCTACTTCTTTGTTGGCCAAGAGTGATTTTATATATAACTCTATTTGTCTAAATTTTGCCTGTTATATATGTAAATGAGAGCACCCTGTCTGAGCATATTTGAAATTTCTGAAAAAAAAGAGAAAGAAGGAAGAGAGCCCAGCTGTGTTGGTTTTACAAGGCTATTACAACAGTCAAATCTTTTAGCGCAAAAAGAGGAGATCTTCTGAGCAAGAAGGTGTCACTTCAACTCACTGCTTTTCAAGATGAACTTAAATTTAAATAATACACTTAATTTCTGTCTTTGACCTGCAGCTAAGATTACAGTTCCTTCTAAATCAGAATTTTACATACAGGTTCCTCTGTGAAATTTACTGTTAACTCTAGAGAATCTCCAGTTGGTTGTATTTTTATACCAGGACAAAAGCAATGAAAAACCTTGTGCAACTTGAGAAGGTGCACAACAATTTTGTTGATGAATAAAACTGAAAAGCATCTGACATTTTAAAAACAACAACAAAAGACTTCCTGAGTCAATACACAAGTTCACAATTTCTATTTTCAGACTGCACAACAGAAAAGGTTTCTTCCCTCTTGATGTTAATCTTAAAACACAGAAAAATGGTAGGAACCTGAACATGAACCCCTCACATATCCAGGTCTCCTCCCAGGGACTCAGTTGTACTGTAAAGTCAAGAAGCATTGTCCAGGGGAGAGGGGGAAGAATCAAGTGCTAGCCAAAACCACCCAAAATAATGCCTTTAAACATTTTCATTTTTGCTGTCTTCTGTGAACTGAACAAAACCTGATGCAATTAACCACAATCCTTAAAAAGCAGCTGTATGTAACCTTAATTTTTCTGGACAAGGCTGTTTCAGGACACCCATGTGAGAATATTCACAAAGACTGATTTTTGTTTCTATCCAGTCAAGCTTCTCCAGCTGGGCCAAACCCCGCAGGTCTTCACAACACAGGAGAGGGCTGGCTGCTCTCGAGGGCATTTTTATCTATAGCAAATTACTCCACCAATATCCTACAATTAGCATTTGTTCAATAGTGAATGTAATGCCCAAGCGGTATTTTGTAGAATCATGCAGCAACTGCAAGTCCGTAAAGCGTAAAAGTAGTTTGGACAAAAGGAAAAAAAACGAAACCCAACCAAAAAAACCCAACCCAAAACCACACAGGGTTTGTTACCCAAAATCTTCTCCTGTCCCTTTGCCTAGTGGGTTATATCACCTTCCACTCCCCAGGCCTGCTTGAGCACTGAACTTCAGATCAGTGCCACTCCACTAACTTCTAATGCTATAAAACTACTATCAGAATAATGCTGGACTTTTTGAAAAGTAATATTGCCCCAGAAGTCCCCTTGAAATAACATATTTATATGATTTTTAACCAAAACCGTTTCAATGTAAATTCAAATGGTTTATTAGGAAGTAGAGGATCTAATACAAAACTTCTTTTTACAGCCTTTAAAACTGCTTGTACGATACTACATGATTTACAAGCTGGAAGGCACCTGAGGAAGGATCCAGGCTTAGATCAAAACACTTACAGTCTCCTGCCTTCTACTGAGGGGCCGTGATGAGCATAGGTGGACATGCACCCTGTAGAGGAGGTCCAACATAATTTCATTATGATTAAATACATTAGTTAAAAAACGTAAATGAGACAGCTTTTCCATGTGAGAACAATCAGCCATCATTTCTTCTTTGTGAGTTTTCCTCAGAAAGAAAGCCTAATAAATGTCACACTAGCAGTTTATCCTATCATTTAATTTCAAGTGTTGAGAAATCTGCAAAGTGAGAAGAGCAGCCACCTCACTGAGGCAGCCTCCAGATCACAAAATGAAGTTGAAACGGGTTTGAAGACTGAAACTGATCTTCAGAGAGATATCATCTTAAACCTCACATCTTTGTGTGCTGCTCTAAGCAATATTTCACTCAAAAGTTATTCTCCAACACCACCACAACTTAACCTGCCCAAAATGCATGCGAACGAATGAAAGATAAACCGAAGCTACTTAAAGGCTGCCTCTCTCATCAAAATGGTTTTGCAGGTTTTTTTCCCCTTCACATTCAGAACATTTTCCACTTTAGCCTAATTCCTTCCTATGAGTTTTGGGCGTGCTTTCCATCCTTCCACCCAAACACAAGGAGAGGAGCTGTGGAGAGGCAAGTCTAACAGCAGAAAACAGAGAGCGGAGAGCCCACCAGCCCTGTGTACAAACCTCCCGAGATGACTCTGGCAGTTGCCATGAGAGTGTACAGGGACCTGCTCAGCACCAGAGTGGCAAATGGCAGTAACTCAGACAACCCCTTTATGGAGCCAGGAGGATGATGAGACCTTGGCTGCTGCATACCAAAATGGACTTAATTTTTCCCAAGGGGAACTGTCTCTACAAATAGGGGCAGAAACATGCTTGCCCTGAGCAAATTGTAAAGAAACCTGCCCATCTTTCTTATTTATACAACAGTACAAATGAAAAGCTGGCTTGGTTAGATTTCAAATTAGCACACTTGCTAAGCATGTAGAGAAACACAGACACAAGCCACACACACACTCTTTGCTCTGGCTGCTCTCCCAGCACTGCCAAAATATAGATCGTGGAGAGAAAAGCTCAAAGGCTCAGCTACCGAAAGTGGTAGCAGCTTCTTTTACTCTCTAACCCACTGTATCTGTACGGGGGAAGGAAGGCCCAGAGGAAGAGGAAAAGAAGATGCTGCAGCATGCAGTGGAAAGTGGTTGTCACAGACAGTGAGCCCAAGATGGCTTCAGTCCAAAGATCCAAACCTGCTTCTGGACCAAAAACCACAGGAGGCACAGAAAACCCCTTCAACTGCTCTTCCTGCCCAAGGCAAGATTTTGTGTATCTCCCCAGAGGTGTCCCCAGGCTGCTCTGTGTGTGTGTCCGCCCAGCACTCTCAAAAGTCATCTCACATCATGGCTCCCACCCAGCCCTCGCAGAGGAGACAGACCCTGCTACTCAGCCAGGACATGGCAGGGCAGGACTCGGCACTGGACACATTGTGTGGTGCCCATCTTGCTACTCAGAGGAGGTAGCCGCTGTCATGAGAACGGATACTGAGGTGGGTCTGCCTACACTGGGGTTCCTTCAGCTACAGCAACTGCTTTTGAAAATACCTAAAACTAATTCTCCTGTAAAGGTGTGTGGGAGAGAGAAGAAAACAAAAACACCTATTTTTTTTAAAGTTAGGAAACATTAGTCTATGGAGAATATTAGGTGAGGGAGCCTGTGCTGCTTCTAAACACATACTTGAAATGAGTTTCTGTTGGCAAGAGAGCTATTTGCACTGGAACATCACTGGGAGGAACTGCTTGCCACAAAATATCACCGCGATGAGCTTTTGCAGTTCTGTTACCTCAGTGTTAGCTGGAAAGCTCCAGAGAGATAAAACACCCCCCTTCAGCATGGACATACCAAATTCACACATGCAATCTTCTGTTGATCTTTTTACCATCAGGCCAATACACAGACTAAAGCAAGCGTTAGCACTGAAGCACACCTCATCAGACTAAGAATAGTTGTATTTATATCGTGTCTTTCATCTGAGGAAGTCAGAATGACTGAAGACAAGAGACACAATTCTCCACTACACAGACTGCTCTCCATCTAGTGCTGGAAGCATGGGAAGGAAAAAGGATGAACTAGATGGGCAGTAGCCGGGCAGCTGGTGTAGCTGAGGTCCTGCAAGGCGATTCTGTGTCCCTGAAGTGGCACAATTCATTGCCTTTGGCTCTGTTGGAAGTTTTGCTCTCACTTATTTCACTTTAAAATATCTATAAAATAAAAGAAATGTTGGCAGCACTCACTGCAGCATACTGCATGATAGAGGGATCACCAGAGCCAAATTCATGCTGGAACCATGGATTTTTAATTTACTTATTTTTTAAATCGCTGCCACTTCTGCCTCACCAACAGGTCATAGCAATGGCACTGCTTTCCCCAGCACTCATTGCTCCAAGGTGAGGACTCATCCTCCCAGGAGTGAACTCAGTCACCACTAGACTGCACATGCACGAGTCAAACAGACCTGCAGTAAATCTGCTCCGGGGCACCAGGATGTCATCTACGTTGTCTGATCTATACCGACTGACACACTTCACTGCAAAAAAAAACCGCTCACCCATCATCTGGCACCTCCTCCACACCGTGCCTAGTTGCTTTTATACACGCTGCCTGTACTGAAGGTCACAGTGCTTATTCGTTTAAACCACAAGAGGCAGCGCCGTGGGGAGGCACGGCACACTTGCAGACCTCGTGGCAAGTCCCAAACCTTGCCCAAGATGCAGGTGTTTCGAAGCAACCATGTCCTGCCATTTATCTTCTCCTCACCCCAGCTCACCACTTCTGCAAGTCCTCTATTAGCCAGCATTCTGGGCCCCAGCCCTGGACCCACACACAGTGGCCAACTTTCCATGGGGCAAGGAGCATCCCCCAGGCATGAAAGATCCTATCTCGGCTGATGGATGCTGCCACCACGGCAGCCCCCTTGCAGTCTGCTCCATGGTACCCAGAAGTGCCGCCAAGGGCAGGCTGCTGCATGTGAGCCATTATGTTTGTGGGTGGTTTGAAAAATCAGTTGTTTTTCTCCCCCACTTACTGAAGCACAACAGCTTCAAGGACAGATGGATTTCCATGTTAAAAGAATAAGGGGAAAACTGCTTTTTTTGTTCAGTTTTGAGGCCCTAGTCTACCACTTTCTTCATATTTCTTGAGACCTGGCAAACTACACCTGTTAAGTGAGAGACGTTGTTCCACAGTTAATCTTCATTCAAACCAAGCCTGCATTTACCTAGTTCAGTGCATGACTAAAGTGCCAGGTTCTGGAAACTGCAAACAGCAACATTGATGCATATGATCACCACATCAAGATCACACACCAAAAACACTGTTGTTCTTTTAAAAAAATGCAGCTTTAAGTAAACACATGAGACATTCCGGAAAAAGCTAACGGAGAGAGCAGAGAAAGGCTATCGATTGTCCAGTCATAGGAGCTATATGTGTTTATACATTAAATACATATAAATATTTTATCTTTTGTACCATGTGCTGAAATGAAACTAAGGTTTCATTTTGCACCCCCCCAGCAGTGCCAGGGCTCAGTGTCATTTTTCAGTTTCCCAGAGGTCCTCTCAGCAGCTCTATTTCCTAGCTGCATTTTACCACACTGTAAATATGCCACGCTGTCTCCTGAGCGAAGCAACTGCTCCCACCTCAAGCAAAGCACCCTACTGCAATGTCAAATAAACTATTGAGGCTCTCTCAACAGTCACTGAAGAGCTTCTGGCATGTCCAGCGAGCAACTCAACTTTTCAACATCTGGATTGCCCTCACCAAGAACCAGTCTGTCCCCGCCAAGGACAGAAGGCTGCTAGGACATCTGGGTTCTCAGATCACTTATCTGTGTACTCTGCATCTGTTAGATACTTGCATATCTGTATCCTGCAGATGAAACCATACAGCTGCTTATTAAGCATCTCTGCCACCCCAATCAACTCATTACTGAAAATGATGCAGCCAATAATTACCCAGAAGCTATCTGAGCTCTGGAAAGGAGACCATGCATGATTGCCCTTGTAGGTTAATAAGAGTTCATACAGTCATTAGTATCTGTATTAAATCTACTAATTGTCTGGTGTTACTGGAAAAAAAAAATGAAGATTCCAGTGTTTTTCTGAAACCTTTGATCTGTTTATTTACTGAGTAAACATTACTATGATTTGTCTCCCCTTTGCTCAAGTTTACATTGGCTGGGGAATTCTTCTCGGTATTTCCTAGAATCATAACAATGCATGTAGAATATGCCATTTCTTTTAAAAGATCCTAATACCTCAGCTTTGAACCTTTTACAGAACACTGCCTTTTCTCTGCTCCTACACCAAATCTTTTCCAAAGGCAAGTAATTCCAATGCAGTAAAAGCAAGACTCACTCCTGGTTCCTACAGCAGTTGAAAAAAATTGCTGAAACAGTATAAAGTCATCAAAATAACTGCACTGAATTCTTGCAAATCTCTGTCCCTCTTTTTCCACTGCACTCTATATCTTCTTAAGTGTGCCCAGCACATTACAGTTCCAGTACAATCAGAGAACTCTGCATATTTCCAGCTCTCTTCTTCTAACTTACTGAGATCATACTGCAAAGCAGGGCCCTGTGACATGATTGCCTTGAAACTATAGGAGATCACTGGACTGGTTAAAATACCAAAATCAGAACTGTGGCAAGTGTGATTTTTTTTTTTTTTTTTTTTACAAAACACCAAGGACTAAGCTCAATAAAGACAGTAAAATTATTACAAGTATCACCTTCAAAATCGGTTTCTCATTAGGCTTTTGTAGTAGAAATACAAAGACATCCTAGGAATTAAATCTTTTTCTTAAAAGTAGACAGCATGATTCCTTTTGAGTCACAAACTTCTCTAAATAAATCTAAACCACATTTGCCCAATTTACATAGCAAAACCTTCTGTTCTTTCTCCTGTTTTGACTTCCAGTGCTGGAAATTCAGCTTGGGGAATTCAGCTGGATCATTTCTTATTTATACATCCCTGTCAAACAAATTCTGTGCTGGCTAAACTTTGTAAAAGTCCATTTCACTGCTGTTTTCTGGCAACATACAAACATAAGAAGGGACCAAAGTCACTGCTACGGCCAGAGCCTCGCCAGCAAGGATGCTGACAGCATGCAAGAACAAGCACATGCTCCCTTTCCACACCCATGCTGGAAAGCAAATGCCTGCTCTCTCTCACACCATTATTCATTTAGAGCAGAGAGTAATGCTTCAAGTGTCATCACTTGCAGATTTCAGTCTAACTCAGTGGGAATTGCCCCTCTGTTGGCTCATGCAGACAGGAGAAAAAGAGAAGCAAAAAAGTCCTACATTCAAATAAAAATATTCTGATATTTCCTAACTGCACCAAGTACCAGGTCTATTATGTAAAAAAAGGTGTTCATGTTGATCTTTAGGACAGAATTCACTATCACCACCTTCGGTCTGACTCCAGCAAACCAACCAGTGAGAATTCTCCCCTATGAAAAGCTGACAAGATTTAACATACAATTTTTTAACAGAGAACATACATTACATTACACTCTGTCTCCCAGCGTCCAGTAGGGGGGAAATAGCAAGGAGGTGTTTCCTTACTTTCAGCCTTTAGCTACATCTTGCCTCTCCAGCCTTCTGACCTTGAAACACCCTTAGTCATGCAGCCATGTTTTGGTTTTTCTGTCTCCTGCTTTTAAGCTGCTGTCTCTTGACTTTCTGCTGCATTCTGCCTACAGTTTGAACCCTATACAAATCAAGAGGTGTGACTAGATAAATCTTTCACCCTGTTTGCACCCAGTCCACCCACTGACAGAAACCCTTCGCAATGCCAACACCAAATTTTTTTTTAAATTAATTAGAGCTCAGTGTGGCTGATAGCATCACCAGTCTCTGTCAATGCCAGAGTTAGCATCCACACCAGGGACTCACCATCGTTAGTCTAGTCTTCAGGTCCCTGTTTTTTCAGTCATCACTAAAAAATGGAACAGTCAGCTGTTCCCTCAATTAATTTGAGTGGAAGGTGGAGAGTGCACCCAGGAGCTTGAGTGAGATCTGTAAATGCCTAAAGATCAGAGATATGTTAGCAGGAGGCACCTGAGCTTCAAAATCATTTCAGACTATTGTAACTTCTGAAGTCTTTTAAAATTTTTTTTTTTTTTAAGAGTGGGTGTCTAAAGGCTTGGGCTTTTTGGGTTTTCTTACTGTAACTTGAAGTCAGGAACCAAAAAACTAGCCCAAAGACGTACAGACATCACCTACCAAGGGCAAAGGTGTCACTCAGCTTTTTAACCTAGCTGGGCATGAAGTCACAGCCAAATTTTAGGCATCATCATTAAATGGGCAGGTTGTTTCCTTTCTGTCAGGAGCAGTGGGGCTCCTAGGAGCCCCAGGAGCATCAAGTGGCCATACCCTCCCCATAGGGTGCATCCTGCTGCACCTGTGCCATGCGAGCAGAGTGGGCAGCCATGGGGAGCCAGGCTCAGCCTAAGCCCCCGTGCCCTGGCAGGTCTGCAGGGATACAGCCAGGCCGGGGCTGGGGCTGTGCCCAGCAGTCAGGGCAGCACCAGCAAAGCAGGAGGCTGGTTACAAGCGTCCCCCTACTCTGCTGTTCCTCTACAGCAGCCTGATTTTGGATTACAGCTCATCTCAGGCACCTGCTGCCAAGCCCCATTTGAAGAAGAGGTTTGGAGAGGAGGAAGAAGTTGCAGAGCCCCTTGATGCACTGAGGGCCGTGACAGTGACGCTCACAGCTGAGCCATGGTCCTTTTAAACATGCCTGCTAGTGCATCACATATGGGTGATGTCGTCCAAGACTCACCTCTGTGGCCAGAAACCTCTTTAACAAAACGCTGTCATGAATCATAAGGTATTGAAATTATTTCAAATTATTAAAGATTTCAACTCCACTCTTCTTCTGTCGTGTGCTTGCGTCTTCTTTAACACAAGCACAGCCTGGAGAGCAGCACTGAAGTTGGGGCATGTTGAAAGCTGGTCCCTAAAGGACAGACTGTATAACACACGCTTGCTGCATTGACAAGACCTGGCACACAGCTTCAAGCCAATTCCTTTGCAAGGGCCAGTAAGTAAAAAAATACTTATATTATGAAACAATATAAATAAACCCCTGTTTGTTCCCCATTATTACCATAGGCAGCCAAGCTACCAACACACTGGCAGAGTAATCCCAGGAGCACTTTCTGTCTCTCAGCAAGTGCAGAGTTTCCTATGAGACAAATGCTGGGCCAGCTATGCTCTTCTACCAAAATTTCTTTCATTTTTTAAGCGGCTGTACCATCTAGAGTACCAAATACACCACAATCCTCCTCCAGGAGGATTTTAACATTCTGGGCAACATGTTTCTGTCCCTGAGCATGGCCTCGGCTGAAATGCAAACCCTCTTCCAGTCCCAAGCCTTGCACCTAAAACTCCTTAACCTTACATTTCAGTTCTCAAAACTGGTTTGTGGCTCGGTTGTTTAAATTGAATAAGGTTCCTTAACAAACTTTCCCACTTTGCTTGTCCTCTAACCTCCACCTAAGGTAGGAAGTTATTCTCCAGGGAAGGGAAAAGGAGACCCATCCCTCCAGCACCCACAGTGGTCACCCCGAGCAGCCACCCTCCTCCTCCTGCCCTGCAGGCACCCTCTGCTGCCTTCTACCTTGTGTTGCCCATTCAGGGAGTTGCCTGTCCATAGAGCTCTTTCTCCAGGCTTGACACTTGCTAGAAAGCCACAGCTGGGACTCCTCAGACCATCTGCCCCAGATTTCCCTCAGCAGTAAGAAAAGGCTGCTTTTTGCTGTACAGTGAAAAGCAAGGGATTGAGTCACCTTTCTTCTCATTTCTGTGAGCTGGGGGACCTGAAGGTCTTGCGTACACCTGGGGGTGGAGAACATGGTGCTAAGTAAAAAGTGAAGAACTGGGGGTAATGAAATGACTGGTGTGCAACATGGAAACAACACGAACATGAAAACCCTGCCTGGGTTTCCTTCTTGCCAGGAGGTTCACTGCACAGCACCCAGACCCTTTCCAATCACTCACCTAGGTTCACCTTCAACAGCACAACACAGCCCAGGTATCTCTTGTACCTTGGTATAAGAGATGGACCTATCTGAAATTAAATAAAACACCTTTAAGTAATGAAAACACCTTAAAACACAGCCCTTTACCACAGGCAGAGAGATTTCTGAAGAGGAGACTGCCTATCTTTGAGCACGGCCCACCAGGAAGAAGGCACAAAGTGGTAACATTTAGGTTCCTGCAGCGCCAGCGCTGGGGGCTTGCCTGCTTTTCCTGCCCTTCTGTTGGGCAGCAACTGGCTCTTGGACGCCCTGCAAGCTGGAGGGGGACTACAGGCAAGGTGTGCTTCCTCCATGTCTGCACACCAAGGCAATGCACGACCTGGCCGTGAAGACTCTGCTGAATGCAAAACAAAACCCAGCACTCACATTTGCTGTGATTCCAGTAGGTACAAGAAGAAGTATCATGGTGTAACTAGCATCAAGTTAAAAATTAAGAATGGTTTTACAATAGCATCATGTACCTCCTTTTTTTTTCTAGCCTGTTGCTTATGCGTTGTTAGGACCAGGCTGTAAATCTTTGTCCTGCTGAGTAGCAGCTCCCTCTACCAGGGGTCACTTGGATATTGGTGTGGAAGGTGCTACTGAGCAGAAGAGTGGTAAGCCACAATTATATAGTGCATCCATTTGTTTGTGGGAGAATTACAATTAAATTAGCATGCATGGGTTTTCCTCCAAACGTGCATCTTCTCCTCAATCCAGAATCATAAGCAAGAGTTGTCCTACACAGAAACAGCCAATATTTCTTAGTTTGATAAACCAGGTCAGGTTAAAAGAAAAGAAAGCAAGCACAACAAATACTTACTTTAGGATGGTTACTATTTTTTTCCTACTTGAGAGGAACAAATTTTAAATGACTAGTTATAGTTCCAGAAGAGATTCGGCTGAAATGTGGCAGGCTATGTATATACTATTAAACTGCAGTTTTAGAAGCTTTGACTTATCTTGATTTTGAATTTGATCTAACTTTTCACAAATTTATGAGATACAGAAGGAATGGAAGAAACAATATACTGGATCCTGGAACAATTTACTCAGAAGAACTAAGCGTCAACTCTGCAAAAACTCTACTATGGTAGCAGTATTAAAAATAATAATCCTGTAGTTAAAGATATTCTAACACTTTCTCCCCCTCCCCCCTTAATTCATATTGCAAGCCTGACTGCTAAATCAGCATCAAAGCCATAGCCCTAGTTAGTTTTGCTTCAGTGGTTGTGGTTATTTACAAAGAAATGCTCAAGAACAGAGAAATTTTATGCTAAAATACTTGACTTTATGTTAAATACTTGACTTTAGAACTGCTTACCAGGAAAACAACAGGAAAAGGATGTGGCCTGATAAATGCTTGTAACAACTTCATCAGTGTTATATTTACTCATATGAATTTGATTTCACTAAGAATTAATAAGTGTGAGAAGCGGTTAAATAAGCTCTATTTTCAGGCAGGAAGACAGACATTTTGAAACTCAACAAATGCTGTCCACTAAAAGCCCTTTTAACCTTTCCCTAAAGGCACTGAAAAAAAAAAAGAAAAGGCACAGAATGGTGCAGCCTTGGTCCCCACATAGCAACTCTCCGAGGAAAGCAAGAGATGGCCAGTGGAAAGAGGAGGGGGGTGATGGCATGAAGGAGAGGGCAGGAGCAGGGGCTCTCCCTTAATTTGGTTGAAACCCAGGTTGTGGTGCCATGTGGGCCCCTTTCTATAGGGACTACATATCTAACTATGCATACATACTATGGCATATAGTTACATATAGATACAATGGCTACCTTAGAGCACAGGTGGCATGAACCTCTCGGTGCCCTAGTTCTGCAAGGCAGGAACACCCTGCACACACTTGCAGCGAGGACAGATGGAAAAATGTAAAGAAAGCACATAAGGTCAAAAAATCCCTCACAATGTCAGCTGAATCCCTGTGAAAAGGTGAAAAGGCCACCAAACCCCTTTCCTTTGTCTTTCCTCTCCTGCCTGTTGTGTCCTGTGTCTCCCCATGAGTGTGTGCAAACAGACAGCAAGCAGAGGGTCCATCACTCCTGTCTGCGTCAGCCTACTGCAGCTCTGAGGGTTCTGTCTTGGAGTGAACAAACAGTAAAAATTGACCCTAAATTTGGCCTTACTGAACAATTAGGGGTGCAAGAAAGCATAATGGAAATATCAGCATACACAATAATGGAAAGCCTTTACTTGCAAACATGATCGAAAACAACCACTTCCACAGTGTAAAAAAACCAACCAAACAAACAAAAAAACCAACCCACATCCTATTAAATTGTATTTCTTCTTGTCTCAAAGCCAGGAACTTAGTAGGATTCGATGGGACAATACAAAGATGCAAAACAATGGGTGTTAGGAAGATCTGCTTCCCTTAGATCGGGTTATTTTACAGGTTATTTCTTGAGACAATGCTTGAACATTTCTCTTCCCGGGCTCTGCAGTATAAGGGGCTCAGAGAATCAAACATGCCGCTTGCTCAGTGCTTTTCTGAACATACTTTTAAATCTGTCAGTTATGTCCTGAATGTGGTTCAATAAATGCTTTTCTAAGGACAATGTGACAGCAAAACTATTCTGTACATATTGTCCCACAAACATTAAACCTCACACATTTCCCATTTTACAGGTAAACCCACACTGAGAGGATGATTCACAGTCAAACCACAGGGCTGCTGGTTGACCAGCTTCTCCAGGCACTTTGGTCTGCTGCTTTGGTTTGCAACTAGACTGGTGCCAGCTTGCAGGATGGGAACAAGCCAGAGACAGCTGCTCAAACTGCCTTGCAAAGTCCCGGCCGATGCATGCGCCAGGGTCCCTGGCTCCTGTCCCAACTGTCCTGCAGAAGAGCTCCTCTCTGCCCCATCCCAAGAGGAGCTCTCCTACCCTCAGCCTCAACGCCAGGCAATGGGAAGATGTCCACGAGGTTAGCCAAGAGGGCAAACTGCATCCTGGGGTTCATCAAACACAGTATAACCAGGTGGTCAAAAGAGGTGATTATCCCGCTGTATTCAACGTTGGTGCAGCCTCACCTTGAATACTGTGTGCAGTTCTGGGCCCCACCGTTTAAGAAGGATGTGAAGGTCCTTGAATGCATCCAGAAGATGGCAACAGTGCTGGTGAAAGGGCTGGGAGGAATGTCCTGTAAGGAGCGGCTGAGGACTTTGGGCTTGTCTAATTTGGAGAAAAGGAGGCTGAGGGGTGACCTCATTGCTCTCTACAGCTTCCTGAGGAGGGGAAGTGGAGAGGGAGGTGCTGATCTCTTCTCACTGGTATCCAGTGAGAGGACACATGGGAATGGTTCAAAGATGCACCAGGGGAGGTTTAGACTGGACATTAGGAAGCATTTCTTTACTGAGAGGGTGGTCAAACACTGGAACAGGCTTCCTTAGAGAGGTGGTTGATGCCCCAACCCTGTCAGTGTTTGAGGCATTTGGACAATGCTCTTAACAGCATGCTTTAAGTTGGTCAGCACTGAACTGGTCAGGCAGTTGGACTAGATGATTGTTGTAGGTCCCTTCCAACTGAAATAGTCTGTTCTATTCTTTCCTATCAGTCAATAGCTTTTAAAAGGAGTGGTGTTAAAAATAGGGCTGGAAATTCAGAGTTCCCTTTCTGCACCCAAATGTAGTTATTGCACAGTAGCTCTTCTGAGAAGAGAGCGGCTCAGAAGCTAGCTCTTGCAAAGGTACCTAACGCCAAATGGTAACAATGACAAGGGACACAAAGTTATTAGAACTCTTCCTCTTCCTTTCATCTGAACATGAAAGGAATGAGGGAATGGACTTCCTTCTGCATAAACTTCTTGCTGTTAGCAACCAAAGCTTTAAAAATCAGCACCTCAGAACACTTAAAAAAAATACTGTATCAAAGGTAAGCAAATTGCAAATGTGTGAAAAGGAAACAAAAATGGGCAGACTATTTTCTCTCATTTGGAGATGTGTGGGATGCCGCAGGCATGTTTCACATAGGAGAAAGCAAATGCTTAACACAACTGCTTAACAGTAGTCTAAAAACCATCAGCAGCACTGCAGTAAGCTTTAGCGTAACCAAACTGGTGTTTCAGCACTTGTGCCTCTTGTGAGAAAAATTGTGCTGGCAAGGCGCAAAAAGAAGAAAGCCTTCTGCTAAATGCATGAGAGACGCTAGGCCAAAGAAACCAAATATTTAGAAGTAAAGATTCTTTCTCTAAGCTGTATTGCCCTAAAAGGAATAATAATGGAAAAAGAAATGATGAATTATGAGTGCTCAGCAAATTTCCAGAATTTAGATGACTAAATGGCTAAGTGCTTCTGCACAAACACCATACATACTGTCAACATATTTACAACAGTGCAAGATCTGCTTGAAGGCCACCACTTCCTGAGTTCAGCTACAGAAAAAAGGAGGGAAATAAAGATATTCTTCTCTTAATCCTTGCTGAAATCTGCACAGAGTATAACTGCAGAGCACTATATGCTTTTATCACATATACACAGCCTTACCCTAACTAAAATGTTATTGAAATTAAATAGAAAGACTGAAAGATTCAAATGAATTAAGTGATCACATGTATATGGAAAATGACATGAAATACACATTGTTGTATTCTTGATTACTTCTTTTGCATGTTACTATGTAGTTTCAACACTTACGAAAAGAGAATAGTTAATTCTGAATATGAAAGGGCAAACATACAAATTATTTCTGAAGAATGTAGGACTTCCAGAAGGGATGTGAACATCCAGACATGACTGATGCAATGCTGTCTCTCCTGGGCTGCAGACAGGGAGCTGGGCCCCAGGAAGCAACAGGCTAAAAATAGTGTGTTGGCACCGGGGGGGAGGTATCTGGATTTGGGAAACTGCGCTCCACTGCAGGTGTCTTGTATCACCTTTAGAAAGTCCTTTTGCTTATCTCTGCTTTGATTCCCTACATGTAAAATGGAAAAGGTAGCAGACCCTAACTACACCACCAGGATGACACCAGAACATTTAGGAGAGGACGGAAAACCCCAAACTCAACAGTGTCAAGCAGGCAAGCCTGCCATGGTGCATTGCGATGTCCAGTGTAGACACCCAAATAACCCTAAAAGTGGTATGGTTGGGCACAGCAAACACCACACCTCATCAGCACAATGCTCCGCAAATATTTGATAAACAGGTTCTAAGGTTAGTGAAGCATCAAGCTGATATGTCCAACTATGCATACAACAAGAAGAGAGGGGTTTTCATTAACAGCCAAATCCTCTGTGTAGTCTACCTCTGGTTATAGCGAAGTTAAACCTTACCAGCACGTCATGATATAATAAACATATGCATTGCTGCTGGCCTGTTAATGTTACAGTAGACCATGAGCTGACGTTTGGCACAATAATGGTACACACAGTTTATGTAATGAAGTAATAGAGCAGAACACCAAGAAAGCAAAATTAATTTTAATAAAAAATAATTTTTAAAAAGTTTCCTTTTTTCTCCCCCCCACATAATCCTTTTGGAAATGTATCCTTCTGTAAAAATATTTCCTTTGAGGAATATGTTATCAATATAAATCCAGGGAAAAGTAGTCTTGCCCAGTTCTGACTGCTGTCACTGCATTTCTAACCAATTAATCTCTTCATGCTAATTATCTGAACTCAGAGGTTTGCTTTTTCTGTTAAGCAATTCTAACAAACTACCTCTACTAAACAGTGGAAAATTTAAGTTGTAATATCATACAATTTGTTTGGAATTTTTTTTAAGAAATGTTCCTGAAGCAGCAGTTGTTAGGTAATACTGTTCATTGATATCTTACTGGTTCCCTAAAATACTAAAGATACACAGATAAAACATTTTGGTATTTTCCATATAAAGTTGCTAGAATTGTCTGCTAAATAGACATGTGCATATCATGTTCAATGCATGGCATATATCTGTAAGGCCTCAATAGAAAAACACTGTGGGATATGGGAAGAGGAAAGCGGGAATGTAACTAAGGAGCCTTTATGATCAATCTATCCTTATTTTCTAAACTGCTTATTGCTTGAAGCATTGTCAGCAATGGGAACACAGTTTCTTACACTTTTCCCTTGAACATCCACTGCTGGCTTCAGTTAAAGACAGGATGCCATATTACATGCATTTTTTCTCTTGCCCAAAATGACTTTTATGTTCTTCTTCAGTTCGTTATTTTCTTGTAATGACATTCAACTAACTTCCCTCCCTGCCATGAGGGCTGCCATAAATATGCCTAATAATTTCTGAGAGACACACCCTGTGCCAAACGAGGCAAGGAAAACTGACCTTTCCCATTAAGAAGAAATGGAGCCATGAGCCATGCAGGGTCTGATCGAGACTCTCCCAGTCACCATTGGGTGTACCCCAGAAGGACGTTGTTCCACGGCCATATGAGCAGCCCAGTTGGCTCAAAACATGTATGAGTGCCTTTTGGAAAGGAGCTCCGGTTATGCAGTTACTTTCCTAGAGTTGTACATGTGCTTCAGCACTGTGAAAAATGAAATGAGATCTCCTTGATCTTTGAGCAACTTACTTTTTTCCCACCTTGCAAAATTACAGCTGAAGTGCCTGTCTCATCATGCCAGGGGAGGGGGCGGGTCTTACGGTTTGGAGGTTTGTATGATCTGTTGGGAAATAGTTGATTTACAAAAAATGCCATCTCAAGTCTTTCAAAGGCAATTATGAGTTGAAGACCAGTGTGGCTAATGGTTTGAGTAGGAAAAACAAAACAAAACAAAAAAAACCTTAGAAGTGTCAAAATGACTCAGTCATCAGGCTGGAAAGAGGCATACACCATGATGTGGTATGTAGGGCCCTCAGCCAGGGTATGTGAGCCCCGCTTGAACACCAGCTCTGTGGAGTTGGAGAACAGCTAAAAGCACAAAAGCTGCAACACAAAGACAGATCTCCACCAACTTGTTGCTGTTGGTGCTGCAGCTTGCAAGTTAGCAGAAAAATGATGTAGGGGAATGAATGCCTGAATTGCCTGGGCCTTCAATCAGAATGTAGTAGAAAATCTGAGGAAAAGAGTTTATCATCTGGGTTTATTCACATTTCACCAGTTTCAAATTTCACCTATCAGAGCACTGACACATAAAATACCCACCCTGCTGACCTGGCCTCAGAAGTCCCATGGGAGCATCCCCAACCGATTTCTCTGCGGAAACTGAGAGATATCTCTCAACAAATACTAAAGCACTTCAAAACTAAACGTGTCAGGGTTTAAAGAGAGAAATCAGCTCACCTGCTCTCCCAAGCACATGTAGCTCCTCCAGCATCGAAAGGATCTTTCTCCACTGGGACACTCTTGGCCCTGTGCACAGCCAAGGTTTGCTGGTGCCTCCCTCAAGCTGTAGGGTCCTTCCAGAGGACACCAGTGAGAAGACCATCAGCTGGGGTCAGACCTCTGCACTGGCACAGCAGCTTCCTGTGCCGGTATGGAGGCCTCACCAGCAACCCACAAGCAGTACTTATGGTCACTTCCTCTACAGGAAAGCCCCATTTCAGCTGTTTCTGTGCTTTGGCCCTCTCTGCCCATCACCATCGGAACTTCTGGTTCTCCCTTTTCTTATCACTCCTGGGCTGTCTACGGTGTGGATGGTGGAGCAAACACAGAGGCCGGTGAAGACAAGGAGTCTAGTGCTAGGCTGGTGGAGGCAGGTTGTGGGATAAGCTGTCTGAGCCACAGGATTAGCTGTTCCTCCTGGTGATCAACCGCAGATAGAGACATCTCAGGGCTGAAGCCGTCTTTCTCATTTCCCCTGTAGCCACGAGATGGAGCAACTGAATAACAAACGGCTCTGCGGAGCCACCAGATTTAGGTGATGGGACGTTTCATCCTCTGCAGCAGGCAGCCCTGGTGGGATGCTGCAATGGCCCAAAGCAAGTACATGGCCCAGGGCAGGCAGGAGTGAGCTCCAATAGCCTCCTGGCCCATGTCCCAGGTGAGACACAGGGAGAGGTTGTGTTTCTGGGTGCCACCCAGCGAGGCCTCATAGCAGGACCAAGGAGCTCAAACATGTTCTCAGTCCCTGATGGCAACCCCAGCCAAGCACACTCTAGCAGTAGAAGCTTCTCGGGGACCATCCCAAGGCTCCACACATTGCTCTGTTGTGGCCTCTGTTGCCCGACTTCCTGCTGTTTCCTTCTGGCTGGCTTCTGAAGCCTCCTCCCCGGGACAGAGCTAGAGCAGCCCTTCAAAAAAGAGAAAATCAGGGGCCTGGGGACATGGGAGAGCGGGGGGGGGAGGTGAATGAAGCTGAAAAGTGGAGAAGACTTGAAAGGCATCTGGGGGAAATCGAGGAAGAGAGCAAGGGGATCACAGCAGTGGATGGTCTCTCTCCTCAAGCAGAGCAAATATTTTTCTGACTGGTTAGACTAGACTCTGATTTAGATCAAGAAAAAAACACCACATCTCCACTGCACAATCCTGTGTGGTGCAATGGTTCCCGATTCAGCTCTTCAACTGGAAGGATGTCAGCAGAACCAGCCCGATACTGACATTCTTCCTGAGAGCCAGGACTGACAGCTGAAGAGCCAGGACCATGGCACTGCTGTCTGCAGTGAAGTCCTGAGTCAGGGCACAGCAATGGACCAGCAGTGCCTTGGGATGGCTGGCACAGCCTGGCACTGAAGAAGGTCAGCCCCAAGGGCAAACACAGGGAATCAGCAGAGCCTCACTGTTACCACCCAGTGATGCATGCATGGCCTGAAGGGGAGGGCTGCGTGGCAGCGGTGATATGGCAAAGTCCTCAATACTAGCAAAAAATGCATGTGAAACAGCTCCTTCGTCAGGAAAAAGGAACAAGATAATGCATTCAGCATCTGAAATCACACAAAGCAGCAGGTGCTTCACACGCTGGTGACATTGGTGACATGCACAGAGGCACCAAGGACAGAGCAGAGTTTGCAGGGTGTGGCCTTCCTCCCCAGTCTGCAAGAAAAGGTACAGCACACTTGGTTTCGAGGACTTCACGAAGAGTCACATCCCATTAGCACAGAGTAGGGCCTGCGGCGAGAAAAGAAAGGCACCTTGGCTGCCCACAGCTTTCTCACACCTGCATCACAAGTAAGCTATTAATCAACAGTCTGAGAGTCCTTCATGGACTATCTCAGCCTTTCCATTATGCTGCTCACTCATTTTTGCCTCTCCATCAGCCCTCAGCATCATTCTTTTTCACGCTTTCAATTTTGAAGGGAGAGGAGCCTTCACACCTTGTCCCAAGTGCATTTGTAACCCCTGCATGCCTTCCTGGCCATTTCTCCTCAGATCCCTCCCTAAAAAACTCACAAGGATGTTTGCTGGAAAAAAAAGCAGACCAGCCACTGGTGGTGGCTAGGCTATGATATGCCAACCCTGGCATTGCTGCTTCCTCATCTTCCCCTTTCCAAAGCATCTTTCTCCAGATATAGGGCTTTGTGCAGCAAGCATGCCTAGGGAGGCATGCTTCTCGGCAGTGTCTGGTGAGGTGGGCAGCGCTTAGGTGGCATGAGAATATGAGTATCAAAGAGAAAATGAGAGAGAAGAGAAAGCTCCAAGTGTGTGAGGGGAAAACCTTGAATGGGGAAGAAAGAGCATCTGCTCCAATCATTGGTGGCAGTATCAGAACTCACATGTGCAAACCCCGGATCAGGGCAGGAGCACACAGAGCAGCTGGGCTTATGTCCTGTGCTCACGGCAGCCTCAGTTCCCACCTGGAACCTGAGGCTGGCTCAGGCCCCGAATGCCTCTTCATGGTAGTGGTGCCTGCCTGTGTTGTGTGGGTTTTTTTTATTATTATCCAAAATGCCATCATGGTCACAAGAATACCACTGGATACACGGAAGTGAAACCTAGCTAAGGAATCCGCTAAAGTATTGTTCAATCAGACCTTCTATCATGTTTTTTCCCCTTGGTGGTTTCTTTTTTTTTTTTTTTTTTTTTTTTTTTCCTTAAGTAGAGTCATTTCAACCAAAATACTATGGGGAAACCCTAAGTACTATTTCTTCTCTCATCTCCTATCCCCCATCTCTTTCACAGATGCACCGTTTGAATTCAGCCAATATAATCCTCAGGTTTGATATGTAAGTGGTATGCAGAGGACCAAGCAAAACTACCCCTCTGGCCTTTCTTTCCCCCTTTGGTAAGAAGATTGCAAACACACATACAATGGGCAAAAAATCTTTTTTTCCCCTTCCCCCCTGAACAAAATCAGCACCTGACACTCTCCATGGGTACATTCCCTGCTCTCTAGGAGTATAAACAGATTTAAGAATAACCCTTGTCTTTTTTTAGAATACAAACTTGAAGTTTCAGATATCAGATAACCACTGAAAATCAATGATCTTTTTTTCCTTTTTGGTTTCATGAAAAGTAAGGAAAACAATGACAGTGATAGCTCAGGATTTAGCTTAAAGCACATTTTGACATTTTGAGTGTAGCTAACACTCTACCCACAGATGTTATATACAATCAATAAAATCATGTTGTGTAGAAAAAAAAAACAGAGAAAGGTTTGTAGGGCCAGAATTTCCTTCTTTGTTACTGGAGACTATTTTGAATGGGTGACTCACAGAGATGCTAGCCCCAAAAAGCCATGTATTTACATCCTTAAATGAGCTCTGTGTGACATACTGTGTACATAGTGCATGTATGCAGACACTGTGTGGGGAGACTGATGTTGTAATGGAAATGTGATGAAACAAAAAGCAGCAGCACTTCATGCTTTCTGACATCCTGACCAGCAGTTACTCTGCATGCAGCTCACTCCACTGCCTTAAAAGAAAAGCTAAGACTCGAGAATTCCACAAGCTGAGAAAGGAAAAAAGTCAACCACCAGAGCTAAAGACAGTCCAAAGGTAAGATGACAAGAGAGAATATTTCATTGTAGTGAAACCTTGCCTTAAAAGCTTTGCTTCTTTTCTAAGTATATTTTACATAACTTGTTTTGCTTATAGCATATCTACATATTATTTAAGAACAGAGCTACCCTTTGCCTTTATGCTTTAAGTATTTTTTTCTGTTTTGTTTATAAATCTGCACAAAAGACTCTAGTCAAAAATGCCTTTTTGTCATAACTAGATTTTCCTCAAGTAAAAATCTTGGTAAGAAGCTGAAATTCTATTTCTCTAGACCCAGAACTTCCTAGACACACTATCAAACAAAAAAAACCTAAAACAAAACAAAAAAAAGAGGGGGACGGGACACGACTGATGAAATCTCCTACAGAGACAATGAGGTAAAGAACTTTGTCAATATTTATTACTTTTCAGTAATTCCTTAATTAACTTTTCATCCCTTTGGCTCTCAGTAATGGGTTCCCTCCCAGTGTTAGACTCACAGGGCTTCACTCAATGAAGGGGACTCAGCAGGAGAGCAGCATATTGGTTGTGGAACCTAGGCCACCCTCTTGTATCGAGCAATATCTCTGCCCAGGTTGTCAGTGTAACCCCTCGTCTGCCACGGGCTACCTGAATTCGGAGGTTCAGGGACCCAACCCAGCTCCCAACAAACACCCCAGGCCCATGGCTGCAGGCGGGTTTAACTCCCAGGCAGTGAACGACCCTGCAGCATAACAAGGAGTGCTTCTTCCCTCCAGCCACCCAGATCCCCAAGTGTTTCACAAACTCAGGATTTCCTGTCCTTTTTTTATTTGGGTGAGAGAATTTCATTATTTCCCCTCAAATTTCCCTCAGTCCCCTGCAGACAGCAGCAGAGCAGGTGCTGCTTACAGGGTTGCTGCCCCACTGAGCCATGTCCCCCCATGCCTTACAAGCAGCAGTGCTCTGCAAGGAAGGAGCCTGTTAAGTGCTTTACACAGCCAGCAGCACTGCATACTGCGGGGAACCAAATAAAACCTGCACCTGCTACAGCAAGACAGAAGCTGTGGCTAGATCCCTGCACCTGACCCCCCCAGAGGTATGCTCTCCTCCACCCACAGCCCTGCCAGCACCCCATTCTCCTCATCAGGCTGGGTTTCTGGAGATGGTTTTCTCACTTCTGTAATGTAAACTAGTGTTGTGGTTTAACCCCAGCCAGCAACTAAGCACCACACAGCTGCTCACTCGCTTCCCCCCCACCCAGTGGGATCGGGGAGAGAATCGGAAGGAAAAAAGGTAAAACTCATGTGCTGAGATAAGAACAGTTTAATAGAACAGAAAGGAACTAATAATGATAATAATAACAATAATAAAATGACAATACTAATAAAAGGATTAGAATATACAAAACAAATGATGCACAATGCAATTGCTCACTACCTGCCAACCGATGCCCAGTTAGCTCTCAAGCAGCAATCCCCCCAGTTTGTATACTGGGCATGATGTCACATGGTATGGAATATCCCTTTGGCAGGTTTGGGTTAGCTGTCCTGGCTGTGTCCCCTCCCAACTTCTTGTACCCCTCCAGCCTTCTTGCTGGCTGGGCATGACAGGCTGAAAAATCCTTGACTTAGTCTAAACACAACTTAGCAACAACTGAAAACATCAGTTATCAACATTATTCTCTTACTAAATCCAAAACATAACACCATACCAGCTGCTAGAAAGAAAATAAACTCCATCCCAGCCAAAACCAGGACAACTAGTAACTTACAGAATCATTTACCTGGCATCAGTGTGACCTTAAGGAGCAAACAGCCAACCTGCTCTGGCTTCCTAACAGTAATTGCTAGTTCTTTAGTAAGAAATAAATTTCTTTTTTGTTGATCCTAATCTCTCTCAAAGAGATCCTAATCTCTCTCAAACCACAGCACTGGAGAGCTTACCTCTGAAATACTCAGGGAATGACTTGACCTGCAGAACAGGAACTTTCACTGCACCAGTTGACAAATCTGAAATGAAACAGCGTCAAGATCAGTAACTCATGTAGGAAAGGCACTAGGTTGAAGTAATGACAATTAAAGAACAGCAGACAAAAGTAATTTCTGGGCACTGATGGCTTTATTTACAGGTTACATTTGCTGTGACAGAACTGGCTAGAAGAAAGGACCAGGTATGCCTGTGCATTTGCATTTGCAAGCAATTCCAGCTGAGATCAGCATTGCAGAAACCAATGAGAGCCTTCCCGGTCCTTTTCAGGAGAGTCTGAGGGCAGGATCAAACCAGCACCCTTCCTCTAAAGAAAAGAATTACTTCATGACCCCTGCTCAGAGGGTGCCTACCTCGACATTTTCAGTCCCTTCTTTGCAGAGGAGAAACCAGGTGCATGTTTTCTGCAATCCCTGTCTCTGCAGATACAGATTTATCTGCTGTAGTAAGTCTGTCTGTTTTAGACAAAAGCTTGGGTTCTTAAATCTCATTCTTCTTCTAAAGACTTAACCTCTGCTAGAAATAGCCTGTTTGAAACTTCCTGCCTGCTGCTTTAAGCAAGCTTGTCAGAAGGCCCAGAAATAATCACAGCCCGTCTTTGCCCAGTGGTGGTAGGAGAGGGTGCAGAATGGCAATGACCGTGTGGGATCTTCACATTAATAAACACAGGGGACCCTCATACTCGTGGCTCCCCAAGGTCTCTTACGATAGCTTGATTCGGGAAATCTGATCCAACTAATTGCTTCCATCCCCACAATCCAAGTAACTCAAAAATCAGGGGCTACTACCCTGGCTCTGCAAAGAGATCACATCACTCCAAGGGGACAGTGCAGTCACATTCATACTCTGCGTAGCCTAAACTATAGGGCAGCACAGTTTGGGGTAACAGGTGACAGTGTAAGTGAGGCTTGGACCCCAGAAAGCCTTGCTCCTTCTTGAGGCACAACCTTGCCCCAAGATCCCTTGGCACTGAGCAGCTCCACATTACTGGGAGCTGCAATTCAGCACACAGCAGCCCAAGACAAAAAGCATCTCCAGGTCTGTGGACACATAGAGACCTCATTGGCCTTTGTACCATGTCTTAAGTGTGATCTTCATCCTTCCTTGTGCTGAAGGTGATTTTCTTCTCTTCCAGCATACCTGGAGATATGAATGACACCCGTACCAAGAGCAATATCAATAATATCAGCACAACTGTGGAACTGTTCCAGCTCATCATGTACACCCCCACATTTACCCTAGGACTGCTGTTCAATGTGATGGCTCTGTCATTCCTGTTTTTTAAGGTTAAAAAGCTGTCAGAATCTACAATCTACATGATAGCCCTTATTTTCTTGGATACTTTGCTGCTGTTTACTCTTCCTTTTAAAATAATTTCCTACCACCTTCAGGACAACTGGAACTTGGGGTCTGTGTTTTGCTCCACCTTGGAGAGTCTTTACTTTGTAAACATGTACGGCAGCATCCTCATCTCCCTCTGCATCTGTGTAGACCGGTACATCGCTATCCAGCACCCCTTCATGGCTCCCACCCTGCGATCTACCAAGAAAGCTGCTATGGTCTGTGCTGTCATCTGCCTGGGCACCTCGGCCGGGACAGTCTTTACTTTCCAACTGCATGGAGAGGGCCACAACATCTCATCCTGCTTCCATAACTTCTCCAAGAGCACGTGGGAAAACGCAGGCCTGTTCAGCGCCTTGGAGACCACCTTCTTCGGCAGCATGGCAGCCATGACCTTCTGCACCGCTCAGACCGTCAGGTGCTTGAGAAAGCACAGAGAACGAGACAACCCCCAAACACACACCACTAGAGCAGAGAAGATATTGGTGACAAACGTTGTTGCATTTTTGGTCTGTTTCACGCCTTACCACATGGCCTATTTTGTGTACTTTTTGGTGAAGAATAACATCATTCACACCAGTTTTCAGCAAGTGCTACGAGACATCGTTCAGGGCACCCTTTGCTGGGCAAACCTGAACTGCTGTCTTGATGGGGTGTGTTATTATTTTGTTTTAAAGGAGTCCTTGGAAGACACATTACGAAACAGGGAAAAAACAGCCATGCGAAAGCCTTGATTCATATGCTACATGTTAGTTACTTGGGATGATGTGTGGAGAAGCTTTGTGGAAAGTACAGGGTCCTGAACTACTTATCTAAGCACCTTCCTTCAAACATTCAAATCTGAAAATATTTCATAAAAAACAGAACTAAGTCCATTCCCAGGAGACTGTTCCTAACTTTTTTTATTTCCTTCCATAATTTTTTGTGTTAGCATTTACAGGTAAAAAGAAAGGGAATTATTCCTATAAATGGTGATGCATATCTCTTTGGATGTGATTCCTCTTTACTTTGAGGAAAAAAAAAATAAATTGTTCACTTTTATGTAGTAGCATCTTTCAGCCTCCCTGTCTACACTGCACCTGCAAACCTTCCTCAGGACTTCAGTTACTACAGACTTGGGTTACTGAGAAACAGAGGCTTGGAGTTTATGGTAAAAAGCTTCAGAGTAAATTCTGTTGCCTCCCCTGCCCTGATCATGTATGCTCGTGCTCACATACATGCACATCTCTCAGGTTTAGATTTGCACATGCTATTAAAAAAAATATATATTATTGTAACTCTAAATCCAAAGGCAGCTTTAGGTAAACATGGGTATAGCAAGATCTCCATGCCATTCCGCCACTGGCTGACTGGCTTGGCAAGGTGCAACACTTGTTTTAGCAACAGGTCCTGTGCCTACGACATCGCACTTCTAACTAATATTGGCACTAGCTCAGATTAATTGACTATCCCAGTTCCAGGCCTCCTCACCAGCTCCGCTCCTACTCGCAGGCTTTTCACGTATCTGTTCCTTCCTGCTTGGTTACAAACTTAGTTTCATGAACAGAGCCAAACCAATCAAAAGCGTGAAATAAGAAGCCCAAGTCCAACATAGTGGCAAACACGTGAATCTGAAGGAACAACCCCCACCTTACCGAGGGATAAGATAAGAGCAGCCCTGATCCCTAAAGCAGCAGCCAGCAACACAGGATCCCAGTGGGAAAGCAGCCTTTTAGACTTCAGAGCAAACCAAACACTACCACTTCCCAAACAAACAAGGCAATAAAAAGTAATCCACCAGCAGGAGCCTAACATGCCAGTCAGTTACTTCTTATCAGTGCTCACAGGCATCTAGATAAACTGAATGACAGTATGCATCCAGGCTGGAGAGAGGCAGCTTACGGCTCTGGGGGACCTCCACTGCTGCCTCTACCGCTACCCTGGCAGCCAACTGCCACTTTCCTGAGCAATGAGGATGATGACAACCGAAGCAATTAGTTTTGATATTCATGTTGAGCTGGATCCTTGCAATACCTCTTCTTTGCAGGGATACTAATCCCATCCTTTGAACTGTCTTTTTTCTGTACACTTTTGAGAAGGATAACGCACAAACCATGTATTGATTTCTTCCCCAAGCTGGCGACTTTGCATATGGAAACTCCAGTCCACAAAAGTGAAATTTTTTGGAGTTGCTACGTACCAAAGAAGTCCAGTTGCTGAGGAGGGAAAGTCTGACCCAACATAGACGTAAGTGTGTGGTGGTGTTTAGACAGTCCTTGTGGTGTTCAAGTGATGAACAGTGCTTTCGAGGATACAAGGGTTGTGCATTTACACTAACCATGTCCTGGTTATGTCCAAGTGCATGAAAATAAAACCCACCAGGATATTCCAGCAAGAATTCTCTCTCCATATCAATTGCCATTTCCATTGATTCCCTCAGTAAACTCAGAATATCTGACTAGTTTCCCTGCCAGCAGATACTGAATCCTCATCATATCCTTGCTTATAACTTCTCTCTTAACTAACTGTGCTTCAGTAGACAAAAAGGTTTTACTACTGAGACTTCAGGCTCCTTTTGGAAGCAGAGTTAACAAATAATAGAAGAAAATAGTGCTGATGCAGAAGATTTATTTTACATCTCAAAGCAGTGGGCCATGCCAACAGGGCCTCCACTTTAATTGATAATGACTGAACATAGGGAACAGGGATTTTGTCAGTACCTCAGGAGGCAGAAAATGCCAAAGTATATGAGAAAACTATCTCAATTGCTTTTCTATAGCCTGAGGCAGCTCTGTTAGTTTTACCTACATGACTCTGGGTTTACACTGCTATAACTGAGACTAGAAGCTCACCTGCAGTTTTATGCTTCCTCTGTTGCTCAGCTCCATTTTTAAGTATGCCTGTTCTTACTTGTTTGTTACCCTGCTGTCCTTGCTCCCACAGATCATAAAGTAACTTGCACAGTAATTTCATTTAGAGTGCTAGTAGACAGCAGTGAAATGAGTATTAAATTTAGGACACTCTGGCTTCTTGGCTACCTACCTCAGCAATAACACACTGCTTAGAAGACCAGGAATGTTGACCTATTAAGCATAGTTAAAACTGTAAGAAGGACAAGTTAAAAGTGCTTGAGGCATTTCTTCTCCCAAGCCTCTCCCCTATGTTTCTCCAGTGTTTCTGGCCATTGATTTTTCTAGAAACAAACAGGCTGAGGTGTGGAAAAGCTAGTACCTGCCTATAGACAGGGTACAGCCAACCACTGTCTCAGCTCCCTGCCTCTACACATGGCTCGCAGTGCCTCTGCCAGCTCTAAGAGAGCACTAATTATCAGGGCAGGGTAACAACTTTCGTTCCAGATTTCTAGGGGAAATGATAATTTTGCAAAGGCAACAGTTTCTACTCAAAAGTTCTCTGCTGGATCTTATTGCTTGTAGGCCTCTGAACATTCACTTTCCAGGTCAAGTCTGGTGTGGTCTGATCCCTTCTTTGCTCAGGTGGGTAGCTGTAACAGCTTTTTCATTTCTAGGGCTTTATATCCAAATCATGACACTGGCTATCTAGTGAGACTACAGAGATTTCTCTTTCCACCAAGAGAATATTAAAGACATAGAGTGCTAAGAAATAAAAGGAGAAAAAAAATCTGAAAATTTGCAATTTAAAGCCATCACAGGCTTTCCAGAATACAGGTAATGATTCATCTGGGGAAAAAAGAAAGCAAAACTGATGATTTGTTTGGAAATGATTCACCTCTAAGAAGTGAGGACTCATTCCGAACACATACAGTTCTTAACTAAAAATCATTAGTTTATTCTGAAAGAATGAGAATGGGGGCTAGAGAGCTGTTATGGAGCACTTTTTCCACTTGTTTTTGCATTTGGATAGTGAAAGGGAAAGGGCTTAAACCAGCAGTGAAAGCATAGTGGGTCATGGGAGATGGTGAAGGTGCTCTGCTGGGGAACTTCATCCTGTGGGCCAACCAAGCCACTTCATTTGAGAGGCCTTTCACAAAACGCACCCTGAGGCTGCCAGATTTCTTACCAAGAGACTTGTCTTGCAGACATTCATGCCTGTATTGTATTCACATAAGTAACTTTCCTACTCACTTATTTGCATGTTTCACTAAGAGACTGGGCATGTGTTTCAGCAGCTTTGATATTTCACACTTAAACAAGCCAAATATATTTCCTGCAGCCTCACTCACCTGGGAAAGCAGTAAAGCTCAAACTTAGGTATCCACTAACTCTGCACATCTGTCCTTTGCTCTGCACATTTATTTTCTTCTAGTACAGCTACTATCTTTTGTTTCAAGCTCAGAAAGTATCTGTTTGGATTGGGAAGGAAAAAGGTTTATAAGAAAACATCACTGATGATATTTGCATATAACCATGGAAATCCCAGCCAAAGCATTCATCTCCCAAAAAGGAAGAATCAGCACAGGTACCAGGCATGCAGTATCTCCTACAGATTTCACTATTGCCTTTTACGTTTTATGAAAGATGTCCACATACAATGAACGGAACAAAACATTTACCATGAGCAATGACGCATCTGTGGTCAGTGATAATGAGAAAAACCTCAGCAAAGCAAGTCTCAAGAGAAATGTATAGGCTTTTATAGACATTTTCATATGCCTACACTTCTCTCAAAGTGTTTTTAGCATTTCTATTGTCACTAGAGAGAGTTAAAATTCTCCATTGTTTTCTCTGCAGAAAGACAGCACCATGAGCTAAAGATGAATTTGTAGCACTCTAGATGCTAGGGAGAAGCCCTCTGAGAAAACTCGCGCAGACAAATGTGAAATAGTTAATTTTGCTGTGAAAGTGGAGCACTACAGCTAGGCACGTGCAGAAATTGCACCCCAGCTCACTTCACAGTTATTTCTCCACACAGCAAAGCTCTTTGTGTGCCCTTTTCATCTGCTGCATTTACTGGTGGTATGAGATAGAAGTCTCATAAAGAAGTAAAAATGTCTTAAGTGACACAATAAAGTGATGGAGCATTCCCATTGCTGACCTTGGTGTGATAGAGATGTGCAGAGTCCTGAATGTGTCCAGTTTCGGTGGGAGGATACTCTGAGACTCAAACTCAACTACAACTGGCCAGTGCAAAGCTACAATTCGAACAAGTGCTGCAGCCCACCTGCAGCCCTGTCTTCATCCTTCCTTCCCTTTCACATGCCTCTGTCTTCAGCTTTTTGAAGGCACTGAATTCGCTAGAAAAGCCGAGACTTTTCCCTCCATTGGGTTTCTTGCTCACTGAGAAACTTCTACCATAGCAACAAAGCCTAATGAATCAGTGTCTTTAGCTGCTGTGAAAGGCAAAGGACACCTACAACCTCCTTCATTTTCTCTCATGTATCCTTCTTATTCTGATTTTTATATGTAGTCAGTCTATAAGAATGACATTCACCACATTGTCTAAGTGATAAAAAAGTTGCTGCAGGATACTGATACAACCAAAAATCTATGAGGAATCAGAAATGTTTCCCAGGAAAAGCTGAATCAGTGCCATTTGCAGACACCAAAGGATGTAAACCCTCACATCTACTGTATACCACAGATTCCCATTAATCATTCTCTCTATTTCAAGACAAAAAAGGCATTAAACTGGGATTATATTGGAGAGCAAGTATCAGCAGTTTAGAGTTACAAACACTGCCAGGCAATTGTTAATCCAAAACTAAGCATTACAAACCCAGGAAATCCAGTTTAGATTACACTTCAGAGTACATCAACACAATCCCAGCCATTCCCTATTAAGTATTAACTTTGTGACTACAAGTAACGCCACCTCCCAGACACCAGCATCTAACCTGGTCCCACTCGGCCAGCCATAGTATCTGAGATAATGAAGGACACTGTTTGAAATAGCTTTACTCAGTTTAGAGAGGAGCTTAGGAAAGCATGAGAAGTTGCAGACAGCAGACACCAGTCTGACTTCATTCATGCTAATAGGAACTAATAGGAAGCACAGTGGCTTTAAAACGTCACAGGTGGAAGGGGGCAGAAATAAAGGAATGGGACTTTCAACAGACCAAGGTCGGCATGGCTATAAACACCCTGCAGATAGATTTGTTTCCCTCATGCAGAGTAAAATAACATGATATTAATAATAAATATGTTTATGTAGACCATTTTATACGAGTAGTGAGAAGATAAAAGAAAGCCTGAGCTATAAAACAGTCTTCATCTCACTCTGAGCTCAGGCTCTTGCTACTGCTCCTGCCTGCAGTGGCTGTGCAGAGACCTGTTGGGACCTTGGGGCAGGACCCTGCTGTGCAACGAGGGGTGTTTGCTCCCATTTGAGATGCGCCAGAGTATCCCACCCAGCCTCTAATGCCAAATCAAATGGGGATGGGCTACTCCAGGCCCTTCTCACCTCTACCTCTCTCTCACTGCAAAAATCATATGAAAGGAGCCAGACCACACTTAATTCAAACCCACCACCTGACACACCTTGCCTTATGATTCCTCAGAAACACATTTAGGCTGGCAGGAGTGGGAGGAGGTAAAGCAATGGGCTGGACACATTTGCATCTGTAACCAACTCGGTGCTATAATGGCAAGACAAAACTCAACCCTACACTTTGTAGCAATAGTGAGACATTTAATGCCCCCACGCCTTTGCAACACAAAATAGAGAGGCAAGAATAGTATGTTACCTTGTTTTGGAACAATGGGGCACAAATCAAGTAGTATCACTGAGTCTTATCCTAGATTTCATTTCTGGACATAATCACACAGTTCACATTGTTATTATACTTCATGCTATTATGGGTTATTGCTCTCTCAAATTAGCCTGTGTCACTTGCCTTGGAATGCCCACACACGCCTATCACAAAACATATTTAAAAGACATCCCAAATCTCTCTTCCACTTTTTGGCAAAAAAAATGTCTGATCCTGTGGGTAAATACACCCATTCTAACTTTTAGTCTATCAGGTTGTCAAACTTGCACAACACAGCAGCCAGACTCCCATACTGAAAACTACTTTGTTTGCATCAGATGAAGTGTTTGCTTTTCCAGAACTCTGCTGCATACACCCAAGAATCTTATTTTCAACATTCTTCCTAGTCACATTAAGTTTACAATCCAGTTCCTACTCATGTTTACATGTCCTTTAAACACAGATGTAAACAGAATGACATAGGTCATAATCTCTCTTACCAAAGTTTTGGCAAAACTGTTCAGGGTACAAATTATTATTTTCTTGAATAAATACAAAATGTCAAAGCACTAAAGCTTGAAGGTCATCCTGACAGGGAGCCGAGAAGAAGGAAGCACTTTGCTGGTCCATTCGAGGACACCTAGAAAAGTCTTGCAACATTTCAAATATTAATGAAGGCAGCCCAAAGTACCATTCAGCAAGTTTCCGAAATCCAACGAGATGAAGAGGTGGCACCACAAGCCTATGGCAGGTGAAAAACCAGCTGTGGAGCAGAGCCATGTTGCAGGTGGCCCACTGGAGCAAAGGGGCAGCAGATCAGGCACCTGCAGCTCCAGGATTCACAGCTTCCAGGGAAAAAGTGGGGTTTCAAACACGGACAGAAACAGCACATGCAAATTTCAGTTCTATAACAGCTACATTTGCCCTTTGGAGGGCTCTGGGGAAGCATCCCTGTCAGAAAGGTAATTCACCAATGCAACTTACATTTTCTGTACTCCTGCACCCCACTCGCCATTACAACCACATTCACTCAACTTTTACTGCATACTTAATCCACCTGAAGTTAGAAACCCTTTTCTGTATCACAATCAGTTGCTGTGGAAATGAGCCCAGTATCCCAGAGGATTAGTCTGGAGGCTCTGATTTAATTGCACTCCCTGGACAGACTCAGACTCGAATGGTCAATGTCCCAATAACGAATAAGTAATAGGGATGGATCAGCTCTTGAAAAACAAAAGGTCTCGTTTTCATGCAAATAGCATTTGTAAGGAAGAACAATAAAGAAGAAATAAAGAAAAGTCAGAGACAAAGCAACAGAATCCTTCTGGGTTGAAGGTTTTTCAAGAGGCATCAGCTGCTCTTTAAACTGTAAACAAAATTTCAGAGCGTTTTTAGATTTGGTTTGCATCCCTAGGAGGGAGTTGGTAGATGCAACCAAAAGCAAGCGTCCAATTTGCTTTAACTTTCTTTTTGTCACTTAGCTCCTATTCACACCCTTAGATGGGAACAATTTTCAACATCTGTTACCAAACTTTTAAAGGAGAAAGAATCTTTTAAAAAGAAAGAATAAAAAAAAAGAAGGAAAGAAAAATGCAGTAAAAAGAAGAGTGGTGGCAAATGACAGCAGCTCTCCTCAGCAGGTGCTGGCTGTGAAAAGCTCCTTTGGAAGATCTTGGCACCCTCGAGCCAAGGCAAGCAAGTGCCAGTGAAGGCTGGTGGTGGGAGATGATGGAGGGCTGAGGGAGCATCTCGGAGCAGGCACAACGAGCTAAGAAGCAGTGAGGCAGCAGTTGGTAACGCCTGCAGCAGAAGGTGGAGAGCGTTTAAGGCCTTGTGCAAAGCACTGCTACATCCATGGGGAAAACTCCAGGCTTAAACTGCCATAGAGGGAAAATGCCAAGAAAAGGTACACACAGTGACAGCTCTTTGAATAGATCATGTATTTTGCACGTATTTCTCTCAATGGCTTTGCAATTTTTTCTGTGTTAAGCCCTGGTGACTTAAGACAGCTTTTTCCCTCTTTTTTTTTTTTTCCCTTGCAAACTACACCATTGACATCAGAGCACAGCAAGAGCAAGTCACATCCAATACCCACATTGGGAAAGGCTCGATGCCACCCAGCGTTTGACTCTGACCATGCCAGCTACTTCTTTTACCACATTTTTTAAAATGACAAAGCAACAGCAAATGACAAAGAAATGCTGCCCCTCATGGTGCTGCACATCCCCTGAGAGCAGGCTGCAATGCCTTGTTTAAAAAAACAAAGCAAAACAAAAAAAACCCAACCACCCTCAAATACTTTCCTAAATACACCACCACGTTTGGGATTTTGTCTTCACAAGATGACCTGGGGATCCTGTTTTTGCAATGGCCCCTGCAAGAGACCAAGGGAGCCGGAGGGCAAGCCCACCTGTGGGCAGACTGGACCTCGACATGGTGGCCCCACAGGTGTCTTTTAAATACAGACAGCAAGGGATTTAACTTCTTTCTCCCCAAAGCCATTTGCCAAATTCAGAAATAGTTTGAGTCAGAAAAGCAGCATTACTTTTAAAAGTTTCTTGTACTGAGGGAGGATTTTGCACAGAAACACTCACAGCTCCAGTGACAAAACACTGCCCACAGGGCCACGTTTCTGTGAGGAAACAATACAGTTTTCAACGTTGAACTATTTGTTTAAGCTTCCCCCACTTACTTCATGTCTGGGTGAGTGCCAGGACATTAACACAAGCAAATATAAAACAACATGTGAGGAGGATCGAGGCGTGGGGCATGCAGGCCTGAGCTGGCAGCTCCTGCCTTCCCTCAGTGCTGCTGCCATGAGCCACCACCCCCAGCATGTGCTTTGGCTGGCTGAGAGGAGTCGTGGCCAGCACGGCCAGGAAAACTCTTGAATGATGGGGGGCATTTGATGAGTTAACGACATGCTAATTTATGCAAGCAGCCCCATACACTATGGCACAGGCACCGAGCAGCCCTCAGCCCTGCTCACTGCCCGGGGCTGGAGCCATGATGGTGCGGCCACTAAGCCCTCAGAGGCAGGTGTCAGACATGGAGAGCCTTCTCCTCACTCGAAAAATTCACTCGTTTTAGCCAAGCTGGTGGACACAAGCAGTACTCACCCTGCCCTGCTACAGCTGCAGGGGGCTAAGGTTATGCTGCCCACAGGTTTCACAGCAAACGAACTGAACGCACCGAGAGGTGCAAATAGTAGAAGGCGTTAATCGATCTTACAGTTTCTGCAAACAACCCCACATGGAGCTGCCCTTGCAGCAGTCATAGCATAAAAATAGTCAAGCACTTGCTATTAATAAAAAATTTTGGGAAAGAAGTGAACTGAAAATTTAAAGACCCACCAAGTCCCTACGGGCAAGTACAAAGCACTGCTCTGGCAGAGGTGGCGTTTCAGAAACAGATACACTGGATGAATTCAGATTGTTAAGCAGGTCGATAACAAATATTTACCTTTTAGTGCAATTAAACAACTTCATCAAAAGCACTGAATGAAAGCAAAGTGCATTTCCTTTGCAAACCTCATTATGGAATTGACATGCCTTCCTCTCCTCGCTTAACATTTCAAGGAGCCAATTCAATATTTGGTACCTGCTGTTATAAAGGCAGCTAGGTCTGACTTTGTTGTTTGCTCATGCATTTCATGGCCTAACACTAAAATACTGGGGTGGGGAGAAAGAGAAACCATTTATATCCATGACATCTTGATTGAATCTTTTTTTAAAGCTGTTACAAAGCTCAGAGAGAGATGGTCGAAAATCTTCTTGCAAACTTGCCTCACGCTTCAGAGGGGCCCAAGCTACATTGCAACTATCCATACCTTTGTAGCACTCATGTTCCTTGGAGAAGTGAATAAGCATCAGTTTTAAAGGCCTCCTTTCTTTCCAAATACTATAAAATGCTTCTCAAAGCACTTTTATCAGGCTTTTTTTTTTCCCCCACTGCTCAGCAACCCAGCCTGCTGCCACCAAGAGAGTAGCCCCTCCTGGCAGTGCAGGGGACCTGGATGTCTTCAATTGAACAGAGAAGTGACAAAAATAGGGCAGGAGACAGAACATGCTTAATTGGCCCTCATTTCCTTCTCAGGTCCTGGGCTCAAGCAGAGGCGAGACTGACAGCTGTGACCTCTCAAATATGGAACTGTCCCCAAAATAGACCTAAGTGCCTGATAAAGACCTACTTAAGGGCTGCCTCTGCAGCTGGCAGGCCAGGGAGGGAGCACACAGCCAGCCAAAGCACAGGGGCTTTGGATGAGCTCAGCACTCATTCCCAACAGGTCATCATCTTGCATGACAGAGGCAAACCAACAGCCTGCCCCAAAACCGCTGCCATTTCACCGTAGCCATCCAAGCAGGTCCCAGGGGCTAACCCCACTTGTCCTGACCCAGACCCCTGACTTATGGGACAGTTTCATAACAACCTTGCCCACAAAGGGTAACACAATGCGTTTAAACAGAGTTACTGTGGTGGAGTGGGAAATCACCCGTTTGTGGTTCCCAGCCATACTCATTGCCCCAGGGAGGAGCAGATGAACCCTCCTGCTCTGCCTCATCTACACAGCGGGGACCTGTGCACAAACAGGTGCTGCTTGTGGTGCTGTGGGATTTTTCCAGCATTGCTTAATAACTGGGTATGCTATTAGTTTTTAAGGAGGAGGTTGTGTTAGCATCTTAGACCCCAGCTGGCAGCCTCAAAGGCAGCATGCAAGACCTTTGCAGTATGTGCTCTACAAAGGGACTGAGCCTCCCAGCAAGCTGCTTCCATACCATGCCGCATCTGAAGGGGCATTTGAAATACATATCAAAAGCTCCTTATAATGCAGAGAGTCTTCAGTAACACTGGGGAAAGGCCGAGGATGGGGAGCACTTTCTGAGGTTTGGAGCCAGCATTCACCCCTCCACACCGAGCCCCCTACTCCCTTCCCCCCTCAGCTAGTCTGACAGCCCTAACTCACTCTGAGATCTTGCTAAAATCATTGCAAAACCAAAAGCAATCAGCTGCACAACCTGCAACATGAACAAGCTGGCAGCGTGGGGCTGCCAACCCACACAGCCTCCCCTGCTTCCCCCACTAGAAGCTGGGGCTGCTGGTGGCCATGCAAAGCCACTCACAGCTAATTTTAAAGCTAGCCTGTAGATGTAGGTGTCTGTGCATGGTTTATTCCATCCTGGGCGTTTATCCCCCCCCCCCGCCCCCCCCCCGGACATATTTGTAGTGACCTCCAGTGTTTATCCTTAGCTTGTATAACAACAACACATCAGTCTACTGGACTGCTCCCAAATATTCAACCTACAAGATGATCAGTCCATTTGGAAATGAAACGGAACTCAACCAAGTCATATAAAATACTGCCTAAAGTTGCTACTTTCAGCACTCAAAACCACAGCAGTGTCAGGTCCAAACCTTTACTAAAAGGTAACTCTATTGGTCTGTATTTTCCAATACTCCCCCACAGAGACCATTAACATGGTGCTGCAGGTTTAATTACCACAAAGACTGCTATGCGTTGAAAAACACTGAGCTATAATTTTCTTTCATTTCTCAAATCCAGCTTGCCAAATTTCTTAATGATGTGCATTGCTAAGTCACTTGCCCCCAGGCGCTTCCCAGGCCTCCTTGGTACTGTTGGACCCAGCCATGCCGCAGGATAAGGTACCTGGGGGCCAGTGGCAGGCTGCACCCCCCAAAACCTCTGCAGACTTTGCAGAGGGCAATGCTCTGACAACACTGCTGACATAGGGGTGTTTTCAGAAGGCAGCCCCATGTGTCCACAGTGCCAAAGCAAGTAAGCTTATAGCTTCTTCTTTGAGTTTTAATATGCAGTGATTTCTGGAGGAGGGAGAATGGCTCATGAGAATTGACTGTCATTCTAGCAGTGGCAACCACAAAATCACCGTCTGAAAAGAGTGAGAAATGAGTTGGGGCCTGATCCAAAGCCTTCACTGTTACTTTACTGAGAACCACTTCCTCCATGAATTAACAAATGGGAGAACAGAGTGACATCCTAGAGAAATATCTTTAAAAGATGCCAAATTTTCATTTGAGAGGTTTTCTTCAGCATCAAGCTGTCTTCTTTTTTGAAACTCTTTCCCTGGTCAGACCATGAGAACGTTTCAATCATCGCATAACAATATTTCAATTCAGTTCAAATACAGATCTAAAAGTTCAAGTATGAAATTACATACTTGGCCTTTTCACATTAATTAATCCAAATGAGTAGAATAATGTACAGGCTTCCACTGGAGAACATCTTTGTGCTAGTGAGAACAGTTAATTAGCGCTGGCACAAAAACCTTCCATGTTCACTATGAATAATAATATTCCCAGAGCAAATATTGTCAGCAAACTTAAGGAAACATGTGATTCTTGATTCTTCAACCCACCCATTTCTTTTACGATTTTAGCAAGAGTGAAGGAGTTGAAGTGCTGGGAATTGTTGAGCAGTCCCTGCACTGTGTGCTCTTCCTGCCTAACGCACCCAGCTCCAGCCCATCCTTTGACATGACCTGCCTACAGAAGAGGTGTGTAAGTGTATATAATCAGTCCCAGTTGCAAGGCTGCCTTGCATGTTACATCACCTCTGCAGTATCCTCCCGTTGCCTCCAGCAGGTCATTAGTCACAGCCCAGTCGTGGAGAGGCCGAGGGGAGGGGCTGAGGCTCTGGGCTGTGCTGCACTGCTCCCATCTGCAGGCTTTTTGTCAGATGACACTTCTTGGGGACAATCCCCTGCAATGGGGCACTGCCCCATGCCACCTTGCTGGGGAGAGCTCCTCCCCACAAGATCCACCTGGGAGCTGTGAGGACCTCATGGAAAAGGGACTATACAAAAGGAGACTGTGGGGATGGGGAAGGTCACCTAGTGCAACTGAAGCTGCTGTAGAGGTGGCTCCAACCTCAATCAAGAGATTTTCCTTTAATACAACAGAAACTGTGAAAGCAGCAGCCACAAGCCAGCACGCAGTGACACCCAACTGGTATTTCCGCTGAGCGCTTACCTCCTTACCTGCAGACACAGCAAGTCAGAGCCAGATGCATTTCAGAGCAAGCAGGTCTAGTCCTCACCCAGAGAAGCAGGAGTGTCCTACGTACAAGGGGCCATGTACACAGCAGCCAGGAAAAGCATCAGCCAGTATCACCCCATCCTAAAGTCAGTCTTATTTTAAAAAATACCAGTCATTGAAAATACTTGACACACAAGGGTGTTCATATTGTTTAACTTAGGAGACTAAAGTATGCAGAAACTCCTAAACTGAGCACTCAAAATCTCAAAATCATCCTCTAGAGATGTCCTTACTCTTTAGGAAGCAAAGGCTCCTAATTTCAGTGTAAGTTGAATGGTCCAAATGCCGCTCCAAGCTTCAGTTCCCTTTTCAGTCACGTTAGGCCCTGCTGGCAGTAAGGGAGGATATTGAATAGAAAATAAGGGACTTTCCCTGTTGAGGTATGAAGCAAATTAAAAAAAAAAAAATTTTGGATTGAACCAAAATTAGGTTCTTTATCTCAGTTTTTTTCAGCACAAAAAACCAAAGTAGTAATGTTTTGTTGACATTTTGGTCAACATAAATTTTTTTTTTTTTTAACACAAATGAAAAGTGTTTGTTTTATTCCCATGTTACCTGACCATTTAAATTCAGCATTTTTAGACAAAAATTGTTTCAAAACAAGAAACAATAACTTAATTGCTAAAATATTAATACAAATGCTTCAGCTTAACATCAGGAATTTTAGGTGCTTCCACTTACCTTTTTATGCTATGATTTTTTGTTTTCCCAGCTGAAAATATTCACTAAAGCTCAACCCATGTTTGTTAGCAACTCTCTCCCCTCAAACTCTGCTTTCTGTTAATTTAACCCAGAAAACATTCCCTCCAATAGGCCTGCAGCATCTCATTGATTTCACTGGGACATGAATGCCATCATCAGGAATTGTACTTACCAAAAGGATGAGAAACTGGCATTTTCCTGAGACCTGGGACACTAACTTGGGAAGCTATTTTTGGTAGATTATATAGCTTTTTTTTCCCTGGGAAGCTGTGACAGCATCCACAATATTTTCTTTTGTAATGTCCTGGGTAGAAATCAGAATGATGGCAGCAAAATGCTCAGGAACAACTTGTACATCCTAAGGCACATACGTAGGTATGTGTAAGAGTGAGAACAGGCTTTCATTAACTTGGCATTAACTTCATAGATCAGACAGCTGTCCATGTTGAGCTAAACAGGCTGTAGTCAATTCCCAGTAAGGACAACTGAAAGTCTTATAAGCCATAAAAAAATGGGGACCACTCAATTTTCAGACACGTGCATCAGGGAGCCATTTCGCAGGGTAACACTTGACAGATATTTTCACTCTTCACAGCATAGAGGTGGCCCAACAATCCCCCTTCATCCCCAAAGCCAAAAGGCAATTTGTGGAGAGCAGCTTCCTGCTGCTTATACTAAGACAGTGTGGGCAGCACGGCCTTTCAGACACCCAGGACACCCTGTGGACCAGCCACACCACATCCGTGCTGGCAGTGGGCAGCCAACCCCCAGCTGAGCTGCTGCGTGGGATGCCTGCAAGCGCAGAGCTTCCCATGCCTCATGGCATCACCAGGCTGGCAGTGGACAAGCGCGCCCACTGCCTATGCTTCGCTGCCCCTTCCCAAGGGATGTAGGAGCCATCCTGCCACCTGCATGGAAGCATGCACAACACATCAACAAGATGCAGCCATTACCCCCACCAAAAATGGGCTCCCCATCATGCTGGTGAAAAAACAGGTCCTTCAGCGTCTTTGCTGGAGCCTATGTGGTCCATCACAGCCAAAACATTCCTCGTCCAAAGGCTGCAGAAATCCCAGTGGGCTGCACTTCATGGGATGGGTCTGGACTGTAAATGTAGCTGTAGAAGACTTGTGACAAATAAAGAGCTCATTTATGTTTTAGAAGAGACATTGAGGTCCCTCCTCTCAACTGCCAAGTTAACAGGTTTCCATCACATGTTTTTTTAAAAATCCACGAGAGCCTGGAAGTGGATGCTCCCAGAGTTAAAGCAAAACTTTGACTTACTGAACACTGCCTGGCAAAGCTAAACAACAACCACTGAGCCATACTGCAATATGCAAGTATTAAAAAGTAAATTATATTAGGTGTTAGCTGCTGTCACAGTGACCCGTATCTTAGGGTTTCAACTGCATCTCTGCTACACAGTCCTCCTAAAGCAGGCTTTATTACCAAGCTTTTATATGTGCCACTGTTCAATCAAATAAGCAGCCTTCTGCCAGAGTGTGAGCAACATTAGGAAGTAGAACTGACTCATTTCAAGTCTCCTAAGAGCAAGGAGCAATGAATACAACCTCAGGAAATGAAAAACTGAACCAAGAGTGAATGTTCAAAAAGAAAATGTGAACTTTCACAATACAAGCTTGTTTTCTTTACACTGGCCAAGTCTCAAGGTGGCTGACTTACTGGTAACTAGATATAATGAAATGCATCAGTCATGTTCTTAATATCAGCATTTCAGCCTTCAAAAGGTGAACATGTCTGAAGGGGTCAGGTTCCCCATGGGCTGATGCAGAGTTGCTTCCTCAGCCTAGTGCCGATGGAAGGAGAGGGCCGTCAGGCAGAGCTGGCTCAGCCAGCCCAAGAGAAAATGCTTTGGCAAACATAATTACTGTAAGATGCAGCTCTTCTGCAGAACCCCAATAATGGAAAAAGCATCCAGACACTGAAGAGGTAAATGCAAAATGCAGCAAAAATAACTGTAACAAGCAAAACGTGAACGTCTTCACTGATTGACCAGAGACTAATTGTGGAAAGAGGAACAGTCAAGTTCAGGAACAATATTCTGACACTTCCCTACCAGGACGAAAGAGGGGAAGAGAAAGGTCAGGAGAGCACTAAGGCACCCACATTGCTGCATGGAGCGAGGATGGAAGCCCTCCCATGGCCTGCACTGCAGAGCTAGCCAAAAGGCAATAGCAGGCTTAGGCCACTTGCAGACAAATTTTTACTTAGAAGTCAGGCAGCTGGAGAAGCAAGGCTGACCATGAAGATCAGACACCCACTAGCCACCCAAGCTGCAGAGGTATCTTGCTGCTTCACAGACCTCAGTTTGGCAGCAACTTCCCCACCATGGGCTACCCTTGGGTCTCCCAGGGAAGTGCAAGGACAGGGGAAAAGCCCTGCAGAGCCTGCAGGCACAGGCAGGCTCCACAGCAGGCGGCTCAACCATGTCCCCATGCAGCTCTCCCATCACCATGAGGACGGGCCTCCACACTGCAGCATCCTCCCACAGCCTGGCTCTAGGATGCCGCCAGGCCAGCCCCTCCAGGGCGATCTGGCTGTTGACAAGCAACAGCTTCGTGGAGGGTATGTGCTTTTCATTCCAAACAAACACACGCTTTACAGATCAGAGGTAAAAGATTTTATTATCCCATGGATTCTTCCTAAGAAGTAAGAGTCCTACCAGACAAAATATACAAAGCATCTTATGTTTTCTTTCTAGACAAACGCATTCTCATCCTATGAAACACTGACCACATTAGTTCACCTTAAAGAACCAAGGTTTGTCCTTACAGCTGCGGGATTGCACGGAGTTAGCATATTCAATGACTAGTTAATTCATGCAGAATAAGAAGGAAGGGGAAAAAGGTCTGTAATGCTCACCTGAGTGCAAGCTTATGTTCCTAGAAATGAAGAGAAATGTGGGGCTTAAATTTACCAGTTTGTGGCACTTCCATTAAGCGAACCAATTCTCTGACTGACTTCTTGTCATCCACTCCACAATGAAAGGTTAGGGCTAGCAGCAAGTTATCGTTGGAAAAACACAACACTAGAAAAGCAAATACCCCTCTGGCAGTGGGAAATTTCCTTACTAACCTGCATGAAGTGCACATAATTCTTCATTTTACATCAAGCTTAAAGCAGAATGAAACCAAAGTGTCCTCCTTTACTCATTGAAACTTAATGTTTATAGCTGACCATGTTTTATATAAAAAAAGAAATTCTCAGCCTCTAAGGACATACTAATTCCTATTGCATTACATGATCATTTTGAGATCCCATTTTGTTTTCACATAATTAACTCCCAGTATTATTACTTAAAAGTTTTATTCTAAAATATATTCCCTTTTTTTGGTTCTGCTGAGTTAATGATTATACTTGCACTTATTTTATCCTTCCTCTTCTAAAACAACAAGCTCATTTCCACAGATGGTGAACAGGTCCAGATTTGCTGGAAACCAATTAGCAACAATGTGCCAAGTTGAAACTCACCCCATTCTTTCAAGCCAAAAAATTGCCTGCATTTCAAGAACCTAATTAGCTTTAACTATATTTACAGAACAGAGGGAAGAATATTTAATTACTCTGCAATTCTTCTGTCTGATTATCAATAGAAATGCAGTTTCATTCACACAATTTCTCTGCAGTATATTGATCAGCTGAATCTTGCCTTGTATCAATATCTGTACTACAATGGTGCCTGCAGATAATGTGATACATGGCTGGACTACAGTAATTACTATCAAAACAGCTTTCATCAGAGGAGTTATACAAGAATACATACTCTGTTAAAAAAAAAAAAAAAAATCTGCTTCCACACTTGCCAGTAACTACCAGTTCTGCTGCTGATACCACTTTGTACACAGGCATGACACCCTATCCGCACGCAGATGGAATCTCAACAACTCAGGAAGGCAGACCCCGTGTGAACATAACTCATATTCCCAAGCAAGCAAGGCTGGCCAGGACAGACACAAGGCTGGAGTAAACCACCCGGCTCCACTCGCAGCCACAGCCTATAGATGGGACATCAGTGGAGCTTTGGCACCTTGCATCAAAGATTCACCTCTTTATTTACTTGAGCAAAGTGACAGCAGATCTGCCCTGGATCCACAGCCGCTGCAACTGTGTGTTAAAGGGTACACAGCCTTGCACTTCACTCTCTGTTTTGTGGTCATGGAGCAGGGACATGCTGTGCCATTCCCAGCCCACCTCATTGCCCCTTACCCTGGCCTCCTACCCACCCTGAACACCCATCAGGATACCCTGCATTGCTCAGTGGGTCATGCTGAGCCATGCCACATTCAGGAGGAGATGTGATGAGGGGTGAGTCCAGGAGCCAGTCATTAAAAAACCCCACATAGTGGTTGCTTTCAATGTTTGAAATCTGGTCTTCAGGGGGACAGCACAGAGCAAGCTGGCACCACCACAGCATGGTTTGGGCAGAAACCCTCCCTCTGCTGAGCTTTCTGAACCACCCTGTCTGTAGCCTCACAACTCTTCTTTTCTTAAATGCATCTGGTTATGTATATTTGGTCATTACATCAGCATCAAAATGGTAACCCTCCCCTCTTGTGCATACACCTTCTGTCCCAGTGCCAAGGCAGCCCCAAAGCACTGTACCAGCCTGAAATCACTCAGCCAGGAAAAGAGTACCTATTTCCAGCACTCCTATTTCTCAGCCACCCCTTCAACCCCAAACCTGCTTCCAAAAGAGATTTCCATCCTGTGGTGTGGGAGAAGCTGCATCTACTACCAGGTTATCTTCAACCACTGTGTAAATTTAAGCCCAGCAAACGTCTCAGGTAGGTAGCAGGGAGAGAAGAGAATCCACTGTGAGGCCATAATAGGCCCAAGAGGTTAGAGCTGCACAAGCAGGGGAGTAAAAAAAGTAAGACAGATTACCATGTCTAAAGAGAGGGCTGAGAGCATGTGTATGCAAGCAAAGCCAAGGAAGGTTACATGTGGAGAGTGGCTTCATGACTTTTTGCAGATAACAGTTTCAACCACAAAAGTGTTTTCAAAGTGACGAATATGATGACAGTTTCCAGCCTCGCGTCGACTGATACCTAGAAGTGATTGAAAGAGAGGAGAGGGGAAATTCAACAAATGATAATCTATAAGAGCTGCAGCAAGTGGGGAAGGAAAGCAGATGAGACGCAACAGCAGAACACAGAAATGCAGCAACAACATAGCCCATACGAAAAGCAGCATAATCCGGTCTTTGGAAGAATGGCCATATTCTCTAGGCCATGGTCCTGCAGTAAGAGCTGTCATGAGCTGGGGGAGCTGCCTGGAAACAGCTGGTTTCAGCTGACAGCATCTCAGTGTTAACTCAGAGACCAGAAAGCCTCACGAAACCAGCAGAAGTCACAGGCTGGTACAGAGCACAGCTCTGAACGCAGCCAAGGAGGGCTTAAAATCACCACTCCTCTGGCAGTTTGTATCTCTGCATGCACTGATCCTGCTATGGCCCCAGCCTCTCTGGGAAACAAGTAATGCTCCCCATGCCCTTAAACTGCAAGACCTCAACTCTGGGCAGCTCTGCCAGGCAGCTACTCCCCTCTTACAGCAAACCCGGTGGTGCCCTGCTGACGAACAGGACCATGCCAGGGCTCCACAAGAGCAGCAGCCAGTGTGCCAGCAGCCCCACGCACAATTGTGCAGATCCTGTTGGGAAAGCAACCACGAACTACAGCCATGGTGACTTCTGCACCCAAATGCTATCAGCACCCTGCAGCTTCCCCAGAGATCCAAACCCAAACTGACTATAGGTTCACGTTTCAGGTGAGCCTTTAAGTACACCAGTATCTAAAAACAAATAAATACAAATACTGAAATTAAGGATATATAAGGTATATAAGGATATATTAAGGTATATAAGATACATATTGCTGATTTTCATGAAATCATTCTAGGGTAGTCAAATGTTCTATCTTCACAACTTTTCCCATATTATTAGGAACTTTATTAAATAAAGGCAATTTGCAGATCTAGTCTGCTCTGAATAGTTGCCACTGAAGTGGGCGTTTCCATTAGAAAAATTTTCCAAACCGTTCCCAACAGCACTGCTATTAGTTCAGCCTCATGAGCCCACATGTAAATGAATTGCTGGGTCCCCTAACCATTTTCTCAATGTTTCTATTAGGCTGATAGATGATAGAAACACAGCAGCCTGAACCCATTTACAGCAGCATCATCCCATATTTGGGTTTAGATTAATTAGATGAGAAACACTTCAAGAGATCTCCTGTGTGCTTACACCCACAGTGAAACCTCCTCTCTCGTCATGAAGAGGCCAGCATGGCTGTAACAGCAGAAATAATGATTGTGATGTGGGGGCAAAGCGAGTTAGGACAGCTGAACACAGCAAGGCTCTTACGTCTCCTCGCACTTCTCCGCTTCAGCCTGTAAGTCTCCTTGCCGCTGCAGAGACGGTAGATGAAGGAGCCGAGCTGCTCCATGTCACTGACATGCTCAGTCGCGATCATCTCCTCCTGGATTATGTACGTCTGAGGCAGGTACGTCCCTTTCTGAAACGACACAGTTTCCACCAAAATAAAGCACAAGTGGTGCCATGATCTACTCCTTGAACAGAACTGTCTCACACAGAGCACCAAGAACAGCCAAACTGCAGAAAATTCACTGTTTGAAGGCTCAAGCTCCACTTACTGAGGCCAGTTAACATGCTTCCCTGTCCTTGCAGTAAACTGTCTCATGCTACTAGCGCAGGGCACACAAAACAAATTAAATCCAAGAATTGAATGTTCACATAGGGGATTAAGCCAACGTAGGATCAACCCTGTTATAAACTAACCCCAGTTTTAAAGGAGGGTGTGCGAAGCTGTAACTCTGAGAGCACAACAAACCCATCTGGAAAGGGATCAAGGCTCAACCAAAATGCCAGGAACTCCACTGAAAATGTGGATTTTACACTTACTTCAAAAGGCAAAAACCAAAAATGCCAGCCCTGCTCAGATTCCAACAGTTTCCTGAGTTTTTCACATTTCCCCCTCCTCCTTGGTCCATTCAGCACAGCCACAGTGATCTCCTGCCCTTATAGCCCACAGGAACGGGGACTAGAGATGGACACCACATTCAGAAACACCGCCCTGCATGATAGCGCTAGGCAGTCAGGGGAAAGAGAACTCTCGGCACACTTGCATCACCCTGCAACATAATTCAGTGACTCTGGGGCAGTACAGGAAGGCAGCTCACGCCAGGGACCGAGCTGAGGCAAAGCAGCACACACAAGCTCCCTGCTGTTGGGGTGGAGGCCACTGTGAAGACCAGGGTGATGAGTGGGGTGCCTGGTGGGGGGACATGGTAGAAAGTAACCAGGGGCTGGAAAAAATGGGGAGAGAGAAAATGGGGTACCTGGGAGCACCCTGGGGATGGAGGCCACCTCTTCCCCTGCAGGAAAGAGATCTGCTTGGCATTGAAGACTCTCTGCAAGCTGATCCCTGGAAGCTCAGGGCATCTTGCAGCTGTCTGGGCACCACTGTGGCAATAAGCAGCTGTGTTACAAGGACACCTTGGGCTGGGGGGGCACTTCTGAGCAGACTAGATGCTAACTAGGCCGTGAAGCAAAGACTCACTTCTGGCCCCTTTCGCTTAAGAAGAGACAAAGAAATAAAAGAACCAGCAGATCCTGGGTCCAATATAAATGTAAACAAGAGGAAAAGCAAGCAACAACAGCACAATTTCAAATACCACCTCTTCAGTTTCCACCACAGGGCTGGTTATCTCCATAGAGATGTACCTGGAAACACGCTGTCTTAACTTCATGCCGTGCTGTTGGGCTGGCATAGCCTACTGGATCAATAAAGCTCTCCTCTAATGCTGGAGGACTAGGCTATTAGTGGAAGTTTGTACTACACTAACACAACAGTTCTGCAAGAAATTCAATTATTGATTCTCAGTGGGAGAGTGCAGGACAGGGCATGCGATATGTGCAGTTACTGGCAGGAGCTATCATGTTAACACTCGGGGCTGGGGCTCAGGATTTGCCATATCCTTGAACTGTTGAGAGGGCTTAGAGAGACAGACACATGCACACAATCCAGTTTCTTCATTGTTTTAGAGTTAAATAGCTGTGGCACCTGAAGTAGTCAGGAATAATCGCTCCTCCATCACAGGACTGTGCAACAAGGACAATACCTTCAATTCTCCACCAAGAGTTTTAAGAAAACTAAAGCTTTGAGCATTTTGTGTTCCGCATAAGGTGTGGATTGTTCATCATTTAACTGGGTCATCTCCAATTTCCTGCTGCTGCACGAGGGAAGCATCCCTCCATCCTTTTCTCTCAGATACTTATGCAGCCCTGTTCACTAAACTGTCACACCTATACAGAATATAGCCTGCAAGAAGGGGCAGAGCTGCCATTTACAGGCAAAAAAATCAGACACAAGAGGCCTGGTAATGCATACACGGTGACAGCAGGGCCAAGACGTGAACAGGGTCTGGCACAGCCGTGCCTACACACAGCAAGGATTGCAGAGCAGGCACAGGACACGTGACAGCCACACTGCAATGGGGCACCTCAGCACCAGGCTGGCTGGGGAGAAAAGTGCAAAGGAGGTTCACTGACTCCCTGTGCTGCCACAGTCTGCTGGAGCAAACCGCTGGTGTTATTTGCTAGACTAAGGTTTGGTCCTAGAAACAGGACTGAAACCACTGAACATCTTCAAAAGTAAACTTTCAGCTGGAAATTAGTCTCATTTGTTAGGGACTTGACTGGATTCAGAGATGCAGGGAAGGCAAAAGTCTCCAAGTCCAAGGACCAATGCAGCATCCAAACAGGAGCACTTCTGAGCAGGGGGGCAAGTCATCAGGTGATGAAGGTCCCTGCAGCAGGAAGAAATCTGCCCTCTCTGCCTGACACAGGCCACCAGTAAGGCCCTACCTGTGGACATTAAGATCATGGGTTCACAGGCTAATTCAGCTGGGGAGGGACCTCAGGGCTTTACCCAGTCTAGTCTTGAAAACCTTTAAGGATTTCAAGGAGGCAGTACAACTTCCATGGGCAACCTGTTCCACTGCTTCACTATCCTCCTGGTGATAAACTTTTTCTGAGCTCAAGACCAAACTAAACACTTAAAAACAATGTCTCTAAGGTGCATGTTAAAACCTCCACAGACAGATTAGACACTTACCCATCCCAATGATCAGAAAGTTACTTAAACCCATATCTGCTTTGTACTCCCTTTAAAGAATAAAACACGTAAGACCATTTAAATTGTATTTTTATCCCCTTTTTAAATTCAATTTCTGATAAAGACAAAGTATCATTTTCATTGACTGTGAGTTTATATCTGTTATTTTAGGATGTGACCAACATTCCCAATCTCTCAGTTTTTTTTCTGGGGCTCTGCTGTCAGGTTGTACAATCTTGCCTTTTCCATTTCCCTCTGCCCCAGGGCCTGGTCACCTGCCATGGTGAGAAGCTGTGGCTGGTTTGGAGTGAGTTGTAAGTAATGTGTGTTCTACCTCAGTAGGGTTCCCAGCACATTTGCCAGACGGTCACAGTGCAAGAAATTGCGAGGACAGCTAGGAAACAAACTGGGAGTTTGACAAGGACTGGAGATCAGGCATCTCTCAAGGCACAACTTTTTGCCTCTGAGCTTAACCCCTACAAAGTTCATCACGCTGCATGTAGCAGCAAGTGAGCAAAGGGAATTTAAGAAAGAGAAAGAGTTAGATTGCTAGGCGTTTTTTTCTTTTCTTTTAAACAGACCATCACAGAAGGGAGTCAGAGACCCAGGCTCAGTGCTTTGCTTTACCTGCAAAAGACTGAGATAGATATGCACCTTCTGCAGTCTGGGTTTTTTTCCTGCTGCTAAGATTAAATAGCACTCTATTTTAAGACGACTGTTTCCAGTCACTGCAATTGTGGTACAGGCTTCTGAACTGAACAAACCTGCTGGTACTAAACCCAATTAATGCCTGCTGTGAGCAAAACATGAGCCCAAGTCCGGTGTTGCAACCTGCAACACTGCGGGGAGGGCAGCACAGATTCCACCCCCAAAGGGTGACAAAGCTCTGCAAATGGCAAACTGCAGCAGTAACCAAGGCAAGAGTGGAAGGAGGGAAATTTTTCTTTTTTTCCTTGATTCCTATTATCAGTAAAAAACAGAGGGAAGGAATCTGCTGCTTCTCTGCGTCACACTGGTCAGGCTGATCCATCATGCCAGTGCTACTGTGCTGCCTGCAAAATTAATATTTCAGCTAAACCCCCTGAAGCCCTTGCTCTACGTGAAGGCTCAGCTCTGTCAGGGCCAAGGCTTACTTCCACAGACACAGCAGTTTTGGTTTCCCATGAGATTCTAGCTGGCACTCAGGAGCCAACTAAAGAAAAGCATGCAAAATAAACAGGATTGCAGCTGTACCTTCACGTTAACCAGCAGCTCCCACAGGTTGCGAGGAGGCATCACAATAGTGGTGTTCAGCTCGATAACGTAGCACTTATCCAGCGTTATGTCATGATAAGCTGTCAGACCCTGCATTCCAGGCAGAGAAATTTAGGAATTGAGCTCTTTGCAATGAAATGTGGCTGGGAAGATGGGTGAAAAGAGGAAATTCAGGGAAGACAGGAAATTGCTTTAAGCAACAAACTTGTCCAAGGACCTCCCTACCAAGCAAGACGAGCATGTTGGAAAATCTCAGAGAGGGCCTTGGGACAGAGGACAGCTCAGTTAACAAGATCATCGTAGACATATGTGACATGAGCACCATGCTGGTGCACCCCAGCTCAGTCCCGTGCTACGCCCCCAAAGGCCCCAAGAGCTCCTTACTCGCTGGAAATCGTGGATGATATCCGCAGGGTCGCTCCCGCCAAACTGGGGCACTGGGACACTGATTTGCTCGTAGTTCTCCTCAATGTAAATCTTGACATCTTCATGCAACTCCAGCTGCCCTTTGAATGGTGAATACAGTGAGTCTTCATAAAGGACGCCGCAGTGAAACACGCTCTCGCGGGGCAGCTGCAGGGACGAGATCCAGGTGGAGGTACAACACTCATACACCCCACACCCCATTAACAGCTACAGCAAACATGGGAAGAAATGTACCCGTACTGTGTAAAAAAACTCTTTTCAAACAGATGCTTGAATATATTTCACGATCAGTCTTTTTACCAGAAAATGTTCTTGATGAAGATATAATGAAAAACACCCTTGTGAAATGACCACGTCTCCCCTCCTGCTAGACGGGTCCAAAGGGAATAAAGGATTCCCTGTGGGATTTCACAAGGAGGAATTCAGAAAGGCAAACTGACTGCCTTAAATTTCATAACCAGGCTGTTCACATCCATCTATAGACATGGCTTCCAGTAACTGCATTTTTCTACATAAGGCATATAGGCTTGGGGCAAGCAGAGCATCATTTCTAAAGGCGCTTGTAGCTTGGATATGGAAAATGCACCAAAACAAAGCAGCTTCACCTCACGGCAAAACAGGAGCTGCTGCTCTCCAGGGCTCCAGAAGCACAAGGTATGGGCAAGAGAGCTAACGCATGGTGAGAAATCAAGTTTGAGCAGGAGGATCACAGGGACGAACTGCAGCCATTGGAGAACGAGACATAAAGGCCCCGTTCCCTTGGTCTGCAAAGCATCTCTGACCACATTGAATAGGCTTTGCTGTGTAATTGGGTATGAGCTGTCATTTGGTATCCCAGGCAGGCAGTTGGGGTGACAACAGGTGGCCCCAAATGTACCAGCGTGCATTTCCCAGTGCCATTCAGCACACACCAATGGTAGATACTGACTGGGTGATGGACTGAATGCAGGCCATAACCCAGCTGACAACCTTCCTCAGTGTCGGCAGCTTCATCTCATAAGGAAGTGTATACACCAAAAGCCCTGCAACAGGGTGCCATCAAACTATCACAGTGGTGTGGGAGAGGGTTGAGCAGCCCTACAGTTGTCACAGGGTTTCCAGATCAGGTATAAATGAGCTTGGGTGTAATGGGTTCGTGTGGTGCATGGGGTTTTTTTGTTAGTGGGGGAGGGTCGGCCGGGCCAGCTCCCGCTCACAGCTGCTGGAAGCTCCCCCGGCTCCAGGCCGGACCCGCCTCTGGCTCAGGCCGCGCCCATCGGTGACGGTGGTAGCGCCTCGGGGAGAACACGGGGGGGACCCCACGGTGGAGCAGGGGAGGAGCGAGGAGGAAGGAGCGGCAGAGACCCGGGGCGGCGAGCTGACCCCAGCCCCCGTCCCCTGTTGCCCTGCGCCGCCGGGGGGATGTAATCGACAGGGAACCAAATTGTTCCCTGACATTGTGTAATTCGTGTTGAATTAAAAGAAGACAATAAGGCTTACATACCAATCGGGAAGGGGGAAGAGACATACTGAGATTTAGCAGATGCCTTGTGTAAATAACAAGGCTTGCTTAAATGGTGCGTAAAAGTCACGGGAAAAGAGCAACGGCTATAACTTACTAGCTAAGGAGGGAAAAGAACAACAGCTATAACTTACTAGATAAGGAGGAAACAACGGCTATAATTTACCAAATAAGGGGATTAACTCTGCCAAGACTGCACTTCTCCACATCAAAAGACATTCTACATCAAAAAACACTCACCCTTGAGAAGATCGACCGAATCTGCCTAGTAACAAACCTACACGAGTGAAGAAAGAGGAAGCAGGACAAGGCCGAGACTTACAAGAAAGGGCTGCATGAACTGTATATAAGAAATGTAACTATAACATAAAGTTGCGAGCCGTTGGTAGAGCGCGGACTCCCCGGCCGCCCAGCGCTGCTTGCTTGCTATTCTCAATAAATATATTGTTATATAAAAAATTGGCTCTGTCGGTATATAACAGGGAGGAGGCGGAGAGAACCGGGAGGGGAGCTGAGGCGGGAAGGAGGGAGGGCTGGGGGGAAGGTGTTCTAAGGTTCGGGTGCCCTTCCCAGCGTCCTCATTCAGGTTCGACTGGTAGCACATTAAATCGATCTTGTCTCTTCCCCAAGCTGAGCCTGTCTCTTGCCCGTGACCATAAGTGGCGAGTAATCCCTCCCAGTCCTTATCTCCACCCCCGACCCTGCCTTTGTGTTTTCTCCTCATCCCCCCGGGGGCGGGGGAGGGGGGAGCGAACGAGCAGCTGCGTCGTGATTTGTTACCGGGTGGGCTTAAATCACGACAAAAGGTAATAAAGCACTGATGTATCTTAAAACAAAGATTGCAAATTAATTTGAAAGCAAGAAAATTTATGAAGCAAGGGAGTGTATAAAAAGACTATATTGCCGAGTGGCTAAGCGTTGGCTGCAGAGACAAAGGCAGCCAGTGGTCTTGGGAGAACTCATTCACTAATAGCTGCTCTGCAGCAGAACGAAGGCTTCAGTGCAAATTGATGCTCTGGGGTTTCTTGGCAAAACACTCAGCAAGCCACAGAGCTCAGCAGTTTCCTCCTTAAAAAGCAGCTCTGCCCCGTCTCATTCCCTATGCTCTGAGTCACCACAATGCTGCCAGCCCAGCACCTCAGCTAGGCCAAGCTTTGCAAATACTATGTGGAAGAAAAGGTGCTGAATGTAATGGATGTCGAGGGCTCACCTTCCATACCATCTCCCACTTGCTTTTCACTTCTCTGCCTACTTTATTAATAGTGGCACCTATTTTTGTTACACCTACACAGTTTTGCTGTGCTATGGCCTAAAAAACCTACTGCAAAAAGTTGTTCCCTTGCCTGTACCTCCCTGCTCTCTCCAAGGCTTGCTCTCCCCTCACAATAAGCCATGCTTTCAGACTGCCCTACCCGTGACAGCAGTGACGTTGGGTTTAAAAGGTAGAACTGGCAGAATATTTTTATGGAGTTAAAAAAAAAAAAAAAGTCAAAACAAAGCCACAAGGGAGGGCAAGAGGAGAGTTTCTAGAAGGCCTTTCCTAGCAGTCGGGACGGAGGTGAGCCTGAGCCCACCACTTAAGACATGCCTTGACTGCAGTGCCCAGAGGACTGGCTCCCAAGTTACCGCAGTGCAAAGCAATAAAGAACAGCACCATCTCTTTCAAAGGCTGAAGCGGCTTGTCTGGCTGCTCCAGCTGAAGAGCCAGCAGTCCTTCCCAACTTGCCCCTACCTGGGTGACGAAGAAGTATCTGTACACATACATCGATGCAAAGACCAAGGCCAGGAGCAGTACAAGGACACCCATGGTCAGGTAGCACACCCCGCTGAGCGATGACCTCCTGCCCTGCACCGTGGGAGCTGGCTCCTCCTGCGAGACAAAAACAAGAGTATCTGCCAGCTGCCACTGCAAGGGATCAGAAAATCAACTGTATTTTATGCAAAGGCTGTGCACAGGTTTGTGGTGTGCAACTGAAGAAGGCAGGCACCGTCCTGAGAAGTTACTTCACTTCTGACAGCATGAATAAAACACTTCTTGTGCATTTTGCTCTCCCACCCCCCCAAACATATATTTTTTTATATAATATATAAAATATATTTTAAAAAAAAGTGTATGTGAACATACACACATATATGTATACTCTGCTTTCCACCAACTGCTCAGAACAAAGTCAAGCTTTGTTTCAGTGGGCAGTAAGGAGCAACTGAAAAAAAGGAAATCAGGAACTAACAGTTCCTGGCTACTGAATGTAACAGCATTTATGTATTTATACTAAAAAATTTTTGCTAAAATGCTACCACTCTAGCAGAATTTTTCAGGGGAAATTTTTGAGGTGGAAATTACTGGTCTCAGAGAGATACCTCTCCTGGCTGTGCTAGGGTGAGCCTACCCAAACAACTGTGTTGATCTCAACTTCATTTTCAAGAAGATTCCCACATACCTTCCAGGAATATGGTCAGAGCATCAAAAGAAAACATACTCACCGTTTTTGAGCACTGCCCAATCTCTCTAGACAGTAGCCAGCTCACCTTGTTACAGCCCTCAAAAAGGAGGGCAGTGCAAAGGCAGGGTTACCTCCTGGGGACCACTCATCCCAGCCTACAATGTTCTTGGTTTTACTACAAAAATAACCCTCCAAAATGTTAAGCAGGAGGATGTAAGGCCTTTCAGCAGCAGATGAAAGAAGCCGGTTCAGAGATGCCCCAGTTTCCACACAGAAGAGCCAAAAGCTGCCCTCAATTGAGCAGGCAGGCAGGGGAGAGAGGCGCCAGGGAGAACTCACGCAGATTAACTCCCTCTGTGCAGTACGTGATCGGATGTGTTTGATTAGAAAGACACTCTCCACAGCTAGCCAGAGACCAGTATGAACTGGAGGAACAGTTTTAAAAGCAAACAACAGCCTCTCATTTCTAAGATTCATCACTTTTTAAAGAGATGTTTCTCCAGGGTAACATGGCCAAAACCTGCAGGGTGGTGCAGGTGCTGAAGGCCCAAGGGGAGATGACCCTGGGTCCCTGCCACCCTCTGGTGGTATGTGATCAGCTCTGCCCAGCAGAGCTGGCAGCAAACACCTCTTTCCCCTTTCCCTGCCTTGGAGCTGCCCTCGTGAGAGCAGCAGTTCAGCCCCAGGCTTGGAGGTATCAGGTCGCTCCTGCCCTGAGACTAGAGCACCCCACCATCCCTGGGGCACCCATGGGGAGCCCACCAGGCAGGGATCCCCTCCACCTTCCCGGCACCTGAGCTCCATTGAGGTACAGAACAGGGGCAGAGCCAGGGTCCTGCAACCCCTCTGCTACCTGCTCCACACCCAGCCAACATGGACTGCTCTAGCCATTGACTTTTTCTTTTCTGGCCACATACAGACTGATAATTGCAAAGACCAAATTGCTTTGGGAGAGCTACAATTCCAGCACACCTCCAGGAGAAACTAATCTATATTTATTTCTCCTTCATCCCAGCTGTTGAAAGATCCGCAGCACCTCTGTTCACCGCCAGCTCTCTACACTGAAGGATCAGTGTAACCAGTTTGTTGCTGCTCCTCCACCAAATAAAGGGATGAGCAAACTGAAGAATACCACATTTTAAGTTCACTTCCAATCTTTCCCTGTCTCTCCTCCTGCAGACGAGGGGCAGCAACTGTGAGAAGCCACAAAAAAAAAAAAAAGTCACATTACTAGAGGAAGTTTAAAGGCTCTCTGACATGAACTGGTAGGACAGGAGAGTCATGCTGCATGTCAAGTGTTTCACAAAAACAGATTTCTCCAGATACATGTCATCAGAGAAAGAGTGCAGACAGTGGGGGTGAAGAGGAACGAAAAGATCTTCTGCTACTGACACTGAAGCAAGGCTGAGAAAATGTTTAATGCTCCACAAGCGAATTACATCCGAAAGGTGCCAGGTTCCCATGATGGGTAATGCACTGCTCGCTTCCTCAGTGAGCTGCAAGTGCTAACCCCATGGAAAGCTTGGGGAGAGGGTTCAGAAGGACACAGCGACTCAAAGAGGAAAACAAATACTCCCAGTAAAAAAAACCACCTGTGTTTGAAGAATGGTAGGGAGGGGCAAATAAGCCCTTGCTGGTTTGCTATTTGCTAAAGCAGCTCTTTGCTCTTTGCACAGCCAAAGACACAGTGAGACATCCCACCTCTCACTGCCAAAGGATATGAGTTCAGCTCCCTACAAAGCATTCAATGGCTTCAGGAAAAACGCCTGCATTTTGCATCTTGGGAGAAGGTAGGGGAAGTGAAGGAGAGCTTTGCCCTAGGAGAAGTTACAAAACACCAGGAAAAATTAAAAAAACCCTCAAATTCTGAGCGGGGAAAGAAAAACTCAGCAGCAACCATTCTGATGGAGTGGGGATTAAGGCAGTGAGGTTAAAAATGCTGCCAGGCAGGCCAAGGGGAACAATTAACCACAGTCCTGCAAAATATTGCATAAAAATCACCTGCGCAAACCGTCACTAAAATATGCATCTCCATCCCCCAGCCCAGCAGACTGAAAGGCCATCAGCCTTTGTCACTGTGAATGAATTACAATTTAAAAGCAACTACATGCCAGTTGGCACCTCGGCTTCAGGCTGGAGGCATTCTCAGCGCTGACAGCCTGTGGACGGTGCAGCGCGCAACCTGCTTTAGCAGCATTTCACCCAGGATAACAAATCTTTACCAGGCTGGAAAAATCCAAGAAGCTTCTTCCACAGGCTGCTGCACCGCTCACGCCACAATGTACCTCCTTCCCACAGGACCGCCACTCCCTGCAGTAGAAATGTGGGTATTTTAAAAAATGGGCAATCCATTGCAGCTGATTTCCATCTGTTCTTGCCATAGGAACACCTGGGTCTCCAGCAAGGAGCTAACCTTATCATAAAGAGAACCAGGCAGTCCCAGCAGCAAGCTGCAGGAAAGCCATCCGTGCCAGAAAGACACCAGGACAAACCAGCAAACCAAACCATGCACCACGCTCATGCCGCATGGCAGACTCTGCAGATTTGGCAGCATTGCTGGTCTCCATGAATTTTGGTGGTGGGGAAAAGAATTAAACTCGGCAGCAGGGTTCTCCTGAAGAGCAGATCACACCTTCGAGACATGCATTTCCACTGAAGACAAAAAATCAAAATATTAACACACAAAAATGCTGTACGTTCACCAGATGTTTAACAATATTCCATAAGAATTCATTAACCAGATACTTTTCTTGCAACAAGCCATCCTACTAATTCTCTGCCTCAAACAACTATGGGGTTTTTTGGCAAAGAGAAATGGCAAAAGTTGGTGTCAAAACCATCCCTGGGAAGAGGCAGGGACAGGTATTTCAGTTCAGCAAATGGGCTTTCCTTTTGTTATCATTTTAAACATGATATTCCAACAGATGGGCATATTTTACACAAAAATCAACATAAGGTCCTTCCTCCTCTCTCTGGGCGGTGCAGAGGACAAGCACTCATTTGCTCCTCCATGAACAAACAGATAGAGAAGTGACAGCAGTAGAAGAAGAGCATGATGTCCCATGGTCCAGGTGCTATGGATGTACACAGATGGAGGATGCACAGACAGATCCACAGCTCTGCGGAATATCCTTCTGCGATTTCAGGGCAGGAAAACCCTGCCACTCCATGCGATGATCCTTTCTTTGCTCCATATTTCTTGGCACCACCGCATGCTCCAGCGCCAGTGCAGGCAGCGGAAGCCACCGCTGTGCTGACCCTATAGAAAGGGCTGGGCTGGCTCCCTTTCCACTGGGAAAACTGAAAGAAGCCGTGGGCAGAGCTCCTTCCCCTGCACAACCCGAGGGGAAGGCACAGCTCACTCTTCCTCTGCGTGGGCAATGGGGGAAAGCAACCATCTCTCAAGAAGAGTGCCTGCGCATCTTGGTTTTCCGCCAGGCATTGTCCTGCTAATACTTCATCCCACTGGGTGAGAGACAGAGGAAGCTCCAGCATGCAAGCCTGGAAAACCAGACATGCTGACTCCGCTCCAGTTTGCAAGCACGATTGCTTCACAGACACTCAGCCCAGTGCCTGGCAGCAGACAAGATACTGGAATATAAAAAGGAATTCCTTTCCTTGGATAAAACAGGCTCTTCACTACGCTTCAGCACTCTGCCTGCTTGCAAGGCTGGCACAGGAGCAGAGCACAGCCGGCAGATACCTAGATGGGAGAGGATGAAGTTATGGTACAGACCATTTGGCAGAGGAGGCTTGAAATTAGCCTGAGGGAGGAGAAAAAGTCCTAATTCAGTCTTCGTGGATTTTCTTCAGAATTTCAGTTCTTGCTGAGGACATGATGAAAATGGCTGGTGTCCTGTTATCCCTATTTGTTACTGAATGGCTAAGGAACATCTCTACTACAGGGGGCTGGAGGACAAAAGCCTGGCTGTGCTTTACAGGTACAATGTCTGGTCCATAGCATGGAAATCAAGTCCAAAGGCCAGAGTAAGACAGAGCAGGGAAACCATCAATGCCTGTCAAGCACTGCCAAGGGCACCAACTGCTGAGCAAACCCTCCTGGCTTCACGGCACTGAGCCTTTGGACACACAAAACTAGTAAGAGCTGCTAGCAAGAACCACACCCAGTGACATGCTGCCTTTGATATTTCTCATGAATACAGTACAGGGTTATGAAAAATAGATATTTGATTCTATCGTTTCTTCATCAGCAATGTCTTCCTGAAGATTACAGAAGTGAGGAAATTAAAGGTGTCATATCATGCCTTGGTCTCTTCCTGAGTTGCACACCGCCTTGGCAGAGATGGACTCAGCTCATACCTTTTTCCTGCTTCTTCAGCTTTGGAAACAGCTGAGTTCTCCACAAACCACTTTTCCTGCATTTCTGAAACACACAGGTTTGAAATCTTTCATTTTAGGTGTAGCAGGGCCTGACAAACAGGGGACAAAGCTCGGCAAGTGTCTAAATATACACCCCCAACAGGCAAAGAAGCTTGGGGCGACTAAAAATAGCAGATATGATTTTGACGACTGACAAGTGAGGAGAGAAATGCGATGCAGAGTAAATACTCAAAGGGACGTGGTTTGGAGACGAGTACTGTCTGAAAGGCAGCAAAACATGTCATCGCTCTCTGGGAGGTTGCTTGTTTCAAGGGAGCAGCAGCCTGAGCTCTCAACGTAGAAGATGCACTGACGTAACTACAGATACTGCCACAGGCAGCCACGGCTTCTTCAAAGGATGCAGGCTCGAAACCTAAGAAACCCACATCAGAAAATCTAACTAACCTCACCGTTTACTCATTTCTGGTAACTAAAGGCCAATACAGACTATGGGAAAAGAAAAAAAATCAGTTCAAAGTCTCTACCTCCAGCACATCAAGTCCCATATTCACAGTCAAAATCAGTTACTGCTTTACAAAACTTAAGGACTTGCTATAGCAGCATCTCCATTGACTTCAGATGGAAAAACCCCACAGCTGACTGCTGGAAAACTGCATTGCTGCTGCAGTGTGCGTAAGCTGGTACAGACTGACCTCTCCTCTGATGTGCTGAGCCTGGCTTTGAGTGTCACCTCTCGGGATAGCGACCCCCATGTCCTCACCAGCACAGGCTGCTCTTTCCTGCACGTGAAGCAAAACCCTCTCATCCAGCCACCCCACAGACAGCATCCCTACCGCCTGCAGGTGCTGGGCACTGCCAGCACCTACTGCTGCTGCTCTGTATGAGAAAAAACACTGGAGAGTTTGTGGGATAAACTGTAGGGCAAGGAGATCCAGACCCCCCTCCCAGAGACAACCACTCCTGTATTAGGCATTCAGACCCAGGGGAGCTCGGTGGTGAAGAGCCCCCAGGACGGCCAGAGCAAGCAGGGGTGGCCAGCCAGCGTTTGAGACTGGAGCACTTGCCAAGCTAGAGCTCTGGAGAAGGAAACTGAGACTATGCACAGGGAAAAGGCAGACGAAGGAAGACAAGACGGGGGAGAGGAATGGAGAGAGAGAAATCATCGCAGCAAAGGCAGTTCATCCTTGCATGCACCAAAGCATCTCCCATGATCCAAAAAAGGCTCCTCTGCCACATGAACAAAAAAGGAGTCCTGTCCTCAAGAGCAGTTACACTTGGAGGGAGGAAAGGGAGTGAAATGAGGAGAAATACCAAGTGACACCAAGGAGGGAACAGTGCCTGGGCCATCGCCCTGGCAGAGAGTCACAGGGGTCAGTGCTCAGCACTAGCAATGAGAGGCCTCTGAACAAGCCCATCACCTGGAAGGAAAGTCCTTCCAGGCTGAAGAGCATTTCTAATGCTTTAGGTCAGAAAAGAAAATAATGTGTGCATGCCTGGGGAGGGGAGGGGAGAGACACACACACACACATATATATGGCATACAGTTTCCGAGGCAACTGAACTCCCTGCACACTGTACTTGAGCAGTGCTTGTGCAGGGCACACAGCAGCATTTCCACAGAGCGCAACTGATGGCTTTTGGACTCAAAGACGCCTGGAAGCCAAAAAAAAAAAAAAAAAAGGCATGTAATTAAGAGACTATCACAGCCAAAGGCAAAAAGGCTGCAATAAATGAATCTAATCACATCTTTAAACAACACCACAGCACGTGACTAGCAATAAAGCCACCTGCCTCAGGAGTCCCTTCGCAGCACTGGAAATTAGAATATCAAAAACAACCACTGGCTAATTAAAACCCCCAGCTTTGTTGCTATATGACAAAGACAGCAGGATGTTAAAAACACAGCCTAGCATATGGGAGCTCCTAAGTGCTCAGTGATCATATTTTCCTTCTCCCCTGTCAGCAAGAGAGATATAACCCCCCCCCTCTTCTCTCCTTTTTCCATCCTCTTCTGGAACTAAGAGGCTGCCTCTCCTCCCTCTTTGCACAGGGTTGAGGAATTAATTTCCATATTTTTTTTATTTTATTTTTTGGCAGAGCCACAACAACTGCCAGCTGGAGTTTTTCCAGCCTCCCTCTCCTCTTTCCCAGGAGTAAAACCATTCGCAGCATTAGCAGAACCAACAAAGCCCCCTGTAAAAATACAGCTATTCTTACCAGGCACACAGCTAAAGCCCCGAGTGTCACACTGAACAGGCAGGCAGAGAGAAAATAAACAGCTGTGATAGAGGCAAAAAATGTCCCAACCTGGGTGTTTAACAGCCTGACTGCCAAAATACGGTGCCTGATAAATGGCCTGATTTCCAGATATCAACAGGAACTGCATCCACTCAGTGCGACAATGGGGAAAATCAGTCCCTGCCCCCGGGGCAGCTCCACCACCACAGCTAAAAGGCTCTGGAGCACCTGGGCAGATCTCACCTGGGAGAAGGAAGGAATCAGAACAGCCAAGTGAAGGCCAGGGGTTTTCTGCAACCCTGAAGTGGAAGGTAGCATTAAAAGAATAGGAATTTTCCCCAGCAGAAGAATGAAGGTTAAGCTTTGGCATTGGGTCTCAAAACCTATCTAGAGCAATTAAAGACAAAAAGGCAGCTCAAGCAAGAGTGAAGCACAGCAGCTGCTCTGGGAATAGGGGAAGCTCTTAAATTGAGAGGTTGGCAAAGTTAAAGAGAGACTTGATTCAAAGGTAAAGACATATGCAGGTGGGCAGACACCTGACTCCTTAAAAGACCTTTGACCAATGCCAAAAATATTAAAGAACATTGATAAACTAAGGCAAGGAAAGGCCAAAAGCTTTCAGCTTGTTCTTCGTGTAGCTGAGTCTTCCTTCTCCTCCCAGGTGAAGAGAAGCTGCTAACAGCTGCCCACAAAAAGAGTCTGCTTCCTTCCACCTTCATATGTGGCTTGGAAAGAAGCAAGCCACAAGCCTGACTGCCCACCAAAGTGACAAGCTGTCCTGTGGCAGGAAAGTGGGACCATGTGCTTGGGAAGGAGCTGGACAGACGTCCCTTCTGACAGCCACACGCTCACTTTTTCCTGGACTAAAATTGTACAATTGCTCCAATAGAAAACAAACATACCTACCAACCTGTGCAAGAGGCCCAGGGAATCCTGGGCATAAGCCAAGAGATAGCAACACATTTTTGCAAAAGGTGTGAAGGATCAGGTGCTGTCTCAACATATTTGAAAGCAGAAAACATGACAGGGAAAAGACCTCCACACACACCAAAAGGTTTGACATTATTTCACCTGAAGTTGTTCACCATCAGTGACAGCTTTGGATCCTAATGAAGCACCAGAGCAGAGCAACAGTTGGGCAGAGGACTCACTTGAACACCGCCGCTGGGCTATAACCACTGCTTCCCTGCAGGAAGCTCCATGTCCAGATAGTTTTGGGGCCCATGTAAACATACAATTTAAAACGATAGCACCCACCTCTGAGCTTCTACAGTCAGGCAGGCAGAGATGGTCAAGAGCAAATTAGCCATTTTGGATGTCACCTAGGGCAAGCCAAGCACTGCTGATCTGGTTGTGGCCAATTAAGCCATCGCTGTCCCACCTCACTCTTTCACTAGAGGTGACTGATTCTCAAAAGGCTGGTAGAAAGGAGGACACAGCCATGCCCAAGACGCTTACAAGCTGGAACAGCCAGGGTACTGCCTTCTGCTGGCTCTGCAGAAGAGAGGGGGCATCAGAGCTGTAAATCCATACTGTTCACTTCAAGCAGAGGGGTCAGAGTCCAGCATTTCCTGGAGTACAAGCTGAAGCAACTTAATGAGGAACCAGATTTCAGGTTACATTTGCCTGTTCCCTGAAAACCAGGGCTTACACAGTATCACACCACAAAATGAAGTCACTGCTCCCTTTCAGAACACTGACTGATTATCTCTTCTCCCAGCAGCAGCGTAGGAAAACCCTGACAGTCAGTCCTACACTCGAAAATTCACCACAAAGAAACAGTGTCTAGTTTAACAACAGCAAGAGAGAGGAGGCAAATTTACCCTTCTCTGCTTTGTTGCTCAAACTGACTTCAATGGTAGGGCATGGCAGCAAGGAAGACAACTCTGCAATGCAAGTACAGAGGGATGAGTTAAAAAAACCCAAACCCCCTCAACACTGTCCTCCCTCAAATGGTAACACTGGCATTAAAAAAAGAACAAAATCCCCATGCCTAGGTTCCCACACATCACCTTGGAAGAAAATACCCATCCAGAAGCGAAAATGCCATTTCCATCTCCTGTAAACCCAATAATGAGCAAAGATTTGGTAGCAACAAAAGTAGGAATTGCAAAACTGCACACAAGGACAACTCATCCTCCACAGATGCTCCAGCTCTCAGACCTGGAAGCAGCGCTCTGCTGTGGAGGAGCTCCCCTCCTCTGAGCAGCCATAGACACAACACCTGCCAGGCCACCTCTTCCCGAACCGCCACGCCAGCAGCACACTGCAGTGACAGGGTGGAAACCAGCGTTCTGCGTATCACTGCACAGCACAGGGCTTCTTACAGCAGAGCAAGGATGTATTAATACATGCAGTGTATGCAGCAAAGCTTCCACCTCATACTTACGTTTGGTTCATTTTTACCCTTTAAAGCTGCTTCTTTTTAAAAGTATTTCTTGGTTTTCTGTGTTTTGCCAAAGAAATTGCTGTGCCCAAAGAGGGTAAACGCAGGAGGTTCTTCCCACGTAGAGAGCACCTACATGCAAAGCTGCATGGGCTTTGGCTCTCCCCCAGCTTTGGGAAAATGCACACCTCTAGACAGACATTTCAAGTTTCTCCATCTCCAGCTCTTCAGTCTACATCTCCTTCATCAGTGAGCTCCATGTTTCCAAATTCAGTCACATTTATAACATTTTTGCTAGAAACAGTCATTCCCTCTCCTAATCGCCCCACCAGTTTTAGCCAGATCCTTTGTCATGCTCAGCTAGAATATCAAATATTCATGTCCAGAGTCCGGTAAGATACTCAAGTCTAGTATTTCACTAGAGCGGATCCTGTAAGGGTCTGGAGATGGTTTTTTCCAATTCAGTCCTCTTCCTCTGCTTCCAAGGCATCCCCAAACCACAGAGGACTGAGAACCAGTGCCAATGCTTCTTTTTAAGCTGATGACTCCATACAGGACACAAAAAGAAGTCATCACTTCAGCCCACATGGATATGGGAAGGTTGGGCAAAGGCCAGGAAAAACCTTCTGTTACAGGAGGCAGCTTCTTCAAATTAATATCTACCATGTTTAGGTCACTAAATCAAGACCTCAACATGGTGAAAATACCTGCAGCTCAGGAGCATCAAGCCTGGACTCAAGCCAGCAAACACGTCAACGAGCATAAACAATCCACATCGCTGCCAGCTAGTTTTTCTCTTTCTCTCTGGATTTACAGCTTGCTTTGTGAAAAAGCCTGTTTAAAAGACTTTTCCTCACATCCCCTTCCCTCACCATCTGTCTTCCACCTCACAGCATCCTGCAAGGAAGTCAGTCACAAAACCCAGCCCTTCATTGGCACAGCAGCTTCTACCAAGCTGGTGTGATTCCACTTTACAGGGCTGGCAGAGATGCCTGCATGGCCAGCAAGAGCCACTGCTTCTCCACCTGCCCCATGTGCTGGAGCCCAGCTCTGGAGCATCACTGCTCATGATGCATCGGTACCTCTGGGAAGACCAGAAGCAGCATTGCTGCCTGTCCTGCTCCGATCTGGTGCCACCTCCCATGAAGCACGTGTCCTCTTGGGCTTGTTCAGGTCGATGCAAAGCAGTCACGGCTCACATGCTTGTCTGAGTGCAAGAAAAGGCAGGGGAGTGGGAGCACAGCAACACCCCCAGCAGCAAGACACTATCTGCCTGCTAAGAGCTCTGCATCCACAGTGGACCTGCTCCTCACTGGGGAGTTTCGCAGTGGCAGTCACAGGAAAGAGAGCTTCCCGGGCACCAGAGAGGCAGTCGCCCACCCAGGTAATACGCTCCCCAAGGGTTTCAGGGCTTTCCCCTGCTATTTCTGTACAAACAGGGCAACAGCACTCAGGGCAGGAGCTGCCACTGGCTGCCCAGGGAGCAGCAGCCCTGCAGCCAGGAGGTTGAGGCACCCCACCAGATGGTCGTGCAGAGGTGCAGCCTACAAAGAGACCACACAGAGACAGAAGGGTTGGACAGATCCAGCACCAGACAGCAAGCAGCTCCTTGTAGGAAGCTTTTCCATATGACCAGGAAGGACGTGATCCAAAGCCCACTGAAAGGAAGAGTCTTGTCAAGTCTTGGGGAATGCGGACGAGATGAAAGGCACGAAACCAAAGCCTGGTATTACCGCAACCAACACACAGAAAAACATCAGTCACACCCACAGGACACCATTGTATGCACCCTGGAAAGCCCCTCACACACCCCAGGCCTATGACCCACTGCCAAGGTGTTTCCAGCAGGCTTGCCAGGCCTGCAGGTATGGAGAGAGCTCTCCCAGTCCTCCTGCTTCACCCATAAAGCCCTTCTCTCCCACCAGCCAGACCTAGCAGTCACGGCCTGAGCAGACATCGCCCTCCCTTCAACGTTCATCCTTCTGGCAAGCCGAAGACGAACACAATTGCACACGCCATCTCAGCACAGCCTTTCCCAGATGCAGAACAACAGGTTTTGCTTTCTGCTTCCTCTACCAACAGGTTTCTGTGAAAGCGCAAACCATCATGCGCATCTGCGCATCATGCGCAAACCATCCCGGTCTCCACAAACACCTTGTCTGCGCTGCAGCATTTGCTGTAAGGTACAATTCACCCCAGGCCAGCAGGGAGGAGTGTCTAGCAGAGCCCTTGGCCAGGGCAGCTGAGCAGCCAGTCTCTGCTACATACAGAGCAAGGGGGATGAGAGGTGCCTCTCCCCTCCAATACTTATCATTTACATCTCGTGAAGCAGATTTTAATGAAACCCCTTCTCCTCTGGCTCTCACACTGTCTCTGTAGAATAACTAGCTGCAAGTATTAGAGGGTTTACAAGGAATCGACCAAAAAAAGAACCCAAACCAAATTCTGACTGGAGAGCTCCAGCCATCAGTTTTACTTGATTCCTGTGGATTTCGACGTCCATCACAAATGCAAGGAGTGTATTTCCCAGCACAATTAAAGACACAGCTTATGTATTTATTTCCATTTCAGACTGTAAATCTGGAGTTCAATTAAAACTCACTGAATAGTAGTTTGCATCTGAAAAAATATTTTCCAATGAACACAACAAATTATTTTACTGACTGAACCTCAAACTGCCTTCTGCTCGAGGCTGCTATATCCTCCCAGCTCCTACAACAAGATTGTTTCTTTTATAAGCCCTTAAAATGTTGCCATTGCTTCAAAATTACGTGGATTTTTCTGACAGAGTTCAAACTGCATATTCTTTCCAATCCAAACTGAGCTGCACAGGGGAGAAACAAGGCTCAGCACATGTGAGCTTGCTATCAGGACTCCTCACCTACTACTATTCAGGACACATTAGCATCACAGACATCTTCCTGCCTGCCACATCTTTGCATTCACGGAGCACCTGCCAAAATTCACAGGCTGCGGAAGCTGCCGCTGAATCATTGCCCAGCTCTGGCTCCTATCACTGGGACTGAAATTGTGAGATCAAAGAGGAAAGGAATGCAGAGCATCTTGTTTGCATGTCACCAATGCCATTTTGCTGCGAGGCAGCTAGAGAAAGACACACACAGACAAGAATTATTGGCAGCAGGAGAGAGAGCACGGCAAGAAAGCCTGGCTGCGGAAAGACCAAGCCCACAAGTTGGGTGTTTTACAAAGCAGCACACTCCCGCGGTCCAGCTAAGTACAAACTACACCAAAGAATCCAGTGTCACAGATGCCCTGAAAAACAGCATCAGGAAAAGGCCACCTTCTTGTCAGTGGATGTGCTGCTCCCTGGACACCCTCATGCTGCACTGACTCACCCCAACCTGCTCCTGCCCTTCTGTCACAGGTCTTATGCTGATTTTCTTACATGCCTATCCGCTGGAATTAAGAGACTGTTGAAGAGTCTTTGTTCTAAATTCTTGTTTTTAAGTTCCTCTATAGTTCACGTGGGCTTAAAAGAACAACATTGTGCCCCCCACGAGTCAGAGAGAGGCCCAAGGCAACATAAAGAACCTAAAATTTATTATTTGCTACCTAAGCCAATTTCATTCATCTGGCAGGACCTGAATCAGAATAATTCTGATTGCTGAGATCTGGCAGCACTAATGATGGAAAAAAGCTTCTGTCACTTTTATTTTTTATTATTTTTTAAACGCCTTTTCTCACAGTGCTCATGAGAAGGAGCTGGATCCTGCCCAAGCTCATGCAGGATCGGCAGAACAACCGACTTCCCAGCTGCGGAAAGCTGGTTTAAAGGCAGCATGAGCTGGAAGTCCAGCGTGATAGTCAGCTTTCAGGGTTGAATATCAAAGGTGGGAAGAAATCTGCCACCTTCTTTTGTTCATAATTAGGAAAGATGAAGTCTAGAAATCACTGAGAGATCACAGCTGGCCACATTCCCCCATTACAGGTTTCTGTACAGCTCCTAGGTGTTAAAGTAATAGATGAAATCATGACAGACAGAGCACATTCAGACACTGACAGCACAACTGAGAGCTGCAAGCATATCTGTGCAGAACTGAGCAATCTCTTGAAGCCCCTACCGCAGAGCAGCTCTCCAGGGCAGGTAATTCCCACTCGCTTGGTAAGACACATGAGGAGGGACACTCTGCACTGCTGCAGGAATGGAGCAAAACCACAGCTCCTCCATAGTTTTTTGAGTCAGTGACATACTAGGGTTCATCAAATGGCCAAACTGCAAGCACAGTCTTAGGCATTTATGAGGAATACAGAACTGCCATTTAAGTCTCCTGCTCTGAGACAGAAGCACTGTAACAAGGCAGACTTGATGCTGTGGGTCAGGCCTACCTCTCTGGACAAGACCCTCCCACTACGCAGTGTGGTATTTACCCCAGCAGGTCCAACCTCACAGAGGAGCCTGCAAGCAGGGGGTTCTCTAGCACAAGAGACTTCAGAAACACTCAACTCCTAGCCAAACACAACAGTGCCCCTTTCACCTTCCCCTCCTCGAGAGGGGCACCAGCCATACCACCACTGCTTCATGCCCAGCACCGCCTGCCAGTGCCTGCCCGTGACTTAAGCCATCTGGATGGGACTCAACACAACTCTACCCCAAGGCCCCAGCCATGCTCTGCATCTGCTAGGGATGCCCCAACGCCTTCATTCACCTCACGCCTGGCAGGATCCCAACGTCTGCAGGTGTGTGCACTCGTTCCCCTCTGATACCCATCACCCGAAGCCAGCAGAGCAATTCAACTTCAGCATGTCAACTCCCATCTTGAAAACTGCAAAACATCTAGAGAGCTGCACGTGCTCTTATCTCCTTGCTTCTCATCCTGCTCCAGCACCAGCTGTTTTGTTCCTCTTGCCTCTTCTCCATGCCAACCCTAAGCCTCCAGAGATGTTAGAATTTGAAATCCACCCACGAATGATCTATCCCAAATCACATTCCCCCAGGCAAAACCACCTAGACCAAACGGATGAGTTCTGATGCCACTTGTCCACGCTGGCCATTTACTTCAGTGCCTAAGGATGGCGGCTCCCCATAATGGCGCAACTCCCCTGCCCCATCCCCTCCCTGCTTCTCCAAACTTCAGATGCCTTCGCACCCTCTAGGAGGTGAACTAACATCCATCAAACCGGACACTTTTATCTTCCCCTGGGCGCCTCTCCGAACAGGAGCGAGCTCCAAGCTGACACCCGACCCTGCGCACGCACCTTCCTGCTCTCATCAGCTCTAACTTCGCAGAAAAGGGAGAAGACCCGGCGCAAAGAGGGCTATCACCGGCGGCCCCCACGGGGGCCGGGTCGCACAGCCCGGGCCGCGGCGGCCGCCCGCCCGTCCCCGCCCG